>NW_022601467.1:6173392-6195593 GCF_009176505.1 Sitodiplosis mosellana | reverse complement strand
GAGAGAGAGAGAGAGAGAGAGAGAGAGAGAGAGAGAGAGAGAGAGAGCGAGCGAGATTGAGAGAAAGAGAGTGAGTGTAAGCATCTCAAGTTTCATTGTGGCGAACGCAAATCGTAAAATTCATCATAAATTTGAAGTTGCTTGACAGTTCAAGCGCCCAGGCCAACACATCTTCTGGAACATTGAAACGCAGTCACATTCAATTTAGCCCATAAAACGATGTTCGCTTTATGATCGTTTGCAAATAGAGCTCTATGTGCGGTAGCCACTTATGTCAAACAATGGCATTTCAAGCAAAAGAAAATGAATACGACCACGAGCCATGCTCTTGAAAACAAATAAAACTGTTCAGTTAATTATCGTTCGAGAAAGAGAGAGAGAGAGAGAGAGAGAGAGAGAGAGAGAGAGAGGGAGAAGAAATGAAAGAGAAAAACCACTTATGTCACAATAGCTCAGCACAATTAATCGATTTTGAGAAATCGAAATGAAAAACTTGTGACACTGTACATTTCAAATGCTAATGATTCATTTTTAAGGCGCATTTTAGTTATCCACAGCACATCGATTCCATAATGCAAAGAGATAAGAGATTTGTTTATTCGACAAATTCGACCACCGAAAATTTATTGCGTTTTTGTTGTTGTTGTTGTTTTTGTAAGGCGAGCGCGTTTCGATCACTTTCAACGATGTCAACCAATTTTCGATCTGAATCAAGAATACTAGGGTGGTTGAACAAAATGTTTCGACATTTCGTCGATTTTCAATGGGCTTCTTCACCAAATTGCCTAAAAGAGAAATTTACATGCAAAATAAAGAGAAATGCATCAAAAACCACTTCCAAAAATGATCTGCCGTTTATAAGTCGAGTATTTCTGCGATCAAATTGAACATTTTCCATCAACTTTTCCAATATTCCAATTGGCTTTTTAATCAAATGCAGCTTACAAATCATTTCTATCATTTTCTTCTATCTTTCATTGGAAATATCTCTTGCCAAATTTGGCCTGACTTTTTAATCATACTTTCTTTCAACCACCCTATCAACTCGGGAGCCGTATCATAGCCGAACTAAACGAATATGCATAAACTTAAATATGAAGGATCGTGAATAAACAAGTCTTTCCATGATAAATATTTGTTTAAGTGAATTATATCGAAGAAGAAGAAGAAGA
Source organism: Sitodiplosis mosellana (assembly GCF_009176505.1). Taxonomy (NCBI): domain Eukaryota; kingdom Metazoa; phylum Arthropoda; class Insecta; order Diptera; family Cecidomyiidae; genus Sitodiplosis; species Sitodiplosis mosellana. The sequence continues at coordinate 6,194,421 of NW_022601467.1, read as the reverse complement.
AGAAATGAAACTGAAGCAAGTTTCACGCATATCAACAACAGAATGCCATCGATTCGACAAGAAGTCACTCATACATTTCGTGGGACAACAAAAATATTTGTGTCATAAACAAAAGTTTTTATTATTTCTAACGATTCCAGGAAATTTGAATGCGAGCACATTCACAAATCTATCACTCACGCACTCACGTATTCAAAATGCTGCGCGATTGCCTGACATGACCTGCAATCACTTGAAATGGTTTTGTTTTAAAAAGTCCAAATTCGGCAATTAAATTAATTATGCTTGGATTAATGAAGAAATGTAAGGCATTGTCGCCACACTAGTCAATTTGAAGTTTTTTTTCTTCATATTCGCTTTTCACTTCCTTTCGTTGTATGCCTGCACAAGAACAAAATCCACGGCTAAGCATTAAACAATGAGCACAAATCACCTAAATGCCGATCCACATAAATATACGAAGAAATGAATAAAGCAAAATTTGACGACTTAATTGCAGTGAATATGAGAGAGAAAGAGATGGATTGTGATATTTATTTTCTTTTGCAAGCTTTTTTTCAATTCATTTGTTTATTTGCGCAGAACAGACAAAATACCGTGTTGTTCACTCTCTATCGTTCAAGAGCATGCAACGCATAATTTCATTCAATAAATAATTTCGTCTAAATATAACCGCTACATGAACGGCTACGGACCGATGAGAATCGAATGTTTTTGTTCTTTGTGTGATGTGTGTGTGTTTTTTTTTCACTCGCTCTTTTCATTCAAATATCATAAGTGTAAACAGAGTCCAATCTTTGCGATGGTAATACGAAGAATGTCGCATTATTATCAGGCAAAACGTGTGAAAATGTTAATTTAAATAAAAAGAAATTGGATCTGTGGCTATCAGCCAATTTGCTGTCAATGGAAATGACTTAATTAGCTGCTGGCCAACAAATGCATTGGAAGCATGCACAAGTGTGTCGTAACGGAGACGAAATCATAATTACCAGAATGAAAATTCCAATATCGTGGATATTGAAAAAAAAAAACGAATTTGTTTATACAATCAGATCATCTGTATACAGATCACAGAATCACATCTACCGCTACAAACACACATAGAGAGAGTGAGGAGAGCCACATCGATAAAGTCGACAAAAGATGCTGCTTTCTTCTTTTTTTTTCAATTCCGAACATACACGCACATGGAATTACATCTCTCATTACGCCTTCAATGTGTTAAATATAAAACTCTCTCTCTCTCTCGATCCGTCGTGTCGATTCAATTTTTTCTGCATTGATCTCTATTTGATGCTGAAAACGATGAGTTAAAAATATCTCTTTGAAATCAAAACAGATCCAAAAAAAGGAGAGCAAGAGATATAACAGCGATTTGTTTATAAAATCGTGAACCTTTTTCTTCTCTCGTTCTTATGGTTGTTGTTGTTGTTGTTGTTGTTTTTTTCGCTAGTTTTTCCTTTCCGAGCTTTATTTTCTGGCTTAGAATTTTCATATCCCACACACACACATGAATTGAAGACGATATGTTGAAATGGATAATATGACTTGTTTTATAGTCGAACCCCTTTTTCTTCCATATTCCTGGGCTAATAAATACTTTGATGCATGTTGTTTACTATTTAACCAAACACTTGCACGATCATGAGACGAATGCAACAATCGATTTGTACCGACCGACGACGAAGACGCAAGAAAAAAAAATAGTGTTTAATTTTTATCTTCATTTTCGCCTAAATAAGTTGGTATCGACAGCCGAATTCATTTTAATTTAACATTCGGAATTTGAATGAAAAAAAAGGAGCAACGGTTTCACAAAACTGAGAAAAAGTTATGCGTTCGATGCCTGTTCCCATATGTTTGATTTTTATTTATGCGCTACAGAGCAATAACAATCATCGCCGGCCAGACAGTTTCAACAAGAAAAAAAACACACACAATTTGTTATAGTCATTGTGCAGAAATTACAACCCAAACGGTCATTAAAATGCATTTTTTTCTTCTTCTTCGCTCAATCGGTACATCTCATGTAAATTCTAAATACATGTACCCTTAGCATGTACCCTTCGTCTGACTTGGTGAAAACGATGGAAAAAATTAACGGTCTGACACTTTAAAATGTATTGAAGCCGGTGCAACGTTACATGAAAAAAGGGATACTCTGTGTTTTATGTGAAAAACGTCGATATTTGATCGGTTCTGTTGACAAGTGTGACTTTGTGATTCGTTTGAAAGCATGAAATAGATATCTCTGGATTTACACATTTCTTTCACAAAGCCAGACTTCAAATCCTGTCAAAATTCACTTGTTTTTCATCATTCCGTGCATTGCTTGCATAATAAATGGACCACCAACAGTACGGAAAGATCCTTTTCAATCTGTGCGATGCTCCTCTATTCTGTTTGTTGCTTTTACAAATTTGCCATTAAGTGTACAATAGGCAAAACAAAAACACCCAATAACACGCACAAATGGAAGGAATGAGAGCGTCAAAAATCCGTACGCACAGAAGAAAAAAGAGTGAAAAAAAATCTGTGATAGAAATATCGGCAGTAAAGTGAAAATGTGCCACAAAAAAGACGAAGAAAAAAAAACACGAAACGGACCGAAAAAATGCTCGAATTTGATACTTTTTGAGCATGCTTAGCACCGAATAAACGGCACATATGTACACATGTGCATGTATAAGCGTGGCGCCAAATAATGCCTTTTAAAATTGCTCGGAAAACATTAAATTATTTGAATATTAAAGCCGGTAATGATGTTAAATCAATGATTTTATTGCGATTTTTGGATAACGGCGTTTCGTTTCTTATTCTTCTTTCGACATTTTATGTTCCAAAAAAAAAATGTTTCGGTGGCGTAACAATGACCGAATGAAAAAAGAAACCAATTGAATGAGCATCACACAGACCAATGATCGGAGTTCGACGATCGTTGTTAAATGTTCCATCATTTGGATGTGAACCACAGAAATAGGAATATGTATAGAGGGAGAAACATAGAGAGTTAGCATTGATCATTCATCAATTTGCGCAGGAGAGAAGAGAAATACAACTCAACACCTTTTATCTAACCAGCCCATTTTTTTCGCTCTCTCTCTCGCTCTCTCTCTCTCTCTCTCTCTATCTACTGTTCGATAAATCAAAAGCGGAAAACACTACTTAACAACACATAACATGTGTAAATGTGTGGCTCGTTCCACTTTCGCCTGCCGATTTTTCTTTTCTCTTCTCCCTGTTTTGTGTTTCAATCGTTTTCGGCGTTTCCATCTTCGAATCGAGTTAGTGGCATTTTCTCGTAGAAAAAAAATGAGCTCCGAACGAAAACTAATTAATCAACTAATTTTGTGTGTGTGTGTGTGGATAAATTTGGACGTTTGTTCGTTTTTTTTTTCTTGCTTCGTCTTGTTCATCATTCTTGTTGAAAATGTCGATGAGGTTGGTAGTCATGAGGAACCACTTGGCTCGAAACTAAACATTGGCTCATCCTATGTGGATCATTTTGAAGATCGATCCATAAGTGCCATATGATTCGTCTTTTTCACATTTCGCCTGACTTTCTTCGCTCCATCATGGGTGCTCTTGACTATTTTTCCCGCATTTTTCAATTCTTTCGTTCATTTCTTCTTTATTTCAGCGATATCAAGTCAAGTGATGACATGAAACCACTAGTATGCTAGTGGCTCTGCGAAATATCCGTCAACACCATTCAAACGCCGAGTATCGAACAGTGAATATCGATTGGCGGTTCTTCGTCGGGGGGAAATTCTGTCGTTTTTTTTCTTCAAATTCTTCTCTCTTCTTCATCTGCGCTTGGCTTGGTGATGAGTTCACAATTGAAAGTGATATTTTTTTCCGTCTTGTGCCGTCGGCATCATTGAACACCGATAAATTTACGATATCCTGTGTGTGTTATCCGTTGAACAAATGGTCATTTTGTGATTTATGTGGTTTCGGTTCGGTTGCCAATTCACAATCCATTCAGATAGCCGTGTGGCGACGGTGGCGGCTGGAAACCTGCGCATTCCATTTGGTTTTGCACGAAACATTTTTGTGTTTGCTTGCATGCGGTACATTCAAATTCAAACCAATTATGATGATTAATCGTAATGTGCTGAAATCTTGATCTATTTCATGTTAATCTGAACTTTTCCAGACTACATCCACAGTGGTTTGTTTCATCACACCGATCGTGTTTTTTTTTCTTAGTCTTTATCCCGAATGTGTAGAAATTCTAATGTGGAAAAAAAAATCGACTACACACATCAAACGGCCTGTGCAATGCAAATGCAATAAAAAACGGGAACGCGATGGTTTCTGAAGTTTCTCACTCATTGTATCATCATCGACATTGCGATGATGTGTGCTCTTTTATAGAAAAGTGAAAACAACGCAACGGAAAACTAGCATGCATGATGAAAAAACGACGAAGACGACGACGACGACGTCGACGAAGAGATACACCATCCGTACGAAACTTAGGAGTGAGATATGCGAAGGTGCCTGTGATCTGAACTATCGCATTTATTACTGTTTTAATACGTTGTTTCGAGTAGTGTAGGTTCGATCCCAATAAAACGACCAAATGACGGCAGCAAAATAGACAGCAACACCCGAACACATGAAGTCATAAGCCAACGGAAAAAAAAACGACGAAAAAAAATATAGTGAAAAATTGAACACGAAAAAAAATTGGAATCAGTTCGGAGGCAAGGAGTAGAGAGAGTGAGAGAGAGAGAGTGAGAGAGAGAGAGAGAGAGAGAATCAGAGGCAAGCGCGGCAGCAATAAGCTACAAAGAATTTATTACGAATATGCACATTATGCAGTCATAATTGAAGGCAATGGCAATTAAATCGGGATGCATTCGCCCGTTAGATTAAACGGTCGAATGGTGTCTTTGTGTGAACGTGGCGAGCACACATCCAAACACACATGATGCACTGTCTTTGGTAGATGCACTGGTTTTTTCTTTGTATCATGCACTTGTTCAACTCTGTGTCTCAAACGATATATTTTTTTTTCGCCTCCGTCGTAATAGCTGATGCGGTAAAGACAGTAGTTTCACTTTTACAATCGTATTCCCTTTTTTTCCCCTTTTTCAGTTTTGTTTTCTCTATTTTTCATATGTTTACATAAGATCGGATTTTTTTCTGCTCGTCAACATTTTTTTTTTCTCCCGGTTCGATTTTTATAAGAAAATGGGTGGTCCTTAGGCGGAATATTTGACGGCTCACTTCATACAGAAATTTTCATTTTGATGGAATATGTCGTCACTTGCGTCCTCTAACGCAACACATGCGTCAATTGGATCGTCTCGTAGACACGGACAACTGCAAATGCACCCAAAATATCAAACGGTGATCATGATCGAACGGAAAATTCAATACAAATCGATCAATGCCAACGAAAGCCCATCCCGTACTGTTCGAGACCACATTCTCAATTGACGATTGAAATTCGCAAACCGACACAGAAAAAAAGTCGGAATATCATAGTTTCGTTCGCATGGTGTTTTTTCTCTCTCGCTCGCGCCTAAATTTAAACTTTTGCGATATCCCGAAATAGACACGGGTTTGTTTAATTCATAAATTTGAGCTTCATCCTTTTGATTTGTTTATAAAACAAAGTAATTTTAGTTTCGGTCGTTAAATTAAAATACGAAAGAAAGATGTAATTAGCGAGAGAAGCTTCGGCCGCTTATAAACAATCGTAAGTGAAGCAAAATTTATTGCGATCATGAATGAATGGTCCGCGAATGCGAGGTAAAATTACTCGATAATAATTTGTTTTAACAATGCAAAGTTCACATAAAATGTGTCAAACACACACACACACACGTTTCCTGGAACGAAAAAAGCAGCGGTCATAAACATTCTAAACAGATTCACATACCATTCGTAGCTTGTGACGATATTATGTCATGCCATTCCTTTTTGAATACTGAGAAGAGACAAGTTCTAGTAAATTTTACAGAGGATCAACAAAATTGCTTCGGAAATGAGCTTCGTTTATTTAATCATTTCAAAAAAGCGCCTTCTCCAACTCATCTATCTTCGAATAGATGGCGTCAGTAGGCTGAGAAAAATCTGTACCGAATCAAATATCAAACTGCCAAATGCCAACGATTGACAAAAGTTCGTTTATTTTGAACAATTCTGTGCCCATATCCAGCCATACTTATGGAAAACAAAACCAAATTATATCGAAAATCATTGGTTGTAAAACTGAAAATTTGATTTTAAATCTTAAAATAAATCGAAATGTTCGATTCCAATCAAAAAGGTCGATTCGTTGAATTTCGGTCGTTAGCATCGGTCAACCCTAAACGAAGAACGCATAAAAAAAATATGAATTACCTTCTGCATACAACTTCATCGTAAACAATGTGAATAGCTACAGTGAAGTCATTTTTGGTGGTCGTGCCATTTGAAATTCCAACGAATTTTCCCGGAAATAAAATTGTGCGCGAAAATTGGTGTAAAATTTAATTTCAACCCAATTGTAATGCAAAAATTGTGAAAAATCCACCGTCAACGGAATAAATTGTTTGGTGAATGTGAGTGGAGCGCGTGGGGCGCTGTATCGTTACGTGTGATTTTACTGTAAAACAACTTCAAATTGGTGTTGTTGTATGCTCTCCATGTTTAACCGTATTTCTCCGTTTTCAGTCGTATACATGAGCGCATTCGTACATTCCATGTATTGTCATTCCGATTGTGTGTCGATGAATCAGAAAAAAAAATACTCGGCTACATTTGTAACGAATGTTTTCCCTGTCCAGAACTAACCAGCCCATATATACACACGCACAGAAGGAAAAAACCAGAGCGAAACATATCGAATAAAGAGGCAGGACAGTATTAACACACAAAAAAAGTGTTTGATTTCCATTGAATTTGCTAAATTTAGTAGTGCAACAAGTGTCATAAAAAAAATTGTGGTTTTTGTATAAGATTTGCTGTAAGCATTAGTGGAATCGACAACGACAACGACGACAACGACGGGAAAGTGAGCCGTGTTCGTATTTTGTTGCGTTTTATTGTTGCTTCAATGTGCTGTAATTAATGAGTGTGCGTGAGTGTTTCAAACTAAATTGAAAACAAAACGAAACAATCGAAACGGAATCAATATCTGCGGAAAGGAAATAGAATCGCTAGAAAGGAGAAGAAGAAAAAAAAAGCAAATTGAATACGATAACAAGGGACGTGCAGATAAAAAAGAAATCCGCACAACAAACGAATAAATAAAAAGTGAAGAAAACGAAAACAAAAAAAAAATTATATATCACAAATCACGTAAAAACAAGAACGCATCAAAATGGGTTGTGCAGTGAGTGCATCGAGAGATAAAGAGGCGATAGAACGATCGAAAAACATTGACAGGGCATTGCGTCTCGATGGCGAACGTGCAGCATCCGAAGTGAAGCTATTGCTTTTGGGTATGTCCATTGTATAAGAATTGTATACACAAAGTGATAACATATTCACAGAGAGCAAGAGAAGCGCTCAAGAACTCTTCCATTCAGTTAATATGCTCTACACATAATTTATTTTGCTAGTGGGATGTGTTGGTACTATCATTTTTACATCAACATCATCACCACCGCCAACCATCATCGTCATCGTCATCAACATCAAGCAACGACGTCATTTCCACCGTTTATATTTTTTTTCGTGTGTGTGTTATTCACTTCTTCGAAATGACAGACTTTTTAACTAGAAAACTTTAGCAAAGCACGTAAATAGCGTTGATCTCATTTTCCTCGGGCCCATTTCACTACACTCACTTCATGTCTTCTTCTACATAGTCTCTCATTTTTTCTTCTCACATCCATTCGATGCAATTGAAGCTTAAGCTACTGGCAAAAGCATTTGAATTGAGGTAATATTGACCTATGGAATGTCTGAGGTTAAAAGATAAATGCCAAACATAAATTGCTTTACACTCATCCGTTCCACCGAACAAACGTCAAAGCATGTGTCGTTTCGTCTTCTTTTTTATTCGGTATGTTGTCAAAGTCACTGCATGAAAATTCCGTCACAAAATGTGCTTGTGTATGATGGAATCCCCCGTACATCAAAAGATACATGCATCATACACAATTCTGGATTCGGACAGAAAAGAAGTAGAAAAAAGGCAAATCATCGCAGCGCAACGCGTCTCTTTTTCTCATGCTTAGTAAATTTGTCATCAAATGATTTGCATGAGTCGTGTGCTGCTTCTTTTTTTTTGGTTTCATTCGTTTCATGGTAAATCGCATTGTTCGGCTCAAGTGTGTATATTCTTCTATTCTGTGCATTGTAATCCATTGTATGCATATTCTCTTTCTCTTTCTACGTCAATTGCTTGCGATGTGCATTCATACATTTTCCTCCGCCTAAATTGTGTGTGAGCAGCGAAAGTTATGGAAAAAAAAGCGAACAACAACACAAAAGCATCATCATCATCATCATCACATGCATTTCTACTCATGTATGGAATTTAACATAGATATTTGCTGTTCATAATTTGATAGAAATTAAATGCTCTTTTTCGATGCAGCGCTTGTTGAATTCGTTTACCAAACATTCAAAACTCTCGGAATACGCACACAGATACACACATACACAATTACACATACCGCCACATACTACAAAAACAAACACGCATCGTCTGAAACCGAAGAATAAGAAGAAGAAAACCCCGTACATGCAAATATGTGTATTTCGCCTCTCAGTGTGTACATAAAACAGATTTCATATTTCGGTGTACTGAGAAATTCCAAATTGTCGAGAACACGCCGTTTGCGTTGCGTGTGTGTTTTACACATATGAGGGGATTTCGATGTGAGTGTGCATGTGTGAGTGAATGCGTTTTGTATAGCATTTGGTTATTAGTTCACTTTTCGTGTTATAAATTAAATATGAGTAACTTTTATGCATTTTCTTCAACTACTTTATCATATCGTCGGTGTGCTTGCCGTTGTTGTTGCTTTTTACTTTTTTTTTCACTTCGGCTTCTCCAGTCTCTGTCTCTCCGTTGTGTGTCTATTCGAGATTGGGTGCTGGTTGGCAGTTTGGTCGTAGTTATAAGACTGAATGAATGTTGTTGATGTCGGGTGTTAAAAAAAATGTAATACGCGCTATAAATGTCTTACCGGCCGTGCATTGTTTTTTTCTTCTTCTTCTTCTCTCTTTACTTTGCGCTGTTTGCTCACTGTTCGTCTCCAATGTGCGCGCCGATGTTTGCCTCATTACAACGATTGATGGCTACGAACTACTATTCTTCTTCTTCGCCGTCTTCGTCTTCGTCAGTCGTCTTTCTTTGTGAGTGCTCGTTCAAATGAAATGAAAAATGCACAGCCACAATGTGTTGTTTTTGTTCCCGTTTCATTTGTTCGTTACTTGATTCATTCACATATAATTTCATATCTTTCTCCACAATTTAACCCGATTGAAAGAGTCAGATCTGCAATTTCAATGGGCATGGAATTATTGAAGTCTAATGCATAAGTTTCGTTTCCTCGATGTTTATTTATTTGATTAAGTACAGTGTGCACACTGCTGTTGTTTGTGCCCCTTTGTTATTTCTCTTCGCTGACTCTTCATTTCGTACGTCTTTCTTTTGTGAGTTTTGTGTTGAGTACACGAGATTCGATTGTGTGCAAAACTGAAATTCATCGATAGCTATTCGAAAAGGAAAGAGAATCTGTCATGATTACGAATTGTTTATTGTTCATATGTTTAACGAATGAATCATAATAATGATATTTCAAGTAGCAATAGAAACCTGATTACGAGTCTATTACACGCGAATGTGTGCTGTTCCAATGTTCCTGTGTGTGTCTCATTCGCTCTGCGTCCATTATTGTTTAGCGATGACCGCACACGATTTCGATTCTCTCACTTTCAGCACACATTCTGGTGTGGCTGTGTCGAAAACTGGCTTGACTCATGTAAATCGGCAACACGACATTCAAATCGACCAGCTAAAATTGTTAGCTCGAAGAAAAGTTAATGGTCGGTTGCTTATTGTATGAATAACCCTTTTTCTTCTTCTTCTTCTTTGTTGTGTGATTTTTTTCGAATTCTACCGTTGGTCGTTTCACAGCGATATGGCTATAATTCTTCTTGTTCGGTTCATTTTTGAGCGATTTGTATTTAGAGTCCACACCTTCGCGAGACGATCGCGAAGAGAACAATGTAAGTTCGCAACCAACATTGACGGCTAATTAAATTATAGAGAAAAATTGAAAAAGAAATAGAAACGAGTGAGAGAGAGAGAGAGAGAGAGAGAGAGAGAGAGAAAACAACACAACAGCCGAAGAGATTCAGCACACCAACACAAGCACACCGATAGACAATAATGATAAAGATGAGAAGATGTAAAAGGAAAGCGAGTTTACATGTGTTTTGATGTGTCTTTTGTCGGTATATATATCGAACTGAAACTCATAATTTTCTTGGAACAACATTTGTTTGCACTCGAAAAAAAAACTTCCTGTGTATGCTTTCTATCTGACGAGATGATATATTGCTGCTGTTGTTGCTATTTTTCTGCCTAGTTTTATTTTAGCACATTGTGCGTGATGCCTTTCACGATTTGATTTGAGATGAGCGAGGTCGGTGCCGTACAAAGGAATGAAGCAACAACAACAACACAATGCGCGAAAGAAGGAGAGCAAACATTTGACAATGCGACCGCATACGCGTCAAACGCGCACAGCCAAATCTATAATTACAAGGTGGCTTGTGACTGCTTCAAAAACTAATGAAAAACGACATAAAAACTGGTTTCAATGCGACACTGCCCTAATCGGGCAACAAATTACGCGTATCATAATCAAAACAACTCGTTTGGTGTTCGATGTTCTCTGCTTTTCTCACTCACTCTATCCCCATCTCAGCATCTTGTGTTCTCACATTCATATGCGATTTATGCAAATGTCCAGGGGATATTGATTATTATATCGAGCGGCACACATGCAAATCATCTGAAATGGTTTTTTAACACATCTTATTCAGATTGTCATCAATTTGTTCGAAAGAAAAAAAAAACCGGCAACGCCATTGTCTCACGCTCTTTCTTTTTCGCCCATTATTATATGGGAAAAAGGCCAATTTTGTGCGAATCAAAGCATTGAAACACGTTGTGCTGAATTGTGACCGTCAATTGATTCGTCAAACCATTTCATGAGATGATGCGCACCGATTGCGAACTGACAATCTAATAAATAATGTGGCAAAATGTGCCGCTCACATTGTCTGTTTTATCGCCAATTGTCATCCATTATATTGATGATGGTGCCTCAGTATATGAACGAGTCAACCAGTTTCAACCATTAGCATGTTGACAAAAAATGATGATTTTCCGTTTTTTTCCCATCCGCTCGCTCTCACTCTCTCGAGATTTCGAATCTTATCGCTAAATTCGGTTTTGTATCGGAACAGAGCACAAAAAGTGTCAATAAATGAATCATGCTCGAATTTGTTGCTCTTGCTCTTTATTTTATTCGATCGTTTCACTTAATTTTGTCTCTAAAAGCATACGGTTTATGTGTAAACATTGTTATCACGAACCAGTCTAATGGACCTGGAGAGATACAATAACAAAAATTGAGCGCATAACATCGTATCGGATATTAGATTCATTCTAAGCAAACACCATTTCAAACCATATGACCGTTTTGATCAACAAATGCAACACCCGATAACGCACCGAAAAAGCGAACGACAAAAACACAGAGAGAGAGAGAGAGGGAGATAGAGAAAGAGAAAGAGATACAACGACTATTCATTCGGATGATAATGTTTGGCAGACTGAGCGCAAACAATTTCACTATGCTCTATCATTTGAACAGATTTTTCTCTTTGATATTATTTCTATGTCTTTCTCGAATGCGTTTTTATTTTATCAATTCGTTTGAATAGCGTCCATTTCGAGCGAGATTTCAACGAGAACAAAAAAAGAAGTCTCGAATTCAACATAGAATCATCATGAAGAATTTTCTTTCTTTTTTTTCTCGTCAGTAGTAGTTCATTAGCTTTTGTGTTACTTTTCTGGTTATACGACAGAGAGAGAGAGAGAGAGAGAGAGAGAGAGAGGGAGAACGAAGAAAAATGCCGAAACACACAGCAGTATTGTGCTTGAACTGATGAATTTTGAATGTGAGAATGGTTTCGAATGGAACAAAAAGTATACGATCCATTCAAGCTCGTCCACTAAACGAGCATTTCGGTTCATTTGCAAAACATTGGCCACCGAAATATTATGCGAAATATGAACACATATTATTTATGTATGAATATGTGACTGTGACCCGGTGTTGTGTATAAAAGGCAAAACACCGAAATAAAGTAACGCTCATTGCTTTCGGCGCTACTTTTTGAGCGCGGCACAGTTCTTGCTAATCCCATAAACATTTATTTATGTTCGAAAGAGCGCTTTCATGGTGTTTTATTCGCAAACACACACACATGAACGCTTCCATTTGCACATACCGTGCAAAGTTCTTACCGAATTGAGTACTCGGATCGTTTGTTTTTTTCCGTTCTGCCGTTAATTTCGTGTGTTGAGATTTTGCTATTATTGATGCTGATTAATTGAAAATATTGCCGTGCAGCAACATTAAGGAACGAATGAAATTGCGCTTGTAAAAATGATAGATTGACGATTGAAAAATGATGGAACAAGCAACTGAACGAATTTAATTTGTCAGTATTGAATTGCAATTTCACAGAACCGTTTACAGCAGATTTATTTTTCATGACGATGCTGTCGATCTCTTTCTCTATCTCTCTAGCACACATCGTGTGCGTCGACCGCACAATTTCAGTGGCATTTTATAACTTTAGTTAAGTTCGTGTATGTTCGAGACGTAATCAAACGCATATTAGAAAAATAGATGGAATATGTCATGATGTGGTTTCATCCATTTTAAACGATGGGTTTCACCTACCTGCGGCAAAATTACTCATTTTGATATTGAATTGCTTTACAATCAAGTTGCTCGCGTGTTGTAATGTGAAATCGTTTCATTTTTTTTCTACTCTCGTCTCCCATTCCGCAGTGGCATTTATTTTGGATAATCGAAAAATAAATGAATTGAATCATGATTTCATCGTTTAATTAGCGAGTCAAGCGAAAAATAAAATGTTGGCCCGTTCTGTTTTTTTCTGTTGCTCTTTGCCCTTATTCATCTTATGAATTCGACAATCCTTGGTAATTAAAAAAATGTCAACGTACCAAAGCTGAAAAGAGCCCATCAGACTGTAAGCAACGCAAACATTTCCATCAAATTAATTGGTTTTCAGATCAATTTTTTTTAATGATATTCATTCACCACGCTTCGTTTTGAATTTGCTCTACATTTTCGTTTCGCTTTGCTTCTTTACTTCTTCCACTCGTGGTCTCTTTCTCTGCTTCTTTCAACGTCCATTGCAGACGAAATGAATTGATTGAAATTATTTGTGTAGAGACATCAAAAGGCAAAATACAAATTGATTTTTCGTCGGGCTAACAAAATACACAGACTGAACTGAACTGATGATGATGATGATGATGATGATGATGATGGGTCAATAGGTTTCATTGTTTAATTCAATCGAATTTTTATGCCTCTCGGAATGAGTTCATCATGCAGCATGTCTCTCTCTCTCTCTCACCCTATCCCAATGACTTAACTTTATTCATAGATAAATCAAATGTGTAAATTAGCGCACACTGCAAAACGTGTTTTGTATCTAATTTGATGCAATTAAGAATATTGTGCTGTTTATTAATGTCGAAGCGTCGATTTCGTTTCATTTTTTGCGAATGTAGGTGCGGGTGAATCAGGAAAATCGACCATTGTAAAACAGATGAAAATCATCCATGAAACCGGCTATTCACAAGAAGAATGCGAACAATATCGACCAGTTGTCTACAGCAACACAATACAAAGTTTAATGGCAATAATACGCGCCATGGGACAACTACGGATCGATTTTGCTGACATCAACAAAACGGTAAGAAAAGCACACGCATACATTCAATTCATTTATGCTATGACGTGACAAATACACAATTCGCAAATCGCAATTCTCAAACACGAACAATGACAAGGCATACTAATATTCAACTAACCACACACAAAAAAATTGGACCAAATTACGGTTTTTTTTTCTCATCAACATAGGAAATTGCACGGCAATTTTTCACATATGCGTCAGCAGCTGAGGAAGGTGTCTTAACACATGAGCTAGTTTCACTGATGAAGATTCTGTGGGCAGATCCTGGAGTACAGAAATGCTTTGCAAGGTAAAAATTACAATAAATTGTCCGATCAATGTGATATTCATTATTTTTGTTTGCTTTTTTCCCCGCTTGTTCTCTCTCAAATCAGATCACGCGAATACCAATTGAATGATTCAGCTGCATATTACTTAAACTCACTAGATAGAATATCACATCCAAACTACATTCCAACGCAGCAAGATGTCCTAAGAACACGAGTCAAGACAACTGGCATCGTCGAAACGCATTTCAGCTTCAAAGGCCTACATTTCAAGTAAGAGACACACACATACAAACGCAAACACATAAACCCACATGATTTAGTCAATTTGGGGGACGAATATACTTATGGAATATTCATGTTTTCTTGACATAATGTGCGCCCCAATGACTAATAATAAAGCAACCCCGATAATTCACACTGACACTAATTACGCATCTGGGCGAAATAGAAAAAATTATCACAGGGAATACAAAATGACAATTATAAAAGCCCACTACCATGTTACATCTTTCTAATTTTTAGCAAAATGACATTTTTCTCCTTTGGTTGTGCGTGTGTTGTTCTCTCTCTCTCTCTCTCTCTCTCTCTAACTCTCTAACTCTCTCGTCGACCTATTGCCGCTAACCTTTTCTATTTCTCTTGCAATTATTAGAATGTTCGATGTGGGCGGCCAACGTTCCGAACGAAAAAAGTGGATCCATTGTTTCGAAGGTGTGACAGCGATCATCTTTTGTGTGGCTTTATCCGGTTATGATTTGGTGTTGGCCGAAGACGAAGAAATGAATCGCATGATTGAATCAATGAAATTATTCGATTCGATATGCAATTCAAAATGGTTCGTTGAAACGTCAATCATTTTGTTTTTGAACAAAAAAGATTTATTCGAAGAGAAAATATCGCGTTCACCATTGACCATATGCTTCCCGGAATATACCGGTACGTATACGATTGGCATTGATTTGCCGCTCATTTTTTCGACCAAATTCACGCAGTAATAATTAACATTTGATTGTTCGTTTATTTCCGTTTCAGGTTCAAATACATATGAAGAAGCGTCTAGTTACATAAGAATGAAATTCGAAAATCTCAATAAGCGAAAAGATCAAAAAGAAATTTATACACATTTGACATGTGCAACCGATACCAATAACATTCAATTTGTATTTGATGCGGTCACCGATGTCATCATAAAAAACAATTTAAAAGATTGTGGTCTATTTTAAAATGGAGACCAACACAGTGTGCGCTTATCATAAAGAACATCAAAATCTTTTCCGATCTTAAGAGAGAAAAAAAGTTCATCCAATTAAAGAGAAGAACATAGCTTAAAAGAAATCGTAACTACAATTATCTTGAGGTAATAGAGATATCGATAGAACAGGGTTCCCGTTTCAATTAATATATACATATTGACAGACAGACAGAAGGCGAAAATGCATCAAACAACACAAAGAAAATTTCATGAACAATAACAAGAACAACAACCATATCGAACGATCGAATCATCGACATTTTTTTCTTTGTTTAAGATTTTCTGTGTTTTTTTTTCCTTTTTATTCTGGACAACAAACAACAAAGCGACAGTTTGCTAATCATTGCCAGTCAAAATTTATTCGAACATTCAATTACATTCACTAGAGCTCAATGCCCGGCGCCTAGTCTCGCTCTAACTAGTTAATTATATCACATGTTAACCGAACGCAATCGAAAATCGCAAACAAATGATCTGTCGCAATTAAATTTGATCTAATTTTTCGGCACAACGATTTTTCTCATCTCTTTTTTACTCTTCTTTTTATTTTGGTATTAATGCAACCTATTGTATTAACGATATGACGACAATTCATAAGACCTAAATATATGTATATTTTTTTTTTTAATTTTCGTTTATCGTCACGAAACAATTCTTTACAACAATTTTTTTTTCGTTCGTAGTAAAGTTTACTAATTTATTTTCACGCACAAGACAAATTAGCTAGAAATCAGGTTTTCGTATTTATTACTTGATACTTGATTTTTTTTTTGCTAAGAAGGTATTTTTTTTCTCTCTCGTCGATCCGTACACCATTCATCATGAGATTTCAATTTGTAATGAATATACTGATTTTTTGTTGTTGCTCAAACTCAATCATTTTGAGATTAGCTGCATATGCCATGGATCAAAGTATCATTTGTTTTAAGACAAAAAGCCGATTCTGCTTTCTTAATTACTCAAACACAGACTTATTTTCTCGAGTTTACACATTCTTCTCTCAATTTTGTATTTTTCCTGCATTGATTTTTGTTAAACAACCACCTAATCTTTCAATTGATAAATACAGAGAATCAAAATGGAAAAACAATGTGAAGAGAGATTTTACGCGCACAAATTTATATGTAAAAAAAGCAAAAGCAAAACGATATCTGTAAAGATCAAAACGAAGAAGAAACAGAAGAGACACTATTTTCGAGAATAATAGATGGATTCTTATTATATGATATACACAATAATTCCAGTTACATAGTTGTTTTTTAACGAAATCGATGTTATTTAAATACATTATACCGTAGCGAACACGTGAAAATCAAAAACAATCAAATGTTTTTACTCCAGTTTCAATCGAAATGTGTTTTTTTATTACAAAACGAGAAAAAAAAAGATGAGCATGATGATGATGAAGAAGAAGAAGAGAAAAAAAAATAGGGAAAACCAAAAGTAGCGAAAGACATTCAAGTGTGTTATGAACGAAGAATTCAATCTATTTTAAGCAAGAGAAAACACAACACAAAAAAAAAATTAAATAAAAATGTCATTTTAAAATGTAAAGTAGAAGCAAACGAATAATTAATAAAATTAATTTATACGAAGCAGCGAAGTGGAAGGAGAAGATGTTGAAGCGGGATGGCATGCACACATTTAGATCAAGACCAAGATTAAACACGGATAAGTGTTTCAAATTGCGATAACAAATGCACGATGTTTAGAGAGACGCGGTATTTTTAAATGGAATAATAAAATGGAACAAAAATTAAATGTAAATGTTTAGCTAAATGTATTAGACCATAAGCAATATGAACAATGACTTTTAAATGAAAGGAACAAATGAGCTAAAAAGAAGAAGAAAATTTACAATCTACTGACCAACAACAGCAAATCGCCAAATTCCAGAACAAAAAAAAGCAAGACAACAACAGCGATTAATGATACAGTTTAGTGAAACGGAACACACAAACCCCCTATACAATAAACAGTAGTGTCAATTGTGACTCCTTCCCATTGTTTATAATATTAAATGTATTTTTTAATTGTATAGCAAGGTGATAACTTCCGTATTTATCAAAACCCGCCCTCCTTTATACAAAATGTAACGAAAAACAAGCATTTAGAACAAAAGTTTTTTTTTGCACAAAATTCATCTCAATTTTCTTCGTGTATATTTTTGTACGTTGTCTTCAATCATTCACCTGAGATTCAGATTCGTTCATTTTGAGCACAACAAATCAAGAGATTGAGCTCTTCATCGAAAAAAAAACGCCTAACCAAAATTTGTTTTTTTTCCATTTAATTTCAATATTTGGCCAATAAAGAAAAGTAAACTCGATTCAGTAATCATTCCAAGTGAATTAAACCTCGTAACACATGAGTCTTCGTAATTTAATGAAAAAATAACATAACTTAACAAAGAAAGAAAAAAAGACAAAACAAAATTTATCCAAAAGTCATGATTTCTGCCATAACAAATGAAAGAACAATTTTTCTTGTCAGTTTTGGAAATAAAAATTTGGACCCTAAATTTAATGCAGCTAAATTTGGCAGGCCATGAGGTATATTTTTTTAAAACACAATTTCGTTTCTTTTTCAAATACATTTCTTCTTTTACTTTAAATGCATTGAGAAAAAAAAATCACTCAACTCGAATTTTCCACCTTTTTACTACGCAACCAACATTCACAAAACAAAATCCCACATGTCCTGAGTTATTTACAAGGCTTTAAATTGAACTTTAAAAAAACATTTTTATATATTTTTTTAATGTTGAATTTATGTGAAGAGAATAATAAGAAAACCAAACAAGCAAATAAAAATTTACACAACAAAAACAAAATTATTGAGAAGAAAACAAATTAGAACTCAATGAATGCGTTTCATTAGGTTATTTTGAGCAACAGCGCGGTAAAATTGTAACACAATTTTTTCGAAATGTTTTCTTTGAAGATTTTTTTTTTAGGAAATGCATGTATGTATTTTGAATGCAACAAAATAAATGTTTAATTAAATCAATGCCGGATTGCTGTATAATTTTCATGATTATTTTTCTTTGTTGGACATATTTTTTAACTAGAGGGAATTTGCAGAGAGGACGTGCTTATCATACTCTTGAATTCTATTTGAAAAAGAACATGGATATCTAAGGCACGAGCTCTCGATATTCAACTAAATTCATTGAAATACTAACGTTATCTCCGAAATGATGCACGTTAGGACGCTGAATGATGGGTCGCTGGATATTGACACAATCTCACGATCAGAACAATTGAATTGTAAAGATGCAAATGGCGAGATATGCTCTTTCAGATTATGAGATGTTTTGTTGCGTAGCATCGATACTCCAAATTCTAATTCGGCCCTCATTTCCGCCGAAAACAAGTGAAGAATTATTCATTTGAATCAAACATTTGGACATAAGCAATTGTGTTTCTTTTTAAATTTTTATTAAAAAGAGAACACAACGGCCACAACCGGCATTTTTGGCACCACAATGTACGAAAGTTCCTGTGTTTTCATCCAAATTCATACCGATTCATAGCTTGCCGTTGCAAGAAGAGACGAGAAATTCCAAAATATATTTGAATTTTTCCAAATTTACCAAAAGAAATCTAAACATTTATTCAACTGAAGACTCATTCTAACTTCGGAGAGGCGGATAATAAACGATGCAGCTGTCGCATGTTCGGGAGTGAACACAAGACATGTGTGTGATGCATATACATTTCAAAAGCAGCTGCTTCATTTCCCCTCATACATACATTGAATGTTCAATTCACTCATCGAACGAGCAATGAGCATGTGGTAAACTCAGTCATCGTTTCGCTTCCGACGCTAATACAACATTCATAGTTCAGCAGCGATGGCTCTTTTGCTCAAATCGATTTTATTTCTCCAAAGTTATAGTTGTTCCAGAAAATTTATACATATTTTTCTCAACTCAAACGTAAGTTAAAGTCAAGCTAGTTCCAGTTTTGAATAAAGTGTGTGTGTTTTTAAAACCCAAGAATGTATGGAATGAGAATTTAGGCGAAAATTGAATATAAACCATATATAAGCGTCTATCGTTCTTCCTCGTTTCAAAAAAAAAGGATTTCGGCAAAAAATTTGGCCTGATTGCCTATGCATTTCCATATTTCATTTATTTTGTCTTGAATTTTCAAATTTCCATTCGAAATATGATTGATTTAGTGATTTTTCTACAATTTTTTACGTTCACTAATGTGGCGTCATTCCGAGTTTTGAGTGTGTAGAGTGTATGTGTGTGTATATATGTGCATATATGAAATGAGCAAAGGGGAAACGTATACGCAAGCGTATGTGCGCGTTTTCGCTACATATGTGAACAGAATGTGTATATGATACGTAAGAAAATTTTCAGGGCTGCGAAATTTTTTCAATTTTCTACTTTTCATTCATTTGTTTGAAAACCTTTCTATAAAAGACGCAAAAATTTGATTCTCGTCTTTGATTCTGCAGAAAATATCAATAAAAAATTTTAAAAAAAAATTTAATATTTTTTTTCCATACAGAATGTTCCAAAATCAATAGCAAGGGAATAAAAATTGGGAAAAAAAATTTGGTCCCATACGGATTCGAACTTTGGTTGAAAAAATACATCAGAACAGAGCAAAAAAGGGCGCAAATGCATATAAGGTACTATAAGGCACTATGCATTTTGATGGTTGGGGGTTACCCTTTCCCCCCAGCAGATGCTGATTGAATCACGGGTCCAAGGTCATTCAATCAACATCTGGTTGGCACTGAGTCCCGGTCAGACTTAAGGTCACTTTGAGCTCAACGGCTAACCCGCCGCCGTTTTCTTTACATTGATGGTAATGATTGCCAACGCTCTACCATCTGAGCTGTGCTGACCGATGATAAAAGTGCGCTTGGTATGCAACATATGTTTTGACAGGTTTTCGAGCATTTGCACGGTTTAAATCAGTTGCATTTGCGTGTTGACACCAAATAAAATGATGTTTGCATCGAATCATATCCAAAATGTGTTTTATTTCCTCATTATTTTATGAAAAGCAATTTAAATTGGAAAAATATTTATTATTTTCAGCAATTTTCCTTTCACTTTTCCAAAAGAAACAAACGTTTGTTCACCCGATGACCGAAAAGCTTAGCCAAAGTTGACGTTTCAGTAGTGTCAAAGCTGAAAAATAAATACATTGATTTAAATATGCTATAGCCGGAGAGCGCATGCACCTATGTATTTATCATCTATTTTTGGTATGGAATTTTTTTTCTTCAATTTTTGAAAATAAAAGCAATTCAAAACGAAGAAGAAAACAATTTTCGTTTCAAAAATTATTCATTTAAAATTGCAAATGCATAGAGAACTGTAACCAACAAAGTTGAGGACTTTAAAGCAATGCGATAGATGACGCCACTGGTACGGGCGCCAAATATTGTAGTAATCAAAGAGAAAAACTCATTTTTCAACTTTTTTTCTGCATTTTGAATGCACCAAAATAAATGTTTAATTAACTCAATGCTGGTTGTGTGTA
>NW_022601467.1:6153867-6173382 GCF_009176505.1 Sitodiplosis mosellana | reverse complement strand
AGATCGAACATTTTGCATGCGCTTCTTCTGCTTTCCATGGTGCTTAATGGTTCCATGGTGTAGTGTGGTAACTCCAATTTTTGTACTTTGGCTTTGGTCGACAACATCACAACGCCGTTATGATCAAGGTCCTGGCATTTCGGCAAATGGCGAAAAATGTGTCAAGGAATATGTTGAAGTAACCAATAAAGAAACGTTCGTCAAGTTCGGATAGAATTGCCGAGCGTTTCGTTCGCAGCTCCTCATCTGAGTCACCCTCGTTGATGATTTCGGCCATGCTTCTTCGCAGATGATTGATTTGTTTCATTTAAATTTTCATTAAATCAGTTTTCCCATACTGGTCACATTGAATGGTTATTGTAGGCACCAAACCCTGTTTACCCACAACAGCCCACTGCGCCAATATGTACGAGCCGAAAAACAGCGATTTTCCTCAACTCAAGCAAACTCGCGAGAAGATTCGCGAATTCCTACGCGTTTTGATCAGCGATGATAGCGCCAATGACATTTAATCACATGCCACAGCCGTGGAAAGTGAAAATTTACCATATCATCGAGTCTCTCTGTAAAAAAAACCATACCGAAATCCTTGTGATGCCAAATAATGTCTCTTTATTCAGAAATCGAAACGAAAAGACTCATCTATGCCTTTTTTTAAGTTACGAATAAAATGTTTTATTAGAAATCAATTTTTCCGGCTGTTGTTTGTTTTCGAAGATCTGGTGGATTTGTGACTTTTCGGTGTATGTGTGTCAGCTTTCATTGGTGGACATTCAAAAATTTGCAAATCCTTTTTCGATCGATTTGATTCGACATGTTTGATATCTTCGGGCCGCTTTTCGTATTTCGAGAATTTCTTCTTCACACTTTCAATCGATGACACATTCAATGGATCGGCATTTGGTTTTGGCCAATATTTCTTTGGGAGAATGTGAAATATTTTGAATAATAGCAAAAAATATTCGTCGTATTTTGTGTTTCATCTTTTGTGTACCTGTGGAACTTTCCAAATAATAACTGCACCATCTGTACTGCCAGTTACAATAAATTTCCCGCATGGGCTGAATCGGCAAGATACAATACTTGCAGCATGAGCCACGCCAGCTGCGACTTGTAATGCCGTTTGATAGTCCCATAACTATGGAAAAACCACTTTCCAAATATTATACCAAATCGGAATTCGGCACATGCAGTTCAAAAATATTTCGAAAAAATACCTTGACAATTTGATCGACACCGCCACTCACGAACATTTCACCCGATGAATTGATCGAAAGCCAGTTTATGCATCCTTTTGAACTTCCTTCGATGTGTCGCACTAAGCTGCCATCAAACACTTCCCAGTAGCTAATTTTTCGATCAGTTCCAGTGGCCAAGACTTGAACTCCAGTCGGGAAGAATTGAACGCAGGTAAATTGAGTGTTTGCCGAGAGAACGTGCTTACGAATCATACGCCTGAATTCAATTTTAAGAAGACGAAAGATATTTTCGGCACGATTACTGCATATGCAACAAAATTCATCGAAATACTAACGTTATGTCCCAAATGATGCACGTCCCATCGCTGGAGGATGACACAATTTCACGGTCGAAACAGTTGAATTGCAAAGATGCAATTGGTGCGGTATGCTCTTTTAAAACGGTTATGAGATTTTGTTGCGTAGTGTCGATTCTCCAAATTCGAATCTGGCCTTCATTTCCGCCAGACACAAGTAAATTGTCACAGCTTGATATCGTCAATGCTGAGCAACCTGAAGATATTATTGGTTTTTAAGTCATTTTCTTCACTCTTTTGATTTAATTTTCTATCTTTTCCCATTAAGTAAACAATTATTTACCTTTGTTGTGTGCATTCGATATAGCATAAATCAGTTTGCCAGTCAGAGGTGTAAATGCTCTGATGACACCATCATTCCAGGCAGTTATGATGCTTTGTCCATCAAAAGAGAAAACAACGGCCGCAGCCGAAAAGTTTAGTACCACAATGCGCAAAAGTTCCTGTTTTTTCATCAATGACCAAACTCGTACCGATTCATAGCTTGCCGTTGCAAAAACTGATGAAAAATTACTGAAAAAAAAAAAGATTTTTTTGTTTGATTATTTTCAAATTTACCAAAAGAAATCTAAAAATTTATTCAACTGAAGACTCATTCTAACTTCGGAAATGCGATATCATTAACGATGCAGCTGTTGCAAGTGATTTGCAGTTTTAACGTGAATGTTTGATATTCGAGTGTGTAAATTTCGCATGAATCCGTTCCAATATAAACGGTTTGATTGCTGTGCAGCTGAAGAGATGTCACGCATCCGTTCACTTTCTTCCGTTTCAGCTTTTTGGTAAAAATAACAACAACGTAATTTCATTGAGCAAAAGAGAATACATGTATTCTGGTATAATAGCTTACTGCCTTTAACATAGGCCACGTTGGTAGTGGATAGTCTTTGATAAAAATATTGCGTTCTTCGACCAACTCAATGGTTCCATCGCCAGCACCAATCAACAGTTGTCGTTCATTGTTCAAGTAGATCAAGTCACGGACGCCGTTCATATATTTCTCGCAGTCTTTGCCTAGAGGTTTTCTGGGATTATGGCGTCCATAAGCACCGATGAGTGTCGGTTTATTGAACTCATTTTGGCGACAATTCAGTCTCAACTTCACAATATCACCGGTCATTGTGCCCGCATATATTGTTGAATCGTCAGCGCTAACTATCATCGACGTGAAGTTTCGGCGAATTTTCCCAAGACTTGCATTGAGCACATTGAGTTTGTTGCTTGTCGTATCAATGTGCCAGATTCGAAGATGTTCTGTTTGAAGAAGTGCATTAAAATGCAACATATGTTTTTTTGTTTTACTTGAGTATTGGACTTACGTTCGCCACATGTTAAAAAGATGTTGCCGAGTTTGTGCAAAGCGCACAATGCAAACGCTGCACCAGTGACTTCATTTTTGGCTGACGCACCGCATATGGCCGTTCTAAAATGCAATCGTGTACAACGGGAGGAACGTATATGTGAATGTTGTAGAACAAACCTTTTTGCTATATTCCAGACAACTAATCGACCGTCATCAAGACCACCCAAGCTTATCAAATGCTCGCCATCCGATGAAAAACACAATGCACGTACTTCATCCTAATAGACAATGACATGTTTCAGAGAGAATATATATATATATTTATTAAGAGTAAGGCTTGCCTTGTGTAATTGATATCGGTTGATCTCTTTCCGACTCGCCCAATCCCATAGAATTACATACGCACGGCTTCCGCTCTGACTTATCTGCCCAGACCCAACGTATCTTCCGCTGAAACAATAATACCATTTCAATGAGGAAAAAAAACGCACTTTTCATGAACATTCATTTCTATCACCATTTTGAGACAGCTATGGTTGATACCGTGTTTGTGTGACCGCACAGAAATTCTTGCTTATTGTTTACAACATTTAGAATGGAGATTTTGCTGCCAAGCGGAAAAACTAAGTGATTTTGATGCAATTTCAATCCACTTGGTTTAGTACCTAATTATTTGTGAATACATTTAGCGTTTTAGTCAAAACAATATTTCAAGTGTAAATACCATCAAATCCAAATATAGCTATGTGTTCAAGTTCTTCAATTTTATCGGCAAATTCGGGATCGACCATTGTCCAAAGAGAATTTTTCTATACAGAAACACTACTAATCGAGCTCACTCAACATTCAACCGTATTGAATAAACAACATTTCACCTGAATTCCATTCGGTTGCTATGTTACAAATTTCATGCGCATTGTTTTTGTTTACTTTTGAATAGACACCGGAAATAAAACACCGAATCTGTTTTTTTTTCTTCGATTATTTGAATTTTTATCTCAATTTTTATTTCAATCGATGTAAATTAAAAGCCCCCTTCAAAAAGAGATTATTTAAATTATTCCACTTGAATGCTCCTCCGATTTATAAACAGACGAAATCACTTCTAGTAGATCAAAAAAAAGGTTTTAATGAATTATAAATTTATTTAAAGTTTTCATATAAATATTGTTTGAATCGATCGAACTAGTTTAAATGTTTGTAATACAAACTTTGTATCGAATCACAAATGGTTTCAGTTGAAAAAATATAGAGATTATTAAAGTTACAATAAATTTCGTTTTATTTCTCCGAGTGAGAATAGAAAATAAGTTACACAATTTTTGTTTCGAGTTTCTCAATATGTTAATTTGTTTCTAATTAATATGCTTCCCCTTCAATTGCTCATTCATTTATTTTATGACATCGGCTCCGATTAACATAGGAATTGTATTCTTTTTTTTTCAATCTGTTTATTATTGTCTCAGAGAGTTTGGCTTCCGCACATGTGTTATTGACGGAACAGAAGAATAAACAGAAGTCATTACATAGTCCCACATGAAAAAGGAAGAGTCGATATAAATAGAATTAAGTTTGATAAGTTTAATTTTGATGTGTTTGTGTGTGTGTGTGTGTGTGTTTGCAAAATGCGACACAACGATATTGATCAATGAGATTTTTGTGACACGTTACTTTAATATCATTAAAAGTTTTGTTCTGTGGTTATTTAATTAAAAAATGTGACAATATTCAATATCAATTTTCCTCTACTTATCAAAACAAATCGAAGTTAAATTAATACGAAGCACCTGCACGGCATATGCGTTACAGGCGCAGATTCTTATGTTTCAATTCGAATGTACCAGATAATTCAATGAATTTTAAACAATTGTATAATATGATAAAGACCTATATTTCTAAAGAGTCCCCGGTTGCCTTCTATACTGTTAACAGATTGCAATTCGTTTGTCTCTCGCATTGCTCTTTGTGTTTGTGTCGATGTAAACTGTTTAAGGTAATACTTTTAGAGAAATGATGCGGTTTGATGCTGTTACTTTTGTTTCTTTGTTTAAATTTGACTCGTTTGATGTTATTGCTGTGTTGCCCATGACCTGAGCAAACCGGTTCGATTCAATTTTCTGCCTATGGTTTGCACATGAAAACCGATTTCTTGCAATTCTTTGTGTTTCAGTATCTTTCGGCCATCGAATATGTATGCCGGTTTCATCATCTTACTGTAAATGGCTCTGTAGTCCAATTCCTGAACGAAAGAGAGAGAGAGAGATGATGATGAAATTCATCAGATTTATTTTATGAAAAATGTACAATGGGAAAGCTGATTTAAGATGCTTACCACAAACTCGTCCCATTCTGTGCATAACACAATTGCGTACGTGTCTTTGACTGCATCATATGCATTGTCAAATATGTCAATGGCCTTTCGCACATACTCTGGACTATCCGTCACACTTGGATGCGTCAAATCTTCGAGAATTTGTTGATGATCCACCTTTGGATCGTAAATATTGAGTTTGGCTCCTTCTTCCAACAACGTTTTACACACCGTGATTGCCGGCGTTTCACGAGTGTCACCGGTATTCTTCTTAAATGCAAAACCAAAAATCGTAATCCGTTTATCTGACACCGTATTGAATAGACATTCGATAATCTGAAACGAAAAGCAATACATTTTGTTGGTCAATCATCAGAATTTGGTCAAATCAATTTCTTAATTGATTGCTCCATTTGGCACATTTTCATACCTTTTGTGAAAATCTCATTTTTTGATATTCATTCATGTCAATGACTTGTTGCCAATAGGCGGCCACTTCTGGTAAATTCAAACCTTCGCATATGTAAACTAAATTAAGAATGTCTTTTTGAAAGCAACTGCCTCCAAAACCGATGGACGCCTGCAAAAACTTTGAACCAATACGCGAATCAAGACCAACGGCTTTGGCAACCTCGGTCACATCGGCACCGGTTGCCTCGCATACAGCCGATAATGAGTTGATGCTTGATATTCGTTGCGCCAAAAATGCATTTGCAGCCTACGACATAGAGGGAATCAGTTAGAAGAAATCATTTATTTTGACGTTTGAAAAAACGTTCATTGATGAACAAAAATATACTCAAGATATTCTCTAAATGAAACTTACAAGCTTCGACAGTTCTGAGCTCCATGTATTTGTGGTTAAGATCCTCTCTTTTGGAATCCAGTGCTGATAAACCCATGATAATTCTTCAATTGCGTTCGAACCAGTTTCGGTGCACTCGCCACCAATCAAAATACGGTCCGCATTCAACAAATCATCAATGGCAGTGCCTTCAGCGAGGAATTCTGGATTCGATAAAATCTCATACTTGACATCTGTAATGAATTGATATGAATTTTAGTATATTTCATCGCAAATGAACAAAAACACTCCGATTGAACGTACCCATCTTTTGGTTGGCACCCAAAATATGCATAATACTTTCAGCGGCCCGTACCGGCACCGTACTCTTTTCAACCACAATTTTATTGCTGCGTGCAACCTTGGCAATCATTCGAGCCGCACTTTCAACATACTTGAGATCGGCAGCTCGGCCGCGCCCATTTCCAAACGTTTTTGTCGGCGTGTTTACTGAAATGAAGATCAGTTCGGCTTCATCAATGGCAGTTTCAATGTCATTTGAAAAGAACAGATTTATGTTTCGGCACTTCTTTACGACATCATCTAAGCCAGGCTGAAAGAAGAACAAGGAAAAAACATCAGCATTTAAAAAATGAATTCTTAGAAGCAATCAATTCAAGCGACAGCAAATCGGTTGAAAAATCAATTATGGCTG
Source organism: Sitodiplosis mosellana (assembly GCF_009176505.1). NCBI lineage: Eukaryota > Metazoa > Arthropoda > Insecta > Diptera > Cecidomyiidae > Sitodiplosis > Sitodiplosis mosellana. The sequence continues at coordinate 6,166,714 of NW_022601467.1, read as the reverse complement.
AAATTGGTCACGTTCCAGTTGTTTGTTTAGGCTTTCAAATTTGGCCACTTGGACCAATAGTCACTCAGTTTCAACTGTTCAATGTTGTTTGTTCAAAAGTCTGGGCAGGAAAAAGAGATTTCTCTTTGTTCTCTTTGCACGCCGTTTTTGTTGTTGTTCTTGTTGCTAAGAACACTTGTCCAATTTCAATCATACTCAACACTTCAGTTGGCGATTGTACTTTTACGATTTGTTTAACTTTAAATTCGTGATGAAATCATTGAGTTCTTGAAGCCGGATCACAAATGTAGTCACACTAAGCGACGTCGTTAAAGCGATGTCATCGAACGATTATAACATTTTACGCTTATACCGTCGTACATTGACGTGACATGCCTAATTAGCATTATTTATTGCCAGTGTCGCCACAGAACCGAATATCAATAACGGTAAAATTAAAAACGAGAAACCGAAGATAACAAGAAATTTGCCACGAATAAATCGTAACATCCGTGTAATGGCAAAGGCTACACTGTACGTTATTGCATTGATTACGAGCTTGCATTTCATTGAATTCATTCATGATTCACTTCGAAGGCCATATGTATCGTATGAATAATTTAAAATACACGATGGCTAGATTTCACTTTTTTTTCAATTTCATATCATTTGATACTTGAACCGTTTTTGTGTTTTGTTTTGTTTTGTTTTGCTTTGCTTTGCTTGAAGCTATTGTAATTATGATTATGAATACAATTGTGAATCAAAACTTCAAATCACAATCGTTAATCGCCTTTAATAATAACACTGTACCATGTGCACAACATTACTTATTCAACTCTAATTCAATATACACATATTTGCATTTCGTACGCCTGTGTGCTTTAATTTTTCACACAAATTTGTACATTACAAATGGAACAAAGATAATATTCCGTACAGTGTTGTCACGTAAAGTGATCAAAACATTAAGGTGATGTTCGTTATCATAGTGGTGAGCAATTAGAACTAAATCGGATAGTATCAGCAGTGAGCACGGTTCCGAACAAATATCATCGACTATTCTTCAATGCTATGTTCTACATTCAAACGTGATTATTTGAATTGTAGCTAATTTTAATCTAATCAGCTGAAAGTAAGCGAAACAGCTGAGCTCAGTGCAAAAAGAGTTTTTATTCAGAAAAAGCCACATCGATTTAGATATGATTAGTTTTTGAAAATTGAATAATGATCGAAAATGCCGGTGATGCATAGATATAATTAGACTCTAGCGCAAAAGTAAAACCGAAACACAAAAATGCCAAGCATTTTGAAAGGTATTTCAATGATAAACTAAATGATAAAACTCACCTCGTAAATGGGCAATTTGTCCGAGTTCCATTGTGATATACGTTCAACGCTAAGATCGACCACGGTCACCCGAATGTTCGGACACTTCAATGCGATAACACTGCATGTGGGGCCACCCACGTATCCAGCACCAATGCAACATATCTTTGTAATGACCATTTCGAACGGGAATCACACACTATTTTGCCGTTTGTTCACCACTGTTCTGATTTCCGTCAACCGTCAATTGTCGTTGTTCACGTCTATCTATTTGTTTATGCCGTATCAATATCGTTTCGCACTTTACCTCCTTGTCAATGGGCTGCTTATTTTACATTCCATTGAAATCTACCTAAAGAGTAATAAAAGTAACACGAGGACAGATTAATTACAGACAGAGAGCTAAATTGGTGGGTATATGTGAAATTTTGTCGTCGTCGTTGTTGTTTAAATTAATCTGCATAGCAGCTAATCAACACGATTCAACGTATATCCAATGTTAACTTGGAATTGTTTGAGTATTTACATGGGATACACACGATTTCAAATAATCAAATGAATTGAATTGCGAACGTGCATAATTGAGGCACATCACACAATTTCAACAGAGACAATGACTGTACCACAAACAAAACAAATCTGAACGAATATATCGGAAACACAGACCATGTAAACGAATCATCGACGACTTACTAGACACACAGTGATGGTGAGAGACGGAGAAAAATAGAGAGGAGAAAAAAAATATAAACATCACAATTCTTTGAGCTCTTCTGTTTAAATGGAAAATTGCAATGCTTAATGTTGCTGTGTATGTTTTTTAATTCATTCGTTGTTGCTTCTGTTATAAATGAATTCATAGTGATGGGTTTGCTTGTTGTGGTAGTAAACAATAAAAGGGACTACGAAATGGAAAGAATTCGACTTGTTTGGCAGGTTTTTCAAGAATCGTTGACATTAATTGTCTGCATTTTCCCAAGAAGTTGGTTAATCATACAACCAAAGAAAAAGAGGAACAGCCAACCGCTATTATCTCTTTTTACCACTCTTCCTAATCGCTTGTCTTTTCGCCATTGATAAAATCAATGTGAACAAACATGCACACACGAATACACGAAACAAACAAACTGCAAATCATTTGCAGTCACGACCTCCAACAATTCCATGGAATTTTATGAATCCCGGTATTTGGAAATGCCAAATGCCTCAATGCATCCAATGTTGTTGGTATATTTGCTTTTTCGGTTTGCTTCGTTGATTATCAGTCGGCTCGGCATTTCATAAATAATTTCTCCTTCTTGATTTATATAATTTAAGCACTGAATTTCGGATTCTCTGTTCAACAAACATGATACTCACGATATTCTGCTTCTTTTGCACAAATCTTCCACGAATAATAATGACCGACAAACGGAAAATGTCCAAAATCAAACGAAAAACTTGAGAAAAAAGAAACCGATCGCAATGAGACGACGAGAACTCAAGCAGCAATACAGAAGGCAAATAAAAAGAAGAAACGAATTAAAATCAACAATAACAACAAAATGCTTCAACACTAGCCGTTTGGCTGCTAAAATGTTAATGAATGCGATAGCTCGATGCCGAATAAGTTTTGCTTTTGATGTTTGTAGTCTGTCTCATGTGTACGATGAAACAGCAAGAACGGATATTCTTGCATGTGTTGGGATTGAGCTCTCTCTCTCTCTCTCTCTCTCTCTCTCTCTCTCTCTCTCTCTTTATCTATCTCTCATTTTGTTAGCGCACGCTGTTGCTGCTTCTGCTGTTGTTGTTGTTGTCGTCGTCGTCGTCATTGTCGGCGGCGGCAACGACGGTTCTCCCTGTGTTCTATTTACGTATTCTTCTCTATTCACAGCGCTCAAATTCGTTGCGGCTTTGCGCATAACTGCTTCTCTTTCTACTAGATTTAATCAGAAAGAAAATACTCGCATGTCGGTATATGAAGCGTGTGGACTCTTCTGCACTACAATAAAACTATACACTTCTTCTTTTTTCCCTATATATCGCATGATTTCGTATAATACACACAATTCTCTTCTTTTTTTCCGAATATTTTATGTTTTGTGAATAAAATGAAAAACTCCACGCGATAGAGTGAAAATCCACTTTTAAACCTATATTGATTTGTTTAGCATATTCTCAACGGACGAAGGATATTCATGCGTTTTCACTTATATCATTCTTCATTTTCGACAGATAATTTACACTATAACTGCTTATCCAACGGAAATAACTATGGTCAATCTTTGCTTTTCAAAATTTAAAAAAAAAAAATCAAGTACGCATTCTAAACTGATATATCATCAAGTCCCTGGTTACAAGAGGAAGTCACAAACGGAAGATATTGATAAAAGAATGAAATTTGAAGATAATTGAAAATAGAAAAGAATTCACATGAAACTGAAAATAATTTTGGCCGCATCACATTTGTTGTCGACAATGTTTACACAATTTTCTGATCAGAATGGACTTTTTACTGTTATTTCTTTTTCAATGAAACTCGCAGCACTCTTCAATGGTCTATGATTTTGCCAATGACACCTTCAACCAATATAAATCTCTATCAGCCTTATATGGCCATTGCAATGGCTATGGCTATGGCTTGCGTTTGTAAGAATCGTAATGAATAACGCTATGACTGAAGTAGATTTCAAATTTTGCACAATATCTTACTATTCAGAATTAGAAGCACATACAACATACTAATCACGACATTCTCGTTTTTTGTAAAATTAAATCGATAACACACATGGATCAAATCTCATTAACATACATTTGATTTTGCTTTCATTCGGTTGCGTTGTTTCACAATTTTGCAAATGGTTTCACATGTCGGCAAAACACTTGCACTTTTAATTTATTTAATTTAGTTTTTCAGTCAGGTAGCAAACTGAGCTTATCATTATTGAATCCGATCAATTTTGACTAGTAAACAATGCACACCAATGTTTGACAGTTGACAATGAACTTGTGGTGTGTGTGTGTATGTGTAGATGCGTGTGTGACAAATGTGCAAAATCCGCAGATTTTGCACCACAGGTGCCATCTAACAAAATGGACGTGTATCTATAAGGAGTCGTTTGTCTCTCTATTCATGCACGAATCAGCCGATAAGCACATTTGAATTTCGCTCCCGAGTCTCTCGTCGCACGGTCTATACCTATTCTAGCAACGACCTATGATTATTCATGGCATGAATAATTTTGTCGCTCACTTATATATATTCGAATAGTAATTGCTTGAAAAACAGTCACGTGCTTTTAACTACGACATTTTAAGATAGCAGCATTTGATACGTGTATAATCGCATTTACCCGTTTTTTAGCACTACATGGAATGTAGACTACTCTAGTTGTTTTTTTTTTCCGAGAAAATTTTAAGACTCTTTACGCCATTTTTTTGGACCGTAAACTAATAATTCATTTTATTATCCATATTTTTTATTTCAATTGAAACAATTACGCCTCATTGCAAAAATGAAATAATATCATATTCATGTAATTCAATTTTGAGATAACTCAAAAAAAAATGGCACTTTTTTCGTTGCGAACGTAAAATAATGTACGATGACCATTCACATTGAACGTACATTAAAACAATAATTGAAGAATACAATTTTATCATATACATTTTTTTAATTATTTTTGACAAAATTTTGCATACAAAACGATTAAAACTACATTCCATGTAGTGCTTACGATAATAATTTGATGAGAAACATCAAATTAATTAAACCCCTTAAATTTACAAGCTTCAAGAATGCAGAGCGGAGCGAAGCGACGATCTGCGGTCTTGTTTTCTTCTCGCCATGAATTTGAATATAAAAAATTCATACCATAAACTAGCATTTGCAATCAAACTTTAAAGGAAAAAAACGTCGCTAATTCATGTCGTCAAATAAGCAATTTTCGATTTTCTTTACTTGAACAAAATTCTACTAGAAAAAGAACCGAAGAGAAATATACTCTTCTGGCAATCGAGTTTTAATAAAAAGGAAATAGCATGCAAAACACGAATCAATTAAGTTTTTATGGTACACGCACGCATTATATACCGTACGCTTGCGAAAACCAAATGAATGCACATACGAGTTACAGCACGAAATTCGAAAATGACTCACTGTTGCATGTTGAATTTTCAAATTTATTGACATTCGTACTGTAGCATATGTGACCACCGTACGAGCACCAAAAATTGCCACCGATTTTTCAATCTAATGTGTTAATGTAAAAATTCAATGCAATGTGGCGGCCAATGAAAATCAGAAATATTTCAAAATACTCGAAATTGTTTGAATCCATCTCGAAATTTATCAAATCTTCACATAACGAAGTTATTTTGGGCCAGCCTTTCTGATCATGAAAATAATAAACAATACAGCGGCACCTGGGGACTAAGTGCAATGTGTCATACTTTCAACGTTTGAACTAACACAGACGCATACTTGTTACAGCAAACTATGTGCATGATTATCTATTTCTCCAACCAGCCAGGTGCCGCTTTATTGTTCTTATTTGACGTTTCCTATCTATTTGTACAGACGATCAGAGAGGCTGTTTTGGGCGTCTATTGAAGAAGAGAGTGAAAGTTTTCATTCATGATTATGATGCAATGTCTCGATGTCCCAATGACTTGACTTGAAATATTACCATGCACATTGTTTGTGCGATTGAGACACAGGCTTTGCCAGTAAATTTATTAAAATATTCGAATGTCTAATCGATTCTATTAATACTAATCGAATTGGCCGGAAGAACACGCGTACGTATACAGACCATGTGATCAAACGAGACAAAAAGAGCATTTGTTTGGTCAAAAACGAGTTATTTGAGTCACGAGTTCAAAAATGTGGTAGCGCCATTTTCCAATAAGTTCGACTGGCGTACACCAAATTGACAATAGAAACAATCGTTTTACTTTTGTTTTTGTTGCTTTATTTTTATTTTGTATATCATTTTTTTTTTGTTTATTAATAAACTAAAATATTATTAAAAATCTGTCGATTACATTTTTTCCTTTCTCTTCTGCTTTTTTCTTCTTCTTTAAATGTAAACTAAACGCTAGATTCTCTCGCTTTCATATAATTATCAATATTGTTGTTAATAATTTTGTTTTTTTTTCTTGTTGTTGCTGTTGAATTTTCATCTTTTGCAGGCTTTGAATCGTTAATATTTTGTTTCATATTTTTTTTTATTCATCTTCGCTATGATTACCCTCCATTTTGCTTTGATTCATCCATACAATACACAATATGGTTGTATACATACGTTCTCTATCTGTCTCTCTGTTCTTCGCTAACAAAATAACTTTGTTTAAATTCTAATTCACTTCAGTGTTTCATCATCATCATCATTTAGTTTCTGACTTAAACGTAATTTTACTTATTTCAAACATTAATGATTCATCTTTTTTTTGTTTAAATCTTCTCCTCTATCTGTGTGTTTTTTTATGTTATTAATTTATATATAAATTAATATAATGTTTTAGCGGATTTTATATCTATATTTCATTATCATTTTGTTTGTTTTTTTTTCTTCATTTTTTTGTTTCTTGGGTGTGTTCATGTGTTGTGGATCGTGATAGAGCGAAAGTATCTTCCGCAATTCAAAGAACCGAATTACAATATTTATATATATTAACAAATTAGTTGAAGCAAATGAAATGAACTTGGGGAAGTGTGTTTGTGTGTCTGGTTTGATTCGTTCCAATTGAAGATGACCGAGATGGGTGTGGGTGTGGGTGTGGGTGTGTTTGTATGTATGTGTGTGGATGCTGAAAGGCGCGATGAGACGTAAATTGCATTCGGTTTGGCCTTTTCTTTGCTTTTTTTTTCTTCTTCTTTTAAACTAATATGCTTGATCGCTTGAAGTTATCATATTCAATCGATTTTGGTTACTCTGTCGATTCATTTGCCATTTGTTTTGTGTTGTTGTTGTTAGTTCATAACCCGAAATTACACTTTTACAATGTATCCTTGATCTGGATTCTTTTTAATGCTATACTATATGTCTAATTATTTTGTTGTTGTTGTTGGTTTTTCCATATCATTTTAGCTTTTGGGCTTGTCTATTTATTGTGTGTATGCTGTGGTTTTTCTTTTGTGTGTACATTGAAATTTACCATAAATCTCTCCAAAAAAAATTTTCTTCGTTACGTTCCTCATTTTTCTTTCAATTAAAAATATAACATGTAGGTTTATTATTGTATGTTTTAAAGATTTTTTTTTTGCATTTTTCGTTTTTGTTCTAATTTACTCATGTTTTGTTATTGTTGTTTCTCTCATTCATTCATCTCATCATTTGTTTCGACAAATACATTTAATATAAAGAAAACGAGCCCAAGCAAACAACAGCACATTGGACCATTGATTTGATGTCTATATTGTTATTCTATTCCTTCATTTGCTTTTCTCTTATCGAAAAATAATCACTGATTCACAAGAACGTACATTCCTTGGTTTACAGTAATCTATCTGGCTTCATATTCATTTCAATACATTTTGAAGTTCAGCTGATTAAAATGTGTTTGTGTGTGTTTTTGTATTTTTTTTTTCTCTTTTATTCTCATTTCCGTTTTGATTATGACAATCAAAACATGGATCGCTTTTTTTGTATTGTTTCCACTAAATTCTTTGTTTAGCATTTGTTGTTTTGTTTATAATTTTGCAACGACGAGTTTTTCTAAAATTTGATAAAAAATAATACTAACAGCTACTTAAAAGTCGAAAGCTTAAAGGGCAGGTCAGTGCATCGGTGTTTGTTGCGATTACTGGAATAAAAATGAAAGGTGTATGTTTGTCAGTTGTTCGGATTTTTGTTTCACAATGAATCCAATGAATGGAATGTCTGGAATGGCGATTAAGACATGGTACTTACCTTTTGTTCTGATTGATTTATAATTTCATCCAAACTGAAATATACTTCGCCCGTTGTTGATGTCACTGGTGCTCTCGTCGATGTTGTAACCGTAGTGATACCTAGACGGATACAAAAAGTGTGTCGTAAGTAAAAATAAGTTCAAGCGTTTAAATGGAGTCTGAAGCGATTCGGTTGAAAATTTATTATCTCTGCCATGACTTTTGCCCATTTAGAGAAACCAAATGTTAATTTAAAACACCCGCCCCCTCCACCGAAACATAATAATCAATTTCGATTTCAAACGAACCGCTTCAAAGATAAGTGCAAAATAGTAGTAAGTTTAGTAGTTAACCTAATTGTCTCATTGCCATTCACCTGAATCAGCCTCAGTGGCCGCTTGCTGGTCGCCGTCTTGCGATGACGTGTCTTCGGATTTGATGGCGATCGCTTGTTCGGCTTCGATTTCTTCGGTATGTTGTTGCTGATCTTGGTGATGTGCGGACTTTTGTTCAATTTCATGTTCGCCCTCTTGGTGCTGCAACTCATGTTGCTCTTGTTGCTGCTGATGGTGTTCAACGGCGGCCGATTCTAAATGTTGGGCGAATGCTATTGATACCGGCACTTGGACACCATCTTCATTAACTACATGCATGCCTTCGGGCAATTGATCGCCATGATGTTGGATAACTAATTGACCATCTTCGTTTAGCATTGAGGCATCGATTAATTGGGCCTCATTGTTATCGCCTTGCACTAAGATCATCTGATTATTTTCGCCTTGAATCATTTGAAACGTTTGCTCGCCACCTTCACCGTCTGACGCTTGTAATACGCCAACACTTTGCAATAGCTGTTGAATCTGTTCGCTATCCTGCACCAAAATTTGATTACCCTCCGCATCGGTGGTTAGAATGTGGTTATCCAATTGCAACAATTGACCATTTTCGTTCAATATAAATTTGATTTGACCACTTTCGGCCGCATTTTGAATGTCGTCCAGGTCCATCGGCACCTGATCACTACTTGACGGTTGGCTTCCATCCGCATCGTCGTCTAAACTTGGCATACTCACGGAAACACCCTGTGCGAGTTTCTACAAATAAACACACACACACACACACATCGATGTGTTATAATTAATAATGCACGATTTTGCTTGGTTTTGTGATTCGCGTTGCGCGTTTTTTTCATTCTCTCTATCGATTTCTCTTGTTACCTGTTCGTTATCCAAATGTTCTTGGTGCTGTTGTTCTGAATTTGTTTGTTGCTCTTGGTCGGCAGGCTGTTGCTGTTGTTGCTGCTGCTGTTGAAGTTCCAATTGATGATCATCGCTTTGATCCAATTGTGGCATATCGATAGTAACTGGCGTCAAACCCTCGTTGCCCTCTTGTTTGTTCTTCTAATGATAAAATTGAAAGGAAAATGGAATAAAATTAAATTAACCCGAAACTACCGGATGCGATAACTGCGTTGACATTTTGCACTCTCTAACGATACTTACATTCTCTACGTCGATATTGTTGGCTGTGGCATCCTGCTGATTTGCCATGGTGATATTGAATGTGTATCCACCGGTCGAACTTTCGTGGCTTGTTATCACCACGCCTTCGGTATTGTTGGCATTTCCTTCGATTTCCGCTTTGTCTGAATGCATTTTTTCGAACATGATTTCTAAATCATTGTCCGATATAGATGTGTTTGTCTGTGTTTGAATGATTGTGGTCGGTGTATTCGCCACCCGTTGATCGGTTCGTATTAGACTATGTGTATTCGAAACGGTTGACGTTGTAACGGCAACGGCTTGTGAGCCGGTTTTTTTGTTACTCTCACGCTTGTGAGTCTCCATGTGCTGTTTGTAATAAGTCTCCTGGATAAATGTAAGCGAACAAATGTGACACGAATAGAAATTAATTTTGGGGCCAGCGTCGCCAGTCTCTCGCAATGCCTCATCGATTGTATCTTGTAACAATTTTTGAGTGGTGAGATCTTGTGACACGGCAATTTGTGTTGGTTGCGTCAATTGTGACGTCTGTATTTGCGACACGATCTGTTGCTTCTGGCCGACTTGCTGCTGTGGCTTATGTGTCTCGAAATGTTTTACAAGTAGATCCTGCAAAGATCGATAAGAGAATGAGCATATCAATGGGGTTGTTTGGGTGCGTTGACACGCGTTGAGAGTTGTTCTCTTCTTAGTTTTATTTGTTGTGTTTTGTAAAATTGTTCAACGTACCTTTTGTGTGAATGTCATCGAACATGTTCCGCATTTGAAGAAGTCGGGACAATGAGTCTTTGCATGAACGCCGGCTAGTTCTCTGGTCTCAAAGCGCGCTGAACAAATGCGGCATTTGAATGGCTTTACCTTGACATGTTTTCGAGAATGCGCTTCGAATACACCTTTCTCATACGTTTTAAAAGTGCAAATATTGCACGAATACAGTTGACCTACGGTACAGAATAAAGCATTTATCATAAACATGTCACTCACATTTGCTATTCACATTTATTGTTTGACTCTGTTCTATCATGGCAGCATCTGATTATTCGATCAGAAGGCGAAACATAACAGCAGGAACAGGGCAAGATGGGGATGGTATGGAGATATTGGTGGTGACTGTCACTTACCGCTAGCCACTGCTGTCGATGTTTCGATCGTTTTAATATCCGGGTGATTAGTTTCCATATGCTTCTTGTACGTGGCTTCGTTCATATAGTTTATGCTGCATATACTGCATGTGAATTCGCTTGCATGCTTTTCGACGTTGTGTGCCTTCAAGGCGACCACGCTAGTGAAGAGCTTTTTGCACAATTTGCAACGATAACCGTTCTGCTGTCGGCATGTATCATAATGCGGTTGAAATAGTTTGATATCGGTTGTTTTAAAATCGCACGACATGCATTTGTAAATCTTGATCGGTTTCCGTTGCGTGGATGCTGCCTGTTGCTGAAAATGTCAAAGAACCACAGCGTTCGTTTAATGATAAAACATTGTTGGAGCAGAATGAGTGAATGAGTAAAACAGAAAATGAATGCACACACACGCACAGTGGCGTCGGCTTGAAAGAGAAAAATCAAGTGAGATACAAAATGGATCAAGTGCCACACATTTTTCTACCGGCCCAAATGATTCTCATTGCACATTTCAAATGGTGAATCGAAATTGACTTCAAACATCCATTTTTGATCAACAAAATAAATGAAATGAAATGAAGGGTTCGAGAGGCTAAAATAACATGACTTACATTTACTTGCCGCACCAATTGTGTTTGACCAAAGTTATTCTGTTGCGCCGTCTCGTACAATCCGGCAATTGTGCCATCGATGGCATCACTACTTGCACTGACACTCACTATACGTTGACCACCGGCGAATTGATTCACTGGCTGTGACTGGATGGGCTGCAACAATGGTACGGTCGTTATTTTTCGGGTGTCATCTTCGGCATCGCCACCGTTGCTCGTCTTTCGGTTCGTATAATTCGCATTGATCGTACCAACACTTGTGTTGAGCCTCTGTACTTTGGCAGGGGGCGGTTTAATGTCAACAACATTTGTGCTGCTTGCACCAGCATTACCGTTGTCATTTATACCATATTTCTTATTAATTAATGTCAAAATGTTGCTTTTGACACGATCCAAATCTGTTTCCAGCCGATCCATTTGGTTGAACATGGTCAAGCATCGCTTACAAATTACATCGTCCACACTGACGATGACCATGAATGCGTCGCCAACGATTCGGCCAATTTTCGTTGGGATCTTTGTATTTGATGCAGTTGTAAAGGCTTCGGTGACAAGTGTGCCATTATTACCGATATGCTCATCGCAGATATAGCATTCGCCCTTCTGTACAAATACTGTTTTTGGTTGCGCTGGCTGTTGTTGCTTCATTATTCGAGTCTGTGATGGACCAGTGACGCTCACTGTTCCACTCGATAGTAAACTGTTTATCTTTCTTACGGCATTCATTTGAATGTCCTGTGCGTATGACGGCTGAGCATAAACCTGTGAAGAGAATCACATGAAAACAGAAAAAAAATGTCAAAAAGATGCTTTAGGTCTCTATTTTTTTTTTCATCTTTCTCTAGTCGCCGAGGCTCTTTGGCTAATGAAGTTGACCATTTCACGCACACATTCATCACCGGACCAAGAGAACAAGATTTCCAAATGAAATTTCGAAAAATGATTTATAATGTATAGGCAACTAATCACACCACTCTAGCGCGTAAACGGCCGTCTTTTTTTCTCGTTTGGATTCTTTGAGATTACAATCCGACAAAAACAAACTAAATAACAATAGATTCTGATAGAAAAATAAAACGGTTTCAAAAAACAAAACGAATGAAAACAATGACTCAATAAATCGAAACAACACGATTCACAAATATTCTGGTTTGGTTAGGTAGAATGAAATTGAAAAAAATGCGGCTTAAATACAGCAAACGCACACACACACGCACAAGAAAAAACACTTTCGCATTTCGTTTCGATGTAGAAATTGCATGAGTGTGCGTATTTTTCATTTGAAGTCGCAGCCGTCAAGCTAAGGCGTCACATTATGAACGAACAAAAAAAAAATGAAATGGAAAAATGAACCGTATGAAACTATCGAAAAATATATCCACCATAATTTTTTCACATAATCAATATTTTAATACGTAATTGGTG
>NW_022601467.1:6087683-6153857 GCF_009176505.1 Sitodiplosis mosellana | reverse complement strand
GATATTGACACTGAATTGAATCCGTGTTAAATTATACACTCACTTAATTGAGACTAAATTGGTTTTCTTTCTCCAATTTCAGGTTGTCGGCTGTCAAGATGGTACACTTGCCTGCTACAATCTTGCTTTTAACACCGTCCATGCGCTTTATCGCGAGCGCTACGCGTTTCGTGAGAATATGTGCGACATAATCATTCAGCATTTAGTGTCCGGCCAGAAAGTGAGAATAAAGTGCCGTGATTTGGTGAATAAAATTGCCATCTATCGAAATCGCTTGGCCGTGCAGTTGCCCGAGCGCGTTGTTTTATATGAACTAAGTTCAGCCGAGAATCAGCCGATGCATTACAAAGTGAAGGAGAAAATTGGCAAAAAATTTGATTGTAGTTTGCTCGTTGTATGCGCTCAGCATCTGGTCTTGTGTCAGGAGAAAAAGTTGCAAAGTCTGGACTTTTCGGGTATGTTGCAACGAGAATGGGTCCTGGATAGTTTTATTCGTTACATCAAAGTTACTGGTGGGCCGCCGGGACGTGAAGGATTGTTTTTGGGTTTGAAGAACGGGCAAGTGTGGCGCATTTTTCTGGATAATTCCTTACCAATGCTGATTACAACTGTTCTATCATCGGTTCGATGCTTGGATTTAAATTCTACTCGGACCAAATTGGCGATCGTCGATGATGCAGGTCGATTGGTTGTGCGTGACTTGATAAATGATGCAATGCTATACCAAGTAAGATAGAAATCGATTCATTCGATTTGACTTGACCGTTCAAACCAATAATTTTCGGTTCCCTTTTAGGATAGTGGAGTGAATTCCGTTTCATGGAATACACATTTGGAGTCGATGCTTTGCTATTCGCACACAACGGGCGGAATTAGTGTTCGTGTTGGCACTTTGCCTCCACGTAGCCCACAGACGATGCTCGGTGTTGTGGTTGGCCTGTGTGGCGCCACGGCATTCTGCCTTCGCGGAAATATGATGAACAATGTATCACTCTCTTTGGGCTCGACTATGTGGCAATTTATCGAAGCAGGTCTATTCGAGTAAGTGTCGAAGGATCAAATTATAACTTAGCTTTTCTATTCCATGAACGACTTAAGTACTAATCCAATAAATTCTTCAACACAGAGAGGCTTATCAGGTGGCATGCTTAGGTGTATCATCGTCCGACTGGGAAGGATTAGCTCACGCGGCTGTGGATGCACTCCAGCTTACAGTAGCAAAGAATGCATATGTTCGTGTACGGAATTTGCCCTGGCTTCAACATATAAATGAAATCCGAGAACGTCAAAAACGCGGTGACGTACCCAAGGAAATACTGCAAGCCGACAATTTGGCGTTTGCTGGTAAATTCAAAGAAGCAGCCAGATTGTATCAGAAGAATGGATACAGTAACAAAGCGCTGGCAATGTACACCGATTTGCGAATGTTCGATTTGGCTCAGGAATTCTTGAAAGAGGGTGATTCATCGGATCGACGAGAGCTGGTGCGAAAACGAGCTGAATGGGCATGTTCTGTTCATGAGCCAAGAGCAGCTGCTGAACTGCTGTTGAGTGCCGGCGAACATGAACGAGCCATTGAAATCGTTGCCGAACAAGGATGGGCCGATGTGTATGTTTCCAACTGTTTTTTTCTTCTTCGAATATATCTAATTTGAAATAAACGCACATTTTGATACTTTCAATTGCAGATTGTACGACATCGGTCGCCGATTGAGCCAAAATGATCGATCTGCACTGAATTTGGTGGCATCGAATTTGAGAAAATTAAAGTCGTTACCTTTGGCGGCTGAAATCTACAGGAAACTCGGTGAAGAGGCTCAAGTGGTTCAGTTACATGTTGAATCACGCGATTGGGCCGAAGCGTTTCGTTTGGCCGAGAATTTGCCACAAGTCTTGCAATCAGTACATAGCCAACATGCACAGTGGTTGGCCGAATCGGATGAATTTATTAAAGCGCATGAGGCCTACATTCTTGCTGGTCAACCGCAGGAAGCGATTAGGCTTTTGAATAGTTTAACCGATTGCTCGATTTCGGAAAATCGCTTTTCGGATGCGAGCTACTACATGTGGTTGCGGGCAAGACAATTTCTCAAGTCATTGCCAAAACATGAACCGATCTCAAATGAAGCATTAGCCAAATACGAAAGTTTACACCGACTTTCGACAATTTACTACGCCTATGCAACCATTCACAACTATTTGTCCGAACCATTCACGAGCTACTCGGCACCAGCGCTATTCAATACCAGCCGCTATGTCGTAAATCAAATTGGAGCAGACAATGGATTGCCACCAAAAGGAATTGGCATGTTGTGAGTAGAAAGAACTGAAAGAGAATTTTCGTTTCTGTTCATACCGATTAGATTACATGCAATTTTTCAAAAGAAACTCATTTACCAGTAATTGTAATATTTCAGTGCCGTTTTGTATACATTGGCCAAACAAGCGAAAGAGTTGAACTACAAAAAACTCAATCTGCAAGTCAACAATCGCATCCAAAAGCTACGAGTTCCGTCAGCTTTGCAAGAACAAGTCGATGTAAGTACTTTAGATGGAAATACTTCACCATTTGACTGAAACTTGTTCACATATATGATTTGATTTGGAAAATTGTCACTTCTACAGATAAATTACATCGCAAGCCGTGCCTGCCCCGGTGGATTCAATGACCCCGAAGATTCACTGCCGATGTGCTACAAATGCTCTAACTACAATTCGCATCTACGTGGAAATCAATGCCCATCGTGCCAACATCACTATATTTTCTCTTTTGTTTCATTTGGTAAGCATCACTAAGCAAATTTGATTTGTATTTCAAATGCGAAGCTAAGAATAGTTATGCAAAAGAAAAACGAATCAAAAAAAGAATGGGAAAAACTCAATTTCGATTCTTATAAAATTCTTTGTCATTTCTTCCAATTCTTTTTGTTCAGAAATCTTACCGTTGGTGGAATTCTCTCCCGAAGATGATATCCCTGAGCAAGAAGTAGAGCGGCTTTTACTCGCACCGCCAAAGACCAATATCGAATCCATGGATCCGTTTGTCGATACAATGATCAATGAAGAAGTATCCGATATTTTACCATTGACACTGGATCGTGACGCTCTGCGCGCATTGGACCCAACCACAGTGCTCATTGCAAAGTGGCCAGCGCCACTGAAGACTAAGTATTATCGAAATTTAATGCCCGAATGGCAAATCAGTATGTGCCCTGAGTGCTTACAGGTGAGTCTTACTATGAAGAATTCAAAATGGCTTTAAATCTTTCTCATTTCGTCGAAATTGAGTTAATTATTTGTGTTTTAAATCTCTCGTTGCAGGTATTTCACTCCGAAGACTTTGAACTACAGGTTTTACAAAAGGGCTACTGTCCATTTTGTCGCACTTCTTCTGAGACTTTATTGAATTAAGCACCGTTTCACATTGTGATTGAAGCAATGAAATCCGTCCAAGAAACAAGTATTATTTTGTACATTGAAATATATATTCGAATCGTGATTCACGTTGACACAAATAAAGAAAAAATGAGAACAAACAACAGAAAATGTCTATTGCAAATGCGTTTATATTTACTACACAGAAGTTAGCTATTACTGTGAAAATTGCATTATTATTATTCTTAAAGTTTGGAAAAGTTGGAAAAAAAACAACCAGAAATTCTGCTGACTGAAGAATGTACAACAGTGATGCCGTGAAATGTTACATCTTTTTCTATTGTTTTGCGCTGTTTTTTCGTGTGTGTACGTTATTTTTCAAGTTTTTTTTCCCCTCTTTTTCTGATTTGATTTCTTTCTACGTGAACTCTTCAATGGCAAGCGAATGAACGAATGTGTATGCGAGTTTGTATGCAGTGATTGTAATTGAATTTCTTCTATTTTTGCTTGTTCAAAAGTTTTACATAATTGGATAAACATCGGAGATACGTATTGAACGCATGCTAGCATACGATTTTCAGTGGATGAATGGATGTGTGACATCGCCTCATGGCACGGCCACCCCATGAGTGAACGAACGGAACCGAACCGAACCAAAGCAGAGTTAGAGAGAGAGAGAGAGAGAAAGAGAGAGAGAGAAAGGGAGAGGACGAAAGGAAAAAAAACGCGATGTCGAAGAGAGAATTTTTAAGTAATTCGATTTAGATATTGCAAAAGCTTTTCTACAAATAAACCGAAGTGGAAAAAGGGTGTTTTCCGCATATCATTTGAACGTTTTTACCATTGAAATAAATGCCGTTATTCGATGTTCCCGCACATAGATACACACACACGCCAAAAACGGGCATCCCATTCGCATTGACGATTCCGTGACAACAAATGAATGGAGATCCAACTGCACAGAAAAAATAACACAAACGGAAGACAGGGAGGCAAACACAAAGCACACATACATACATACAAAAAGAAGCCGAAGATTTTCCATTCGAATGCGATGGCATGAAAGAGACACAACAGAAGGCGGAGGATAGACAAACATCAAGCGAAGCATGAATACCCATACTGGCTGCCAAAAATTCAACGTACAAGTAGACTCGTTTGCTTTGTTAATAAAACACATTACTCACATTTGCTTGTGTACGCAAGATTTTGTGCGATTCAATTCGGTCGACAGAATACAGAGAGAGAAAGAGAAAGAGAGAGAGAGAGAGAGAGAGAGAGAGAGAGAGAGAGAGAGCGGGCGATATTTGTTCCGACAACGTTGTTGCGAAGGGATTTTTATTTTCCGCTCGATTCGGTTGTTCTCTTTTTCGTTGTTACTAGAGGCCGTTCGTTTTGTTGCTGCTGCTGTTGTTGTTGTTGTTACTCTTCTACATAGAATATTCGAATTATTTGACGATAGAGTGAGAGTTGGCTCTGAACGCCAATTGCATACCAGGCAAAACACCAGATAGATAGACTACATATACTTTAGATGTTACATATATTTAAATTCATGCTTCTATTAAATATTGTTTGCGATATAGAAATGTGAACGCACGAATAAACTTTCTAACAACAATTTTTGTCAATAGCAAATAACCGAACGAACGGAACGAACAAGATGAAGAGAGAATGAGACTATGAATGCTTAAATATTTATATGCTTATTTCGGGCTGGCTTCGGCATCCCAATTGCATATATACATTTTTGTATTAATTTCAAGTCGATGTACTCATTCAATTTGATTTTGCTCCAACGGAATAAAATTTGAAATTCAATTATTGCGTTCTTTCTTGCGCGTTTGATTCGCTGCTTCGGCACCATCACCGCCAGTTTCAAACCGTAATAATCCTTCGATTCGTTCGATCGAACGAACGAATGAACAAACGAATGCATAAACCGAATATTGCTATGCACTGTATCTGTCGGATAAACCAAATGAAAATTGTTTATGCTTCACTTGAGTTATGCTTCGAACGAGCCCCAAAATAGCCGTTAGCCAATTAAATAATTATTTTGCTTCCAAAATATTTCCATTTAACTACTGCTCGTTGTTTGGTTGTTGTTGTTCGTTGAATTGACATATCATTCGATACGACTTTCGCTCGCTGAACCATTTATCATTCAAATCGGACTTTGCTGGCGAAAATAACAACTTCACTAAATGACCAAAGTGAATTGGTTCTGCTGTTGAAACAAAAACAAAACAATTTTCGTACATTTTTTTTTAATCATTTATGCATCAAGTGTTATTGTACGCCGAACCAATAACTCTGAATATATCGTATTGAAGCAATCTTTGTTGGCTGCTCAACCAAGAAGAAAAAAAGAAAGAAAAAAAAACGGAAAAGAAAAGGCAACAAAAATCACAGCAAAAAAATGAATTAACATGTATTTCAATTAAAATCGCTTCGATTGGCAATTTAAATTTGATTTATGGCTTGGCACTCGATACGATTTCTGCAATTTGGTTGAATTGAATTGTTGGGCGAGAATTAGATTGTGGTGTGTGTTTGTAGGTATGTGTGCGTGTGTGGATTGGGCAAATATATCGAAATTAATACCTTTGGTTCGATCGATTTGGTATTCAAAAGGAAGGAAATTCGCACGAATGACTAGGTTTTGTTTCTCTTCGCATATTTCTTAATCAATTAGAATCTTCTACGTATGTAGTATCTACGCTATAAGCTATATATATGTGTTTGTACCTAGTTGACAACGGCATCATCAGTCGAAGCACACAATTTTATTGTTTAAAATGTCCGATTTTCCACCCATTTAGCTTTGTGCGTGTGTTTACCGACAGATTTTCTCCTTCGAATCATCTTCTGAAATTTCTTTGTGTTGTACAAACTTGAAACACAACATGCATTTCAAGAGAGCATATATTCACGGGATGGTTGATGGAACACCCGAAAACCATTTAATATGTCAAGTACCACCTAAATACACAGATATATACTTGGTATGTGTTTAGATGTACAAATGAGCCAAATGTTTCGTATATTTGTTGGGTCGTTTATTCTTTTTCTTTTTTTTTCTCTCTCTCTCTCCCTCCGTATTGTATGCTTTACTGTTTTGTGCAAAGCATTCGGGTTGTGTTTAGCATCCATCCACGTACGTTGAATTCACGTACGCATTAAAGCAACACAAAACGGAAACTGACCGGAAAGACTGTCGACTTTTCTTGAGTTGCAAATATCAATGTTTCATGGTTGGGATATCGTCCACCGAATCAAAGACGGTTCAAAACACACAAAGTCCAAGTTGGGGAGAGAGAGAGAGAGAGAGAGAGAGAGATAGAGGAAAAAAACTTGGCTCATATAAACGTGACTGAAGTCCCTAAGCAGGGAACAACGAAAGCACACACGCACACAAACAATTACAAAGGAAGGAAAATCTGTTCTATAAAACGCCCTCTCAAACTGAAAAGGTATTGCCTCACGTTGTGTAACGACCGTTGCTGCTCGCAATCACATTCAATTGAAATCCACATGGAATTTGTTACATTATCGAAGCTTCGAAGCGCCTTAAAACGGTACCTTGCCTCTAGTCATCAAGCAGTTTCTTGCCAATTTTCCACCTCAAGTTGAGAGAAAACTTGGAGCTTGGGTTTCACAGAATGTTTTTGCCATTTATAAAGTAAATACACGAAATTCAAATGGAACGTGTAATTTTCGACACTTTCGTCCGATTCGATGATTGTAATTCGTCAGCTAAATTTATGCATGCAACCATTGATATCTCTTCTTTGAGGCGAAAAAATTCGATAGCCGTTTGCATCAGCTTGAGTTGTTTCTCACTTGTTTGATGGGTGTTCAATTTTTTTAATGAACCGGCATGTTGCACCGGTAAGCGCATCGATGCTGTCTCGCCGCTTTCATCGTTGCAACATAATCGTGGGTGTTAATTTTTATTTGATGATTGCAATACGCACGGTTTCCCCATTTAAATTGCACCAAATGCAAAAATACCGCCGCTGCTACTGCTGCATCACGAAATTGCATGCACAAAATCAATGCATTGTTTTTGTTTACATCTTGTAAAATGGTGTGCCAGCCTGTCTGCCTGTCGATGTGAAAATTGCACGCAACACTGTTGTTTGTAAAACAGAACAAAAAAAATGACGTTCGTGTATTTTGCCATTTGTGTCAACAGCATCCAGTCATTAAAATTCGCCAAATAATTTTTGGGTTAAATTTGCATTGAATGCATCGGAAAAAAAGAAGAAGAATTACACACAGGGAGCGAAAGGATCCGAGAGGCGAATGTAAAACCTAATAAAATAATTGAATGTGACATGTTTACATAATATTATTATTGTTGGCGGCGTTGTGTTGAAATCAAACAATGTGTGATTTTCAATTTATTCATCGTACGTATTCGAAATAGCGAAAACAAAAACTAGCGCTTGACTCTCTCTCTCTCTCTCTCTCTCACACACACTCTTTTTCACTTGTGCATGTGTACGTGGGATATGTCATGGCCTCATAATTTGCTACATCAAAATAGTGGTTATTGAGCATTGTCTCTCTCTCTCTCTCTCTCTCTCTCTATCGCCACAACTGATCTCAAAATCAAAGAAAATTACTATGTTCTTGTAATGCATATGTACCATTTGTGATGTATATTGGTTACGCGACAGCAGCGGTGATGCCGATGACGACAATGACAGCCGTCATTCATCATTGCATTTGAATCATGAATAGCTTTGGCCATATAACATCGGGTCGTTTTTGCTTTTGTTATCACTTTGGCAACGTGTGTACGATGACATTAGTCGCGTTGTGTCTCCCGAAAACGTTGACGTCGATGCACGATCGATGTATTTGCTCATACCCTGGCTGATATATTTGCCATTTTCGATTTCATTCATGTTCTTTTCTAAGCAATAATCACATATTTGCCAGACAGTCGACGATAATTATGGAGCGCGCTTGACGCAATTTCAATGCACACACACAGAGAGAGAGAAAGAGAAAAGAAAAAGCCGAATAAATTTGAAAAAAAAAAACTGAAATCTTTCTGGATTCATGATTCCCTTGAGTCACCCATTTTTACCACGACAACAGTAGAAAACAAGATAAAAAAAATCTATTGACGACAGAAAAATATGCGCATCGTTTGTAAATCCAAAGCAAAATAAAACTGAGCCAACAAGCAATTGACTGAATGTCACATTGAATCAATCGCAAAAGCAAAGGAAAAAAATTATTGATTGGATCGAGAGTGTTTCCGAGGAAACTGCAATGCAACATTCAACACACCCGATAAAAACTATTTATTCAATGTTAGAGATGTAATGTGGTTAGATAACAATAAATATGCTACTAAATATACATAATCATTGGTACAATCACAATAATAACACAGTGTAAAAGTAAGCAATAATAAAGTTGCAGTAGTTTGACGGCAACAATGCTGACTGTTCATATGCTACGGTAGCAGTGGATGAATTCAAAGAGCGGAAAAGAGAGCGAGAACGAGAGAGAGAGAGAGAGAGACACTGGATGCTAAATCCAGTGTACATGGAGTATGTCAATACAAGTCCATGGCTTGTAGAAAATCTTATGGCACATTCATTCGCTCGTATTTACAGTTAAATGCAAACAGTAAATTGAATTAACCTCCCTCATCGCATCATATAATTCATGCAAATAATTCCTTTTGTTGTGCGATTATTTTCCTCTTTTTATTCCGATTCTTCGGCTGTTTTCCGTTTCCCTTGTGCTGAGTGTGGATAACGTGTATTCTGGTTTCCGAAGGGTGTTATTTAAGTACGATTCAGTGTCGTTGTCGTCGCCACACCACCGCACCACCACCACCACCATATTCATCGTCATCATCAACAATTGCAATGAATTCATTTTCGGTTGCACGCCAGCCTTTTTGGGGGTAATTGGAACAATAAAAAATTGACTACCGTTTCATTGCGAGCAGCGTGTTATTTTGTATGAGCACACCGATTAACGTCCCTAGGGTCTTTTTTAAGAATGCTTTTGTTGTTGTTGTTGTTGTTGCTGTTGCTGTTGCTGTTGCTGTTACATTTCATGTATCACATTCAAGAATGCTTGAGACCTTTTTTTTCTACTTTCTCTTCTTCAATGCCTGTGCAATGTCTGTTTTGTGCGCTCGCTCGCGCATAACGTCAAATTGTGAGAAAACGGTAGATTTTGAGACCGGCGAAACGACTAGGAAATTTATCACAAAGCAAAGGAAATCATCGACTAATGAGAGTAAGTCGATCAATGAGCCAACAAATGAACTGCATCACTTTGTCTGTGGCGTTCTTTTTATCTGGCGGTGTGTGTATGTGCCCTGCAACGTTTCCACTGTTTGATGTTCTGCTGACAACACAATTCAAAAAGTCAGCGGTTTTCCATTTGTTTTTTTTTTCGATTTCATTTTTATAACTTTTATGGAGTGCAAATAAATATGCAGAGAAGTTTGTAGAGCATCGCAATTTCTGCATAAAGTAAATATGCATTGAAACCGTGCACGGTGGGCAAAAAAGTGTGACAAGAGTCATAACCAGTCGAATGAGTGGAAAAAAATTGTCCGAATAATAATCGCGAATGTGTTGATGTAAATTTGCATTCTTTTTTTCGGGTGTTTTTAATGATAGAACCAGTGCGATAAGCATACGCCATCACTCGTGACCGAATTGACAGAAATCATTCAATTTTGTATTTTGTTCCACCGACGATGAAATTATGTATTCTTGTGACACACTCCGTGGCCAATTCAACAAATACGAAAAGCTTCAACATTTTCATCATGTCACACAATTGTCGCGTTTGTCTCGCAAATCAAAGAATATTTTCACCATTTTCATCCGACGAATGGTAATAAACTCAAGTTACAAATAGAATTTAAAAATAAAATAGAAATACGGCGTCGAAAAAAAAGATGTACTCGACTTTGGCATGCCAACCCAAAGTGAATTTAATACATTTTTTTTGTTGGTTCACAATGGCACGAATTATGAAGGTAATTTATGATCTTTTTGCATTTTTCATTTCCCCAATGTTTTCAAGTGGAATAAAAATTCGAAGTCGCCAGAAAAACTGATGCGTTGAATGTATATTTCCTTCCGGCTCAGACAAACTTCTCCAGTGTTTTTGTATGACGTGCACACGGTGTTATGCGCGAGGTTTTTCCATAATTCGGATGATTGGTGGATGATTTCATATGCAACATGAAAAATTCGGAATCGTTGAACGAGTAAAAGCTGTTTTGTTGTTGTTCTTTTTTGTTTGCAATCCAGGTTGCAAATGGTTCCAGTTTAAAGATTCACCGGAATCGGTTGAAGTGAGACCAGGCAAATCCCCCGATGTTCACTTGAACCGGTTCACAGCGGCTAATGATAAACCCCTCTCTCTCTCTCTCTATGTGTGCGTGTTTGTATCACATCGTTGAGCGAATGAAAAGTTGGAACGAGCGACCGATTCAGAAACAGAGCAAAATACAGTCCAAAAATTACCATAGTTGGTGTATTCATTTTATCGAGTGCAACCCGTGGCAAATCCTTCGTTTGTACACTTGTTTGATCTGTGATCAGTGGAGTGCGATGAATTTAGCAAATAGCTTGCAGGCACAGCCCGCATTCATTCGTTACACTCATAATGTATGATATCCAATTATTTCTTGTGCATAAAGTTCGGTAAATATTTGCTTGTAGCGCCTTCGTATCAAATGAAGAAGAAAACAAATCAACAGTCAAAACCAAAGAGCCCAGTATGTTGAGGAAGAGTGAAAAAAGAGAATCGCACCCGTAAAACGCACAATCAACATATGTCGAATAAAATTGTTGGTTGGGCGCACGGGAATCAAAGCGAGCAAAACATGCATTCACATTCGTATTCATTGTTTGCACTCTTCCATGTAAGCATTGCGAACGGAAATAGAAATAAATATGTCGATGTGTGTGTGTGAGATAGAGAGAGAGAGAGAGAGAGAGAGAGAGAGAGAGAGACTTAAAAAGAGATTAACACTTGTTTCAATCGATACGCACAATCCACAATAATATGACACTATTTGAACTAAGCGGCATGGTTAATAAGGTAAATTGACACATTTACCATGCATCAAAAATGCAGATACGGTTTTTGTGGTGGTTATTTAATTTCGACAATTCATATGATTTTCACCCGAATCAACCAGGCATTGTAACCGTTTCGTTCGACACCCTTTCTACATGTTCCTTTCACTTTGACCATACTTACTGCTGCTAGTACTGTTGCTACTGTTCCGTTCCGTGTTTGAGCTGTCAAATGGAAACGGCCTATAAAGTTGTAATAACCATTTGATTGAAATAACAACGTTTGCGGAGCAGTTGAAATGCTCGTTTGATTTGTACGCCATTTGTCTTTGTGTCCTTTTTACAATTTCAAAAAGAGATGAAGTGAACGAATGGAAAAAAAATGAAGCAGATGTATGTAAGCTCATTTGATTTTATTCACCATTTTAAATACCCAATATGTAACAAACAATGAAATATATTTTTTTGTTATTTGTTTGGCCAAAAATTGTATGTGTTTTTTCTCGCTTCTTGAAATTCAACATATTTCCGATGAATAAATGAGCAGGCGGGCCAAGTGAAAACACGTCAACAATTTTTGCATCAGCATCGATGAAACGGAAAGAAAAAAAAGATTCAGTTTTTACTAGAGTTGTTTGTTGTTTTTTTTTTTATGATGGCATTTAATTCTGATGATGATTTATGCACTTGAAATATTGCCAAACCATTAAGTTAAGCTCAGGTGAATGTTAGTCGTCTTTATGTGTGCACACATTTCGATTAGCTCATCTCCAACATCGGGTAATTTGTCTGCAAAATTAACACACTTAAAACAAACAAAATTTGTTTAAGACGATATGATTGATGGACCGATATTTGTTTCTGCAATGGCTTTCAGAATGATTACCTTTCCGCTTTACAGTATGACTTTTGGGAATTGAAATATAAAAATTTTTGCTTCAGAAAAAAGCACACACACACACAAGAGCTGTGTGCGAAAGGGAAAAAAGCGCTACATGGCGAAAAATAAAAATGAAGCAACAAAATATCATGGTGTCTTTTTCATTCACTGTTTCTTTTTTGTTCTTGTTGCTTAGTATATCTTTCAACAGTTTCCATTTATAGTGTGCTAAAAAAAATCGATGATAAAATGTAAATATATACATCCATTTCGGGATGGACGAAGAGTTGTTGGAATTTCATCGGCTCAAAGCGCCAGTAGATTTATAGACCTATTTAAAGTTATTACGTGCATTCTTTTAAGTCGTTCTGCTGTTGAATTCATTTCCACTTTTTCTGCAATATATACATTTTTATCTCAACAATCTTTCAATTTCAGTTTATTTCGCCCATAACATCTCAATTAAATGAGATCGTCGTGTGTTTTTCTCTCATTTTTTTCGTTTGGCTGTGTTTTTTTCCCTCTTCACCTTACTCATTCGGGAGTGTTGTGATACTGGCCGTCACTGAGAGCAAAATCCAATTTAAAATGATATAATGAAATGTATGTGTGCATGAGAGAGTGTGGACGAGAAGCAGAATGCCGAAGAAGCAACACGGCACACACTTGAAATGTAAATGAAGAAATTGGTCAAAAAGAGACGAAGCAAGCGAATGCAGACGATATTGAGCCGAAGTGAAATAGAGAGTCATGAGCATCCGATTATGTTTGTTTTTACGATAAATGCATCGAAGCTGAAACACACAGCTCAATAAAATATCATAAATTTATTACAGTGTACAGCACGCCCATATCCGCACTACCTGAATTAACTTCTCTCGCCAAAATGTGCGCACATTTCATTCTCGAGATCGTTGCGGTTTGATCGCACAGCATTTGGCAATTCGGACGATGGCTTAGAACCTCGCGCAGAACTGGCTGTGGTCAGTTTTATTGTACCGAAAACCAACCAAAACGAACGAACGATGGAATCAACGTGAAAAACGAAAATTATTGCATATATAAACAGGCAGCGACACACTGAACACCGAACAAGGATGGATAGATAAAACAACGCACATATTTGTTTTAATAACTTGGTAATTTATAATAATCTTGCTAATAAGAATCCAAATGATTGCTAAAGTTGAGGAAAACACACATACACACACAAAGACACGATGCCATAGGTTCTGCTGCGATTCGGTGCCATGGTTATTATTATGGATATATATGCATATATGTAAACGAGCGAAGATAGAAAGAGAATAAAACCCATCCATTTTCTCTCTGTTTGCACCAAATATTTTCACAACTAACCGTCTTTGAATGGCACAATGCTATAAAATGTTTCCTTCAATCGTTCAAAATAAATACCCATAATTTATTATGGCGTTTCATAATATGAACTTTGCACGAAATCCAAAATGCAAAATACCATTCGCCGTGCGAAATCTTATTAATCGGAGTGCACAGTCAGTGGAGTACACATTTCCACGGCGAAGAAAAAAAAACAACAACACACACTGGAACACAGAACCAAGAGCAAAGAGTAAACAAAGAAAGGAACGATGAAAAAAAATGAAATGCAATTTTCGACCGTTTCGATCGCACAAAAATTATTGAGAACTCAATCGAACCGTAACCGAACTCGGTCCAGTGTAATAATTCAATTCTTGAATGCGTTTGCGAACAAACACCGATTTCGTTTTACAAGTCAATTATTCGATTGTGTTGAACACGGGCCTCTTGAATCACATTGTGTCACATTGTTTGCGTGAATTTTTCACTCGATTTACAATGATTGTGGGTCGAGCAACCCGAAACCGATGGATGATTCGTTTTTTTTCCCTCTTTTTCTCTCTTCGATTGGCTAGGAAGTGAACTTATCATCACATCATCGAACAAATCTATGACATGATCTTGAATAATTGGATGTGATAGAACGTTCCGATTTCGCAATCAAATGAATAACGAATCAATTTTTTTTATCAAAATCTATGTTCTCTTGGATACCATCTGAATGGCATCTTGAAATAATGCCAACGCTAACAAAAGTTCCCTTCAAATTCATCAACTTTCCACTTGAACTATTAATATGGTCGTTTTTTGTCGTTTGATTTTCTAAAACCATATTCTGTCAATTATTATTAGGAACTCCAGAACGAGAGAGAGATGTAAAGTTTCAATTTGAAACGTTTTTTGTTCTGTTAAGTTGAAAAAGTGTTTAATTTATCTGATTTGAGAGACGAAAAAAAAACAAAATTGTTATTGAAAATATTTGCATGTTTTCAAAGGAAGTCAAGCGATGTTATTGAAATGGAAAAATTAATGTTGCATTTTTGGTATTGACAAACGTGGATCCGATCTCACTGAGTTTCGGTGTTTAATGA
Source organism: Sitodiplosis mosellana (assembly GCF_009176505.1). Lineage (NCBI taxonomy): Eukaryota > Metazoa > Arthropoda > Insecta > Diptera > Cecidomyiidae > Sitodiplosis > Sitodiplosis mosellana. The sequence continues at coordinate 6,139,086 of NW_022601467.1, read as the reverse complement.
ATAGATTAATAACAGGTGTTTCGTGCAGTAAAACTGCGTTTATGAAAATATATTGGCCATAAATACCAATTAGGAGCTATTCGGTTGGAATCACCCCTCGAAATAAACAAAAAGTGGGCTGTGATGTTATCACTTCTTTAATGCAATTGAAATGAAAAGAAAACACATACACCACAGGCCATAAGTTTGGATACCCCTATGAATGAATTTGGCCCAAAATTTTAAAATTTCAAACCGCTTGTCCAATTTCAACATGCTATACGTCGTTGGAAAGGTCTCGGAGAGTACGTATCATTTTTGGTATTAAACATCAAAATCGGCCAGCTTTTGGCCAAGATATGGCTGATTGAAGATTTCGGCCAAAAATTACAAACGGCCATATTTTGGCCAAACGCCGGCCGATTTTGATGTTTAATACCAAAAATCACATCGACTTTTCAAGACCTTTCCAATGGCGTATATAACTTTTTAATCCGATGGCCCGTTTAAGACTTTGATTTTGGCTCCCACAGCTCAAAGGCCAAAAGATGGCCATAGGCCGGCCAAATGTTATCTTCCAAAACTTCCATTCGGTCAGAATTTCGATATATTTTCATATCCAATACTAAATTTCAAGTGAAAATGTTCAAAAAACGTAGAATCAAACGTTTCATAGGGGTATCCAAACTTATGGCCTGTGGTGTATATACACGAAACAAATAAGCCCATGGATGTGTATATGTCAATTTTTCATTGAGATTTCAAATGGAGTTTCGGGGAAGAAAAAATGTCGGCCATACCAAACGACATAATAATTTCTTGTCTTGTTAGCACAAGGAAATAGAGCAGTTATTCTCTTAATTGAAGAATCTTCCAAAGTTCGTGTACATGATGGCGAAGAAAATATATGAGAACCGCCTCGAATTTTTCCAACATTTCCATTCGTTGTACACGTCAAGAAATTGTGCGCTGCGCAACAAAATAGAACACAATTAGCACGAACAATGGAATTCCTAATTAAATGGATGAAACACATTTTACGGGGAGAAATTTTTTTTCTTCTTTTCGGTCGGAAAATTCCAACGTAATAATTTACGTCTTCATTCTGTTTCTGCTTCTCACTATCTACACAAAAGCTGTTGCCAGCACCGTATTGGAGCGCTTGACATTCCATAAATTAAATCACCGAAGAGAAACTGCATTTGTGAAAAATGGGATTTGTGTTTCGTTGAAATTTCATCACGGAATTCCAATAATGGAAAAAAAAAATTAACCAGAAACTATGAGCAACTGTCGATGAGACAACTGACACACATTTCGAATATGAATTGATTTCATTTCAACGAACATTCAGACCATCAATGTAACAGTTCTTAGTTTTTTTTTTCATTTTTCAGGGAAAAAAGCTGGTCATTACGAAAGCTGTGCGCTGATTTATTTGGTCGCCGGCAAAGCAGACAGCAAATTAGAAATTAAGTGACAATCGTATTGATGACAGCACATTATGTGGACACCATCCGTGCCGATTTGCTCGGGACCATTGCCCCTATACGTATGATTTGTCTCACCACTTCGGTTTATTAATTGAGTGAAGGTTTATATGACAATTTTTCTCCCGAAAAAATGTTTGAATTTCGACAAAAAAGGCGACAACAACAAGGAATCAAGACGAAAGTATGGCGATAAAGTTTCAATGATCAAAATCAATTCAAGTTGATGATAAATCGATATGATTTCAACTTAATCGAAAAATTACTACAGTCAACAAGAGTTTAAACGGTGAATAAAACGTAGATCACAGCATGCATGCAGCGAGACTGTCAATGACGACTCCAAAATGAAGTGGTATTTAGAAATGGTCATCATCATGAGGCGAGACGGAAAAGTCTTGCCAAGTGAAATACAAACGCCGAAAAAACGGTGTCATGAGAGTTAATGAGAAAAATAGACTAAAAGAAATAAATAAATGCCATTTGATAAATATACCAATCATTTTCTGGATGGAAAAAAAATTCGATTTGCGTTTTGATGCATTGACACGAAAAATGAAAATGAGAAACGCTTTTAACTGTCTCCCCATTAATAATATTCGAGTATAATTAAATTCTTCGATAAATAATAAAGTGAAGCGTATGCAGCAAAAAAAAGTCATCGTCGAAGGAAAGAAACTGTTTCCAAAGACAAAAGCAAAAACCTTCAGCCAAAAATCTGTTGGACAAAGGAAAAAGAAGTAGAAAATGGTAAGTGTGAACAACAAGGATGTGCAAGCTGGCAGCAGAAGCAGCAGCACACAACGAGCCAGTAATAAGTTAAATATTTATTTATTGTTTACTATTGATTCGACTATAGTTATTCGTCGATTCGGTGCGAGCAATTCATCTCACTCCACGAACGGCGATCCGCTGTGAGCGATGTGTGGTGAGGCGCGCAATAGAAGACAGACCGAAAATCATCCGGCAAAAATAGGAGGAAGAAGACGAGAAGAAGAAGCGCACGCAACATGAAAATAAACAAACGAATAGTGTTGAACGCGATGGGCGGAGCCACATTTGGACCACCTTATATTGTTGTTATTACGTACTGACAGTACATGGAAATGTGCGCATTGTTGTACCAATTTTCGGTGTTACTACATTGTTTGCTCGGTGTTTGTAACTGTTGCAGTTGTCGAGTTGCCGTCGCTTATGTGTCTGTGTTTTTTTTTATATTCGCTTTTGTGCTTGCCGTTCGGTCGCCTCTTCATCGATGGTTTACCTTCCACAGCCAGATTTTCAAATCGACCAATACACGTGCAGCAGCTGACATTGTGGTGTGTGTTGCTTTTGTTCTTCTTCTTCTTCTTCTTGCTGTTATTTTTCGGAGCAACAGACAGAGCATCGACACAACCGTTTTATAGATGCCTCTTTTTGTGCTTATACTTCAGTATCATCAGATAAGCCGACCTATTCGGATCGATTTGTGAAGTTGTTCTGCTCTTCAAATTTTGTTTTCGATCTACGCGTGTTTAACATTTTGACGTGTTTGTTTCGACAAGAAAACGGTCTTTCTTCAACGTAGTTCGGTTTTTGTGCATTTCATTTGAATAATCCATCGAAGATTTAAAAATAGAATAGATTTGGCGAACATTTATTTTTATTGATAAACAAAAATGAAGGTACATATTTTGAGTGTGAATTAATAAATTGAGTTGTAAAATATCATCATGTTGAGAAAAAAGAAACGAAATATTTGAAATTCAAAAATTCGGGAAATATTTCTCTCCTTCGAAAAGTTTACACATCCGTTTTTTTTTCTCGAGCGGATTCGAGTTTTGCGCTATTTGAATAATGATGAAAATATTGTGGATGGAATGGCCTCTTTCTTGGCATTCAAATGCGCAAACATTTTAGTTTGATTTTGGTTTTGTTTGTGAAACGAAGTTCTACGTTGTGCTGTTGCCAGTGAAAATTGATTAATCTTCTTTTGTGTTTTCTTCTTTTCGGTTTCTTTTCAATTAGTCTGAGTATAAGTGTTGCACGGCTTGCGAGGATCCAATTTCCGATCGCTATTTGTTAGAAGTATCTGGGCATGCATGGCATGGCTCGTGTTTACGATGCTGCGTTTGCTTGGCAACGCTTGACGAACAACGAACATGTTACATCCGCGATTCAAATATTTACTGCAAGGAAGACTACATGAAGTGAGTTCCGGAGCATTGAAAAAAAAAAAAAAATCTCCCAACTGAAAATTGTGCACTGAGCAAAAATTGAACTAAATTTGTGTAGAAGAGACAAAAAGAAAAGCCTAAAGGAATTTTTTTTGGTTTGTTTTTCGTTTAGATTTACACAGTGCGCAAAGTGTCAGCGAAAGATCACATCGACCGATTGGATTCGTCGTGCAAAGCAATACGTATTTCATTTGGCCTGTTTCTCGTGTGATTCATGTGATCGTCAACTGTCAACTGGTGAAGAGTTTGCCTTAATTCAAGACCAAATCCTGTGGTAAATTTGAACATTTTTATTTTAACTTGAAAATTTCTCGAAACAAAATTATAATCAGCATTTAAGTGCCGGCTTTGTAAGCACGCATCTCTAACACGATATTTGATTTGCCCTTTTTTTGCAGCCGTGAGCATTATCTCGAAACAGTTGAAGGTGAAACGACATCAAGTGACGGTAAGTAACCCAATAAAACACAACAAATTTAACGATAACTATATCAGATGGGATAATCGGATTTGGCAGTGGATTAATTTTATCTATCCCTTATTTATTTATATCTTTTTTTTGGTTGACAGCTGATAGTTATTTTGGTGGTGAGGATTCGTCAAAAAAGAAAATCAAACGAGTACGAACGGCATTCACCGAAGAACAATTGGAGGTGTTGCAGCGCAATTTTGAAATTGACAGCAATCCAGATGGTCAAGACCTAGAACGAATCGCAATAAATGCCGGCCTCAGCAAACGTGTCACACAAGTTTGGTTCCAAAATGCACGCGCCCGACAAAAGAAGCACACACATTTAGGCAAACGCAAAGGTAAATTTGGAACATTTCTTATTTCGCTCGAAATTTGCTCGAAGAATTATTATAATCAGCACTTAAGCGCCGGCTTTGTAAGCACACATCTCTAACACGATATTCGATTTGCTCTTTCTTTGCAGCTCCATACGAACTGAATGTACATATGCAAACCAATTTACTGGTATAAGAGCTGGGAGATAACCGCCCCGACGCCAACCTCCCATCAATTTAAAACTAAGTGATATATCTTTATTTGTTCGATCATTGTCTTTTTTGGTTTTAACCTCCATCCATAATGTTAATTGACAAAGTGTAACGATTCTGCATAGCTCTAACGACACTTTTGAAAAGTTTTTGCCCCCAAAAAAAAAACACAAACACACACACACACAAACAAAACAAAACAAATGAGAAAAAAAAACAAAGCAACAAAATAATGATACAGAAAATATTTAAAAAAAAAGAAAAGAAACTGTGCGCAAAAAAGTAAACACATATGTTACTTAGCATATTTTGCTCATTGTCTAGCAATTTTAAATGAATTTTCTTTTGTGTAATATAATTTATGAACAAGTATGTAAGAATATTTATTCTCATAATTTTTAATTCTCTATTGATGACTAAATAAATGCAACAATTTAATTAAGCAATGCAAGAAATACAGAAAAACAAAAACACACACAAAAAATTGCGATTTTCCTTCTCTATTATTTTTCTGTGGTTGTTCAGTTTGTTCAAAGATCGATATATAGGTATACAAAAATACTTGAGACGTTGAATGTTATGTGCGTGGTTCATCGGTTCAAAGGATTATCCGGTGTTCTAATAACATTCGAATCAATGTCAAATGACATCGGAACGTCGCATCGCCGTGTGGTGCAAAGTGGAAAACCAAAACACTTGGTGAGTCAAAGATAAAAGTATTTAAATTTGTAATAATGGTCTCAGTTTAAAGAAAGAAATAATAAAGGCGAGAGAGAGAGAGAGAGAGAGAAAAGTATCTTGTGTGATGTGATACAAAGAAAACATGAAAAGAGACGAGAGATAACCAGCTGAAGATTGTCTCATTCTTCATGCGCTTCTCGATATGATTTGTTACTTTGATCCCTTTTGATTTCTCGTCCACACATAACACACCTTTGGCTATTGGCTTTCTCAGATTCTCGAGAAAAAAACAACAACACACAAACATGCACAAAACATATAACCAGCACACAAACACACACACACACTAATCTGAATATAGGTTTTGCTTAATGAAATTTCATAAGATCATAAGACAACATCGTAATCGTTTAATAGCTTCAGTTAAAGTTATAATAAGCCGAAGATTATGGGCTGCAACAACAAGACATTTGGATCATAAGCCGAAATGAGGAAAAACTTTTTGTTAAATGCACCCAGAACTGTCATTTTTATGTGCAACAAGAAGCCATTTCATCGGAAAAATAGATTACTGACCGAAATAACAAGCGATTCTTTTCATTTGTTGTTCTTTTTTTCCTTGTTTCATTTGTTTTTTTTTCCATATCTTTATCCATTGTTCTATTGGTTTTCAATGTACTCGCGTTTTTCAAATTAGTTTTTTTTCGGTTTCTCTTCCATTTCCATCGGAACAAAGTGACAAAGAAAAGTATTGCCCTCGACTAAAGGCCAAGATTGTAAATCACGGAAAAAGGGATTCTTGGCATTTATAGCCCAACATTTGGCACAAATGAATGGAAAAGCGAGTCTTTTTATCGTCTTTTCATTCGATAAAATTGAACTGACTTTTGCTATTAAATAGTTTTTATGTCAAAATAAAACCACGTTTTTTCCAGTTTTTACCTATTCGCAATCCTTCTTTCAGAGTAATTCAAGTTGCAGTTAACCGCATTGGAACACATATTGCGCATGAAAATATTCCATTAATGCTGTGGTTGATGAAAAAGTATGCATAAAAGGTCTTGTTCTGTTGTAAACACTGTTTTTTTTTCCTTCGAACTGCATAGAAATTGAAATGAGTATTCGAGCTATTGCAAGTATCACAATCGGTTTGGTACACAAACGCCTCGTGCCAGAATCAGTTCTATTTCAATTTTTCGGTTGCATTCAATTTTGTTTCTCTGGTCTACGAAAAAAGAAAGAAAGCCATAACAGGCAGAAGAAGAAGAAAAAAATAAAATGTAAAAGTAAAGAAAGAAGAAGAATCACCCAGATGATATGTTCTTTCATTTTCGATGCGCGCTGGCACTGTCTCTGGTCTCCGGGCTCTCTGGTATTTGAACAAGCAAATTTTGCAGCTTTCAACAATGAAAATGTCAAACAGCAAATGGAGTGGCTCAATGGGCTTCAATATTGTGCGTTATGTTTGTCTGTGTTTTTTTCAGGTAAGTGATAATGATAAACTTCCAACACCTTTATGATCGGTTTCTTCTAACACACAATTCTATTCACATTTGGAATTCATTGCTTTTGAGTCTCATTGTAATGGTCACACAAGATCCATTTGTTATTCATAACCTCTGTTTATTTTCATTGAATTTTCAAGTTTTCCTCTTCCTCGTCTCTCACTCACTCACTCTCTCTCTCTCTCTCTCTTTCTCTCTCTCTCTCTCTCTCTCTCTCTCTATCGCTCTGTGCGCAGAGTGTCGTATATGGATGTATTCGAGCATTGCATTCGACTTCAGCCGCTCTATCTATTTTCACCTTTGTTCATTGTTTATTTGGAGATGCTGCTACACATTACACATTGTAGTAAGCATTTGTGAACAATGGATTACCTCAAATGCCATTCATAAGGAAAACAAAGTTTAAACATTTAAATCGATCTAACACAAATAAACACTTGGATTTGAATTTTTTTCGGTTGTAATTGTTGTGTGTGTTTGGGTGCATCCTTTTTTCTTGCTGCTTGCTTGTTTGTTTCATGGTTTTTGCGCTCTTATCGCCGGCATAATTCTAAACTGATTCACACGAAACACATGCAAATATAATTGATTTGATTTTCACCCAGAGATTATAAGGTGTTTGCATTTTGACCGAATGTTCTGTATTTCGTAGACGAATTTAAACAGAGCTAGAGAGAGAGAGCAGAGTGAGAGCATAAAGAGCCGGAGAAAGATACACAGACAAACACAGATGGAGGCGAACATATCACCGAACCTCAAGAACCGACACTGAATCATTGAAGATGGATTTGGTATTGTCGATTGAATGTGCGAGATGGTTTGTAATCAGCTCAAATGCGGGTTGATTGAACTTGAACCACAGGAGGTACTGAATCCTACAGCTATAATCAAATATTCGTATGCAACGGTCGACATTGATGACATCAATGAATACGTAATAGACTTATGGCGAGATAGCCTAAATCGACGAATGCTTCTTTCGCTTTCAAAATGCGCACGATTTTTGGCGATGCGAAAAGTGCTCGATAAAATCGGAAAATTATCCAAAGGGGTTTTCAGTTGCTCTAATTTGGTTTTTGTGATTCGGAATTCGAAGGCAGACGTTTGCAAAAGTCAAAGAGTATTCAAAATGCAAAGGCACTAATAAAAGACACGCATCATCCAAATGGGGAATCGATAGCAACAAAAGTGATATTGTGGTACAGTGTAAAGTAAAATGGCTTGAAAATGGGCATTTTCAATACGGATATGATAATTCTATTATGGCGCAATAATCGGGCGCTGGAAACGTGTGTCTTGCACGTGTCCACATACATTTCCCAACACTGATTTGATTAGCTTCAAATAGAATTACTCTATACTTGCAACTCCTTCATCGGGCACCCCCTCCAAACAACAATTGAACAACATATTCGGTTAATTTTCCTCTTTCGCTCTCTCGAAATCATATATTCATTATTCAGCTCATTATCAATCGCTTTGAAAGATCATGCAAACGTTCAATTTGACAAAACGTAACAATTTATAGAAGAAACAGCGGAGAGAACAAAACTCAGTCAGATTCCAGTGTATGCATACATAGTGTGAAACACTATGGCTTTTGTCTGGCAGGAGGCGCCCACCGTCGGCGAATTGTGCGATATGTTATAACATTTTATGGCTTGTTTACATCCTATTCAATGACGAGTTCAATTTCCTCGTGAAATGCCATGCAAAATAAATCGTAAACATATCGCATATCAAACGATAAAGTCACAGATGACGAGCGCATGATTCGCACAAAACAACAATTTTATACACATTTTTCTCTATCTGAATAGATACAAAAATATGATAATTTCGGTGGAGAGAGAGAGAGAGAGAGATAGACAGGGAGGAAGAGTAAGCGGAAGAAAACAGCATTTGTGCGCATCAATTTTAGTTTGATCGAGTAAAGAGCATAAACAGTACGTGATTTCGCCCAGCTTTTCAATTTAAGGAGCTGACTTCTTATCCTTGATGCTGTGAAAGCCGAACAAAACAATCCGAATGGAGTGGAAATTTTCATTCGGCGCAATTTGAAAAGAGACAACGAGTCGCTTGTGCAACACAACGAACAGCATTCAATATTCCATGTAAAATGAAGCAGTTTCAAGAGATTTTAATCTCAGCACATACTTTCGTCTGCGCGAATAGTATTTCTGCTGCTGGCTGAATCATTTGAAGAAAAAGTAAGCAAATGACGGAAATTCCGTTGATACACACAGCAATAAAATCCAGTAGTGTCATCAACAGTTCACGCCAATTGTTGCACGCATGTATCATAAAGCATTCAATTGCCGATTACAACTGCGGACGAACCAGCGGACGAACCAGCGGACGAACATTTCAAAGAGTGCAAAAGACAGACGATTTGCGGCTAGGGGCGTATTACGGCAGAATATTATCTTGTGCATTTGCAAACTAAATTGTAGAGTTTCTACTGTTCGAATGAAATAAATTTGACTTGAAAATGAATAAAATCAGCTTTAATAAGGCGAAAGTGGAACAGTTTTTACTTGCAAAATTTAGTCTTTTCGCTGCTTTATTTATCCACTGTCTCTGTCAATCTAATTCTATAAGAATTCTTAGTTCTAAGTAGTAAGCTCTATCTTCAAGTAAATATATGCAAAATACCCACATATTGTTACATTGTCCGAGTGCACAAATTCAAAACACAAAAATGCACAAATGTGATGATGATCTGAAAAAAAAACGGCTGTTGTCCCCTTGAACGAAACGGTATAAACGAGAGAAAATACGAGCCAAAAAGAGCGCACCGAAAACAGCGAATGTGTTATGGATTCGTTGTCGTTGTGGTTGTCATCATCGTGCATGGTATCTGTGCGGCGCGCTCGAGAGATGTTGCTTTTTCACCAACGTTTTCATATGCGAATGATAGAAAACGGGCGGGCATAAAGCGACTTATATGTTACCGCCTAGCAACCAATGAACCAGATTCACATACACATACCATGCGATTGCATGCAACACACGGATGACAAACACATAAAATGTTCAACAGTGTTTCGTCCCGTTTGGTCTGTTGTCATTATCCAGTGTGTACTCTTTCATTGTAATTGTCTTCTCTCGCGTAAATTCGTTGGTGGATTACACATTATTTTTCCCTGCTGTTTTGTTTGGAATTCTGTTAGCGTTGTGTCTTTTTTCGGGCTGTTTTGTATCTTTTTTTATCGTCGACGTTGTCGTTGTCGTTGAATTTTATGCTTTTTCCATACGTTTGTATGTGAACCGAATCGGAATTTTTGCTTTTTAAGTGCTAAAGTCGATGTTGATAATAGTTGCTGGTGCCTGTCACCAATCGATTTGATAAACCGAAAAAAGAGAATAAAAACAAAATCTCGGGCCTCCGACGAAAAAGCAAAACAATATAAAGTTAGAGAGACATACAAACTGGCAAGAGCATCGACAAAAAAAAAGAAACATTTAAAAAAATATTATAATCGAGAGCTGAAAAGAATATATCAAAACAAAGCTGTAATACAGAGAGAGAGAGAGAGAGAGAGAGGGTGCGATGTTTCGACACGTCGTTCAGTGAGAGCGTCACATGAACGCGTATATACATGTTACAAATACAATAAAAGGCAACAGTAAGAGCACTAGCAGCAGCAACAACAGCAGCACCAGACACACTATAATCAAATTCGCGCGCGCTTGAGTGTGTGTGTGTGTGTATGTGTGTGTGGATATTTCGAATATCCAACAAAGACACAAAAGCATATCTCATCGGACTTTTCGCTTGTTTGCCCATTTGGTTCAGCGAACAAAACATTGACAGATTTTTGTTTTAGTTGTTTACGGGTGTCCAGTGAAATCGGTGTTATTTATTCGATCAGTTTTGCATTTCGTATGCGATTTCCTGGCGGTTGCGCGACTTTTTTTTTCTCTATCGCTCCCGCACAAGTGAAACATATAATCGTGCGCGTGTTCAAGTGAAATTTTCCGAGTTATCACATAACAATTCCGCACATCTTTTTACCGAGAAAGCAATGTTTTTTTCTGTGTTGATAGTGTAGAAAAGATTCGTTGTAATCAAGTATTTTAATGTGAATCTAATAGACTGTTAGCACTTATCAAATTGCGATAAAAATAATTTATTTTCTGACTTTTTGAATCACAAGAAGAGAGAATAACAAGAATAAAGAAAAAAAAAAATAGGAAGAGCAGCGATTGTTTTGTAAATGAATGAAAAGAGAACGAGTTTTTTTTTGTTTTCTTGATCTCCCTCTCTCTCTGGTCGTCGTTGTTGTTGAATGGCTCACAGTGGGAAGCACAAAATGAACCAACTGATAAAAATGCAGAATGACATTCTTTGAAACGGTGCACGTGTGTTTTGTTCCGTTTGACGACGGCGGCGTCTGATGTTTTGAGCCATTCACATTTCGTTCGTTCGATTTTGAATCCGGTGCACCGAATCGATGTATGAAGTCCATTTGCAAGTGAAAAGAAAAGTTTACAAACATCAACCACTGAGCAGAGCGCGCGTTGTGATATATATTTTGACGCTTTTTTCTTATCGCATCGTCAATAGCAACAATTCGTCTCATTCTCATTCTTGTGCACAAAATACATACATTTTAACTTTATTAATAAACTTATTGATGACGCGTGCAAGTTGTTAGCACATGTAAAATAAACAGAAAACAGCAAATACTTCGCATTTTGCCGTACGTGTAGTTGTAGTGGTGTGTTCTATTTTTTCTTCTTCTGATCGCTTTTCGTTTGTGTGTTTGAAAGTGAGAAACACGAGACGCGCATTAATTCCGTTCGATCGAAGTATTGGCTTTATGTGCGGTTTGGAGCACATTCGTTTAGCGGACACATCAATTGAAGGAATGAAGGTAAGTCAACTAAATCCCAAAATCACATCATAAAATCGACACACATTTTTTTTTCTCCTTAAATAAAATGAAAATCAATATGTCTGGCCTCCCCGAACCACAACAACAAACAAAATGATTGGGTCTTTTCGAAACGAGATTTCGGAAATGATGATTAATAATAAAAAATGTTGGAAGAAAATATAACATGATCACTTTTATATCATCGACACAGAAAATCCAGGTGATTTTCGGTGCTCTTTTACCTTAAGACAATGAGAGAGTAACGTCATAATCATTTTTGTTCATAAATTTCGGGATTTTTTGTTCGAACAAAAATAATCATCGATAAATAGTAATAAATCAAAATGGAATGGCCAACAACCATGGAAGATCTCCGAAACCGAAAAAAGGTGTACGAATTTATGTTGATGTTCCGAAAAGAATCATCATAACAGTTGTAGTATCGTTTATGTCGTTGTCCTGTAACTGTAACTGTATACAAATCGAACGGTTTCTGATCGATTTCTAGACAAGGCGCGCGCGCGCGCGCTCAAAACATATTGGCATGCACATGCTTCTTGAAGTAAAAACAAGCAGCTTTCGAGTGTGTGCACGGGACAAGAATCTATTGTTATCCTATTAAAGGCGTGTTAAATATTAAAACATATTTATAAACTGTTTTATAAAAACTTTGTGTCTCTGCTATATTCCGTTCGGCCGGCGCAAGCAATAGAAACACATCATAGACGACATACACGTACATTTATTCTCGATTTTACTGCAAAACACACAAACAATGCAACGTCATTCTTTATGACATCGACTTCGAAGCCGAAGAAGAAGAAAAAAAAACAACGAAAACACAGGGGGTTTGATGATATTGTTAATTTTGTGCATGGAATAGCCCGAAAAACTGAAACAAGAAGAAAGAAAATGATGCGGCTAATTCGAAATAGCCAAGGCTTTTTTTTCGGTGCAATTATTATTGTGTGAGGCAAAATCAAAGTAGGTAACAATGCGAAAGAGGAGGAAAGAGAGATGAAGATGGCACAAGCATGCATGCACACATTCGGCTGGCTCTCGGCAAACGGTGTCGATCATTGCATTCATATATTGAATCATCTGTAGCAATGGGACAATGTGCACGCATCTAGCAGAAGCCCACAAATAATACGCTTACCGAAGCCGTTTGCATTGTTTTTCTTTTCTTCTCCTCTGCTAAACGTTTGTCAATGCCACTCTCGGTCATTCAACACGTATCAAACGATCGTTAGTTGGCCTACTCTTGTCTTCGAGTGCCTTCCACAATGAAGTAGTGCATCGAAAATGTTGTTTTTTTCGCTCTTGGAGCGAATCGAAATGCAATCCATAAAGAAGGCAACTTGACAGCTACACAGAACGCACGACCAGGATTATTAGGTTTTGTTGGTCAACAGTAATCGAACGGCTGATGGACATTATAAAAATAAATGGGCCCCTTTTTGATACTGATGAACGCAGAACCAATAAAAATCCCATTTTACCTGGTTCGATGGCGTCACAAAAGTGCCCCTCATAACAACATACTCAATTCAATTGAATAGACAAATACACACACACTCACTCACTCTCTCTCTCTTTCGGATCTCGGTTCGTTGAGATCGTTTTTGAGAGAGAGAGAGAGAGAGAGAGAGAGAGAGATTTTCTTTACAGCATTTCATGATCATGAATTGTACGCGATTCACCGGAGCATTCGGAGTTTATGTGCAATATGATGCAATGTAATCGAGTGACTGTGAGTGTGAAAGAGAATTGTGACTTTTTGTCACTTCTTGTTGTCGTTGTTGTTGTTGTTGTTGTTGTTGTTGCCGTTGTTGGTCGATGTGTAAAAATTCAAAGAATGAATAATAGAAAAATCTGTTCAGACAAGCAAACAATGCAGACTCACTTCTACAATATAATAGCCCAATGTAGACACGCATACAAATAAATCGCAGCAGATAAAAGGCGAAACAATGAAAATCCTCTTGACTTTTTAAATACACACAATGTTTTGTGGTCATAGACTCTATGATAGAGGTACATGTTAGCCGAATTGAGTGAGTGAGTGTTTGAGCGATGATGATATTGTTTATGTATGTGTGTACGTTGTACGTACCCCTGGTGTGATTGTATTGATTGAATCGAGTGTGCATTTATTACACATTTAATGCAACCATAACCAAATCCATGCATACAAGCGACACAATTCGGTTTTTAAAGGCCGAAGGTTCATACATTACAAATTGAGCATCTGCTTTTGGCGAACGTTTTTGATGGAACAGAAGAGCTCTCTATCCTTGTTGCTCTAACTCATGCTTCATCCATTTTCAAGGCTGATACATGATTTTTCGATAGCCCATTCTTTTCCTCCTTTTCGGTTGTTATTGTCGTGGTTGTTTTCGCTTGTGAAATACTTCCACAGAGTGACACACACTCAACTTTTTTTTCACTCTCCTCTCTCTCTCTCTCGTTTTGAAAAGGATAACATGATAAATTGCCATTTGAATGGAATTTAAATGCAAGCTTCGCAATGAAAAGTACTTTTATTGTTTTGAACACAAAAACCTCTGTGCGACGATGACGATCAAATGAAGTGCAACTAGACTTTAATCGTCTACGGAATCGACTGTGGAGAATGGGAGAGCGAGGAGCCGAAAAATGAATTCGACTACCAAAGAGAAAAGGCAGGACTCACTTTTCAAAATCACAAAACAATTATTGTCATCCGAGAAAAATATCGTATAAGCCGAGCATTTGAGTTGACACATTTGAATGTGTAACGACATCCAAGATTGATTTTGATCATTATTATCATTAAAATTGTTTGTTTTTTTTGTCATTCTTTGTATGTGGTACATGTATTTTGTCGCATATCCCAATCAACGTGGCAGCACAAAAACGATTTTTATTTCCTACAAATTATATGAGCCAAGAGTCCATTAGAAAGTGATACAGTTTTTGAGTGGTTGATTACTTACACAGGATATATGCCAATCAAGATTCGGGCGTAGACAATGGAAAAAGCATCTTCATTCACAGCCACACAAAACGATGAATATGAATAGAAGAAACATGAAACAACACCACCTTTTACGCATCAAATGATTGAACACTGGGAAAGGAAGAGAAAAATGAAGATCCAGAACACAAAAAAACATCAACTAACCACAACACGCTTTGAATTAAAAAGTCATTTGCTATTTGATGAGATTAGAAGAAAAAAAACTGAACGGTTTTTTTTCGGCTGTTGAATGAAACCGACAATTATGTTTATGATTTAAACTTTTCCGGCACTTCGCATCATTATCAACGATGCAATTTAAGTGGTTCGGTAGCTAATTCAATAACAAATCGTTTTTATGTGTGCATATTAAGATTCTCTATACTTTTTTCATCTGTTTTCCGCTTCATTCGAATGTAAGCAATTCATTAATCAAATTAAATCAATTGATTTTCGAAGAAAATGATCATAAAAGCGCGTCTTTGATTACGCATAAACGTAAACGTTCGTTTGATGTAAAATTATAGGCTTGGATCTTTGGCTACTGGTTTTTTCCCTCATTTTGTGGGTGCTTTTGATGCCGTAAATTTCCACAATCTTTGGACACTTTCTCAAAGCCTATTCTTGGATGTGTCGTCATTTCTGCTGCTTCACACAAATTTTTCGGCTTTTCAACATTACAATTGTTTTTCTCTTCGTTGTTCTTTGTTTTTTATAGTTCATGCAAAGGTTAACCACAACTAACAGACAAGTTGGGGCCATCATTGTTTTATTTCTCTCTCCCTCTCTGTTCTATTGTTCTTATTTGTGATGTCCAAGAGAATAAACACTCAGTGGGCATCGCTGTGTTATGCTGTGTTATGCTGGCCGCTTACTAATTGTTTTCTGATGATTAATTATACGCTCAATTATTAATCAAACGCTTCAAACAAATTGCCGTATCTCATTTACTACAATGACTATTTTTTTGTTCTTATTGAATGCCGGGTTACAAGAAGAAAAAAATTGCACACTTTTTTCTCTCTCTTTAGCTTTTCATATTCAAGACTCTCGAAAACAATTACTCAAGTGTCGATGTTGCGCATTCCGATTAACGTTTTCTCTCTCGTTCTTCTCAAGATGCTTTAACTCTTTGCAAAGGCGTTGGGATTTCTAGTTTGAACATTTCCATTCATTTCCCTTTGACCATGAAGTTCGTTTGCGAATCGCTCATAAAAAAGATCGCCGAAAATAAGCGTCAATTGCAATTGTTATCTTGCGTCTTTTGCTAATGATGACATTCACTTTGTGCGCCCCGCAACGTCTTCGCCGTTTTTTCTCGTCTTCGTTTACACAATTTTCAATGGAAAAGGCAACACAATAATTATGAATATGCTAATTGAAATAATTAAATAAGGACAAAAATATTCATCAGACTCTCGTATACATAGATGAATTGAAAAATATATTGTTTTTCCTTTTCTTTCTATTTGAACTTGCTAATTTCTCACACACCAAATGAAAAGATGTACCCAGAGCAAAAGACTGAAAAGAGAGCGAGAATGCTGCAATCCGCATTGTGATTTAAATAAATATCGACATCGAAGAACGCGTCTCTCTCACGACTATTTACTATTGTGCAACAAAAGAAGCGCCTAATTTGCATGAAAATTATATGAAAAATTCATCTTGAGACAAAAAGCGACAGAAAAATGAATGCGCAAAATTTATTATAGAGAAGTGGAGAGAAAAAAATGTATCGAAATGCTAAAAAGAGAACGAAAACATTTTCGTATTGATGATGAAATGTGCGGCGCAGCTGTTTCGCCTATTATGATTTGTAAGGCAACGGTACAATTTTTGACATTTACATGTGACTGGAATCGGGGCCCGATTATCGGGCAAACGAACGATGTGTGCGAATTGGTTGGGCTTCTTTTTTTTCTTCGTCCGTGATTCCGTAAACAGATTGAAAATAGATGGCTTTTTTGTCGGATTGGGAAAAATTTGAAATCATATATTTAGCATGTTGATAGCTATAAAAAGAAGATAAATAAAAATGGAATCATTCAATAGACAAAGCTGAGACAATTGTGGATCGGGCTATTCTTTTTCCATAGTCAGCACTTAAAAATGCTGAAGCGAGCCATTAAAAACGGTCAAAGATACTAAAACGCTGGATATAAAGACTTTGGAACGACCGCAAAAATACTCGCCGATAATTCCATTTTAAAGCGAAAACCGAAATTGATTTCTGTCAACAGTGTCGCACCGCGTTTTTAAGCTAGTCGCACGCATTTAAACCCATCGACATCGTCTATTTCGCATTTATTCTCATCCATTTCACTTCTAGGCGGACTGTGACTGACGTTGATTTTGACGACACTAGTCACACAGCAATGTTTTTGTAGCCGATAAAAAAGAGCAAACAACGATAACCGATGATATTGTTTTATTTTCGGCGAAGCGAATAAAAGATGATAGAGAGGAAAAGGAAAGAAGAAGAAGAATATTCTTAGACAAAAACCGAAAAACCATATGCAACACATTGGTGTAGAAAAAATTATGTAAATTTGAATATTTATACAACTTTTCTTTTGGGTAAAGTCTTTTGAAAGTGGATGATATATATTAAATATTAATAGTTTCGAACAGTTGTTTCGTTGTTTCAGCTAATTTACATGTGTTTTATTTATGACTGCTGTGGCGTTTCTCACTTTCTGAGTCTGTCTGTGCTTCATCGTCTTTGGTTTTGGTTCTACGAAACCTTCGTTCTATTGCTCTGCGGCACTAGTGCTGGCATGAGTGGCTGGCCACTGGTTGTGTTAAATCGATTTTCGGCTATTTTCTCAACATTATTATTATCACTAAACGTTTTATTACCATTTCGTAATGTGACAAGAAAAATCACCGTCAAAACGGAATAATACTTGTAGTAGAACGGTATAAAATTCGGTAAAATACGTTTCGATAGCATGTAATGCGTCAATGTGGGCTTTTGAACTGTTCTGCTCTCTCCATCATCACCAACCTGCTGCCGATGATCATATGTGCTCGCACGCTCTTAAATAATTCTTTTGAATGCGGCGATATTAAAAGTGTTATGAACGCGAAGATAAAAATGTTTAAGATGAAAAATAACGATGACGACGACGACGGCTATGAAAAATATAAAGAAAAAAAAACGCTCCATTAGAGATAACAGCGTCGACTAGAGTCAATCTATATATTCATAGAGATTTTTTTTTTGGCTGGTTTGGTTTGTGACTGTGTGTGTGTGCGTACGACACATCTGAAAATATTAAAAAAGAAAAAAAAATATTAAAAGGTTATTAAAAAAAATGTTAGCTTTTGTGCTTTGATTTCCAATAAAATAGCTAATCTGACACCTAAAGAAAGAAAAATTGATATGAGATTTTATCGATTTATGGCGAATTTCTCACCATATTATACCGCTGGCCGGTATGCAGCGTTACGTTTCTTCACGGTCCGTTCCACTCTTTCTCTCTCTTTCTCTTTTGTCTTTTCTTACTCGAATTTTATCGGTGGTTTTTTTTTCTTCGGTTTGGTTCGTGTGCCGCTTGTAAATTCCTTCTAAATAGAGATACAAAAATTGAGATTTGCGGCTGGAACAAGAAAAAAACACGGTAGAAAGAGGAGAAGGGTCAAAAATTTTGAATATTCAAATAGCGATCGCTTTTTGTCTTAGATGATTGCGTTGAAAGGGTTCACAGCGCATGATGACGAGCGCGCACAATGTTCAACAAATCTCGACTTAGCCTTATTTCCAATCAAAATCACATATTTCTATCGATGTTCATCTTTATCTCGTCGTCGCATTCATAAAGACATCTTCCATCGGTCGATTGGATTGGTCGCGGTGTGTGTGCGAGATACGATTTTGACTCGGTTGCCATTGATGATTGTTTGGCATCACAGGCGTTCCGGTTACTAAGAACCATGTCACGTTCGATAAACAATAATTCTTGTTACACTGTATCTTCGAATTGAAATTTGTGCAATTACATATTCAATCGGCGTCCATCGAAGAAGTGTACAACAACCAACATCTATAGATGGGAAAAAATTATAAAGAAAAGTAGAAAAAAAAAACTGCCAAATGCCCAACAGAGAAATCACAAATTTACAAAATCTGTCACGTTTTATTTGAATAATACTTGAAATGGCTGAAAAGAGTTTTCAGTACTTGCGTCTTTTCCGAGCCAATAAACAAAGCCACATTGAATGCAAAGTTGACACACAAATGAATCGGTTTGTCCGAACAACCGATTTGTTTTTCTTTCTCGTCGTCGTCGTCGTCGTCTTAACCAGAATTCCAACGACTTAACTCGAAAATTGTGAATGAATACGTCGAGCGTAAGCGGTGATTTTCTCAATGAAACAATTTACAACTATTGGCCATTTTTGACGGTTAGTACATCATTGCGCCGATATGTTAGGCAAACAAATCATTACACTAATGTCATTCATAAATTGAGTTTCCGGCGACGTTTATGCTGAAAATCTTCACATTTTATCTATATGTCGAAAACATTTTGCGTTTTGTTTCATTCAAAAAAGAAACAAACGCCTTGTAAACTAACATCTACTTCTACATGTTCAATTGCTGAACAAAACGAAAAAGAAGAAGAAGAAGACGAAGGCGACGACGGAGAAAAGAGAAGTTTAGTATTGCACCTTCGCATAATAAAATCAAACATAATCCCATTAAGTGTAACCATTCCCCTGGCGATGTGATTTGCTTGTGTTTTGTTTCAAAATCGTGTGTCGATTATCGCGCCCATCAAACAAGGGTTTTAGTGGTATAACATGCGAGGACCGTTGTAAAATTGCTACAATGTCGCACTTCAGATATGTGAAAAATGACATACACAAAGAGAGGAAAAAAAACCTATAGTGCTCTGGCACATATTCGCTGGTTCTCCCTTCCGACAAGATGTGTGTGTGTGTGTGTTCATCATTTATTCGGAATGAACAGTCTAACATTATGTGCAAAATGATACAAAAATGTGTATCGTAGATCATGAATAAAATGTGGCGTATTGTTGATGTCAGTCATAAAGTTATAATTTTTGGATTGAGCATATTTTCAACCCCTATTTATTGTGGTGCCATTGCCGTTTCTCGTTTCGATTTGATTTTGTTCCTACTTCGCTTGGCAAATCACCCAACTTACAATCGCTGCCTATAAATCGTGTCGGCCAGCCAGCCATTTGATGTATATCATGAGTTTTGATTTTGACTTTTTTTGTTTCCATTCATTTGCAATGCAACGACCCAAACTGAAATTTTATTACAAGGATGTTGTACCGAAACGTGCAAACATATGTTTTATGTTCGGTATGTGAATATGTTACGAGAGAAGAGAGAGAGAGAGAGAGACGTGTAAGCAAAATATGAAAATGTTCTCCCATTGCGATCGGGTGGTGTACACGGCCGAAGCACTCGACACATACCAAATTGACTGAGGAATTTGTGTACGTTTTTTTTCTTTGCCTATTCTGGTTGGCATTTTTATTTTGCGGTTGTCTGTTGGGCTGTTTCGCACAATGGCACACACACACACACTCACCGAACTCAGGCAAGCGTAACGAAAAACTAGATGCACACGGAACGAATATGTTATTAAATACATTTTCATATCACCTATATGGTACTGGTACTGTGCATATTTGAACTACTGTTTTTCTCTCATTCTTTTTGTTTGTTCCTACTGGTTCTGCTTGTATTTGCACCTTCGAAACGATTGCTTTTGCATTTCATACCTAATAAAATGGCGTTGCGCATTTGAGATTCCCCGAAAATTGACGATGTACATTGCATCGCCCTTTTTGTTTATTTTGTTGAACGAACGAACGAAGATGTCTACTCATCGCATTGATGGAGAATGAACGACGGGCATGGGTAATTCGCACATTTATTCAAAATGGTGTAAAGCCAAACATGTCTAATCTGGTGACAAGCGTGAGAAATTCGCAACATTGTTGGCGAAAATGAAAAAAACAAAATAAACACCAGTGCACACGAACATGCAAAGTCCATATTGTTGATCCATATTTAGTTTTGTAGCAGTTCGACCATTTCTCTATGTCTCAAAAATAAATTTATTTTTTTTCTCGCTCATTTTTCCACAGACAGAACTTTGTTGTTGTGCTGCATGCGGTGAACCAATATCGGATAGATACCTTCTTGAAGTCGGCGGTTGTACATGGCATGGATCATGTTTGCGGTGCTGCATTTGCCTGTCGCCATTGGACCGTCAACCGTCTTGCTTTCTACGCGAGCGTCAGATTTACTGTAAAACTGACTATGCAAAGTAAGTGCTCCATTGCCAACTTGAACGTTCGTTGTTTTTTTTTTTGGTTTTGGTTTGTTAAATACACAAAGATATCATAAATTATCATCGATTTAAGATCGCAAAATATCCTCGATCCAAAAGGCGACTTTTTTCATATCTATATTCCAAATGAAACTTAATGACAGATCATTAAAATGAAAAATCCTTCTGCACAGTCGAAATGGCTATGCATTTCAGGCGCGAGTGATGCTGGTGCAGTCGTATCGAGATGTTGCGCGTTCAGTTTCAAACCAATTTACTTTTGCTGCCGATAAATTTCAGAATTTAAACTAAAAATGGAGCAAATTATACGTGAGCATTTCTCATGTGATTGCACGCGTGCCGGGTGAAAATTTGCATTTAAATCGTATCCGTCGAAGGTGATTTGACAAACTTCGCTTTGGATTAGATCCATTCGAGTGGCAATGCATCCTTTTTAACGATTGTTTGGGATTTTATTTCAACAGTTAATTATGTAATCTGTAAATGTTAATGTTGAAACAGGCAAATTACAAAGAAAAATATGCAGTTTCCTCACAGCCAGAGCTTACGTCCACCGAGTTTGCGATAGAAATGAATGGAAAGCGTTAATTTTTGCTCACTGAAACGGTTCGCATCTTCGCGCACTTAACAAATAAACCGTTTGAACTTTCTATGGCTCTTCTGATTTAAACTAACAATTGAAATATTTATCAATGTTGCCTATTTTTTTTTCTCGGCTGTACATTTTCCGCGTGCAGAGTTCATGAAATGAAATTATGTGTGGCGTTCGAGAGTGTGCACATATAAATGAGCGCGTGAGCTAACTCAATCTGTAGCCAAATGTACGCGTCATGCAATTGAATTATGGATTTCTGTATTCAACCATTTTTTTTCTTCTTCGTTTGTTTCATCCAGGTTGGCCAGTTCGATATATGTTTAACGAAAGGCTGAATGCTGTGAAAGTACAGCTAGATAGATGCGAGTGATTTATGTCCGAAAATGCCATGATGAAAAAAGAGAACAATTTTTCATTTTGATGCGATTGAAGAAAGAAAAAAAAATAAATCACAAGCATGTGTGTACACATACCTTTCAATTGGTCATTTCTGCTGGCCCGGATCAACAAATCGAATGATATATTCAAATGAATTTCAATTAAAACAATTCCATTGTAAAAAGTTTGTTTTTTTTCTCTCTCCGTTGAATTCGTCTTGTTCAATCACTTACACACATATTTGCCGTGTTTGTGTCGATGATTGTGAAGAGAGTGGCGGCCGATAGAGTGTGTTCAACACATTTATCTTCATTAGTTGCCGTGATTTGAGCATCTTGAAGCGAGTACGTTGTTGCTTCTTTTTTTTCTTGAAAAATCATTTCGCGCTAACACATTTCGATAGATGGGTACTCTCTTATGACACACAATTATGATTGTCGTTATTCACCCAATTCACAATAGAAATCTAGATTAAGGATTTGAGATGAAAACTAAGCATCAACTGTTTCGTCGTTTCACGGTAACTTTTTTCTTCTCTTGTTGATTTTATCATATATGTTGGAAAGTCACTCAAGTCCCAAGGATTATAGTCGATTTGAAGGTCTTAAGCGATGCTTCTGAATTAAATAAACAATAATCACAAAGACAATTTCACCGAAAAAAGAAACAGAATTATGGTGTTCGAAGCGCTATTTCGAGTGCGTACCGTTGCTCTTTTCTACAAAGTGTGGAATCAAAACATGAATCAATTTGAATTGCCACGGATAAAAACTTTCGAATTATCGAATAAAAGACGACGAGAAAAAAAAGTGTCTCGTTTTCTCATTGCTGACGACACATAGTGTCGAAGCGCGCACCTTCGATGGACTTTATTTATTTTCATAAGATTTAAAGGCGAAGAATGGCTAGGTTTCAAGTACCTACCACAATCGTTTACTAACTATCAAAGAATGTGTTTCGGGAAAAAAAAACAACATAGACAAATGTGAGAGGAGCCTTTGCCGCCGCCACATTCAACCGGCAACAAAAGAAGATGGAATAAAGAATTTTGTGTTTGTCTATTCATTTTTATTTTTTCGTTATCAAAATAGAATTCATACGGTCGTATACCATGCAATGGATCTTCAATGGATAAACAAAAAATTATGCTAATTCATCGAATCAAATGGCTACACATCGGTTCAAAGCATCATTAGCATGCATAAATATCTGGATATCAATGCACATCTCTCAGTGGCCGCACACACAAATCAAAATTCACTCTCTTCACGTTGTGTGTTGTTGTTGTTATTGTTGCTCATGCCGTTCAATGGACGATGAGTGTCGATTTTTTTACATAACAACACATCTTCAGCACATTCGAAAAATTCTTCGTGTACAAAATCGGTTTCGGTTCTTTCTAAAACCAACTCTCGTTTGATTGCATTGTGTCATTTTGTTTACGGAACGAAAAGTAAATAATATTTTCATTTCTTATAAATCCATTGCGCAGGAACTTTGGTGCGAAGTGTTCAAAATGTTGCCGTGGAATTTCGTCATCGGATTGGGTTCGACGGGCCCGTGAATTAGTGTTCCATTTGGCATGTTTCGCGTGCGATTCATGCGGTCGCCAATTATCCACCGGAGAACAATTTGCGTTGCTGGAAGATAGAGTTTTATGCAAAGTACACTATCTCGAAACCATTGACGGCGGAACCACATCCAGCGACGGTAAGTCAATAAATCGTCCAAAAATCAACACCCAAAATTTAGCGGCAATTGTCTAAAGTCGATTTGATCTCATCATCACCATCACCACCACCAATCACCAATAGATGGATGCGACGCAGATGGCTATCACAAAAGTAAAGCAAAACGCGTTCGAACCACATTCACCGAGGAGCAACTGCAAGTATTGCAGGCCAATTTTCAAATTGATAGCAATCCAGACGGACAAGACTTAGAACGGATCGCATCGGTAACCGGGCTCAGCAAGCGTGTTACACAAGTCTGGTTTCAAAATTCAAGAGCACGCCAAAAGAAACACATTCATTCAGGTGAAACACGAAACGACCACTACAATAAATTGACTCAATCATAAAATAGACATAAAAATCATAAATTTTGGGCCATTTTTTCTATCTTCTTCACCTAATAGTTCCGAGAGATAGCGATGGAAACTCGTACAGCCGTCATATCAATCTCCAATTGACCTACTCATTTCAAAATACAACACACAATTCGCTACACATAAATAATAACAACAATCACATTCCTAATAATAACAATAATAACAACAATAATAAAACGCATGGTAAGTTTGCCCGGCCCATTCGCCAAATGGAAGAGCATACACTGAGCGCTTGCTAACTTTGTTTCAGAATCATCGCTTGACGATTTATCACAAGATTCGACCATTCACTGCATGCAAGCAGAAGTATGAAACCATTGACAATTTACTACAATCATCAAAAGGAAGAAAAAACTTCTTTTACGTTTGAATTTAAGGTAATTGTTTTGATCGTTTCGATTTTGTCTAAGACGTACATTTTTTGTGGATTTGATCCACAATCGATATGTTCTGGCTTTGATGTTTTATTAATTGATCTTCTTTTTAAATCCGTTTTTTTTTGCAGATGAGCATTTTTTTTTTTAAATCGCACGAAAATCACTACAACTCACACATATGAGCAAAAACATACTTCTTTCACGCACTAGATAAGAATAATTTTTAAGAATTTTCCCATTTTGATTTGCTAGCATTTCGAATTGATGCGTATTTAAAGAAAAAAGACGTAGGACAACCGTGGATCTTCATACCTTTAATTATGTATTTCAATGTATTATTATGTATTATTAAATGTAGTGTTTCGATTTGGAAACAGTTTCTTCCTCAGCTACTCATTGCGACGGCATCAATCTCCATAAACTGGCATTAATAGAATTAAATATCAAGTGAAAGAAAAAAAAAACTGATGTGATAAAAAGAGAACAACAACATAATGTGGAAATAAATCGATATAAACTAAATGAATGTGCCATGTTGAAGGTTTTCTTCTTCTTCTTCTTCTTTTTGCAATTTTACAAGATACACACCCAATATAGAAAGGAGTCGAAGTTAGTTGCGCGGTAAGTAAAACTATTTTGAGAAATTTGATTTGAGTAATTCGCCTAATTCATAGTTTGGTAAAACTGTTTAACCACAGCCCACGAAAAACAGTACCACACAAACTCTCTACGGCTTGACAATTTAACGATACTTCTATTTTTGCTGAAAAAAAAGTAAGTTGGTTGAAAGGAAATGAAGCTGGTATTTCATCACGTAGGCTGTCGTTTTTCGTCGAAAGAGACAAAATTCAGAGTGTTTTTATTACGTTGAAATGCCTTGGAAGTTGATTTAAGTCATTTTGAAAGGCTCACTGAACCAAATGAAGTTTCCTTTCAATTATTTATTGACCTAATGGGGAAAGTGTGACCGGAATATATTTAAAATCCACATTTGCTACACCAAATTCAGTCCAAATGGATTAAAATATTTGTTGAAATGAAAAGCGCGACCAATTCGCGCATACGATGCATTCATCTTTCAAATATTCTTTTTTCCAAAATCACTTGATGACTTCACGGATGCAGTCAATAAATTGATGTTATCTAAAATGAAATTCAAATTAAAACGCCATATTTCGGTAGCGCTGTGGAAGAGATCACATATCTGAAATCCATTAAAAGAAAGCGACAAAAGTATCACATTTACTCACAGACACGAAACGCCACAATGTGGAGAAAACATGCTTACAACTTGTACAGAGAACACCTACTCGAAAATCCCAATACAATATCGATACATT
Organism: Sitodiplosis mosellana; assembly: GCF_009176505.1. Lineage (NCBI taxonomy): Eukaryota > Metazoa > Arthropoda > Insecta > Diptera > Cecidomyiidae > Sitodiplosis > Sitodiplosis mosellana. The sequence goes on along the minus strand of NW_022601467.1, from coordinate 6,113,192 downwards.
CCGTGTTATTTTGAATCGGCTTTTGTTTTTTTTCTGTCATATTTTCGATGTTGAAAACAAAGGTTGGCTAACACAAACACCAAAGACCACAGTTATACGCGTATTTTTCATTCTCCCTCTCTCTCTCTCTCTCTATCTCTATCGAAGAAATTCGACAATAAATTCGGAAAAGGGAACCAATTAGACGATAAGATTTCATTCGAATTGTTATGGTTTGGTTTTCAATCGAATTTGTATAAAACGTTTCTTATCTTTATTATCGATTTAGATAAAACGAATTCCAGCAGCAAAAGACTTAATATCATGTTAACGATTATATCGATTATCTCGTTGAGCTGAAAGTATAGCCTTACTAACCATTGGCTGCGTTATATCGAATTATCACTCTGAGTCTATTTCTGGCATTGATATCCACATTCGGCATGCTTCTGGCTATTTATTCATAGAAATCATAATTTTTTTCTCTTCGATTCGATTCGATTCGATTCGAGAGAGAGAGAGAGAGAGAGATAGACAGAAAAAAACAAACTCCTTTTTTAATTATATGTGAATCCACTCAGTTTTGTTTTTGGTTGTGCGCCACAGTTTATTGACTTTTTGGATGAAACGGTCGTATCGATAGAGTATAAAACCGATTTTTGATTCAACTAGTCAAAACCACAGAATAAAATGAATTTGTAGGCTTATTTGCTAGAAATAAATGATTTCTCCAGAAAAAAAAATGAGATCAGCAATGCAATTTTTAAATGCGGATCTCCGTTCAACATTGAATTATTTCCATAAAATGTGTGTGAGGAAATCAAATCAAAGTACCGAGTTCAAATTAATTTAATTGAAACTTTCCGTCATCGCACCATCATCATTATAAAAACATTAGAAACGTTTAAATTGATTTCACTGAAAATTAAGACCTCTCCCGTACACCGGCCACAACTTCGCGCCATAATGACTGCATACGTAATTGAAATCACACGACATGAAGCCCGGACAGACGATGAGCCAGTCTCACCCATCTCAACTGTATGCTTAATTGATTGAGAGCGATTTCTCGTTGAATCAAAAACTGTTGCGCGTGCACTCGTTTCGATTCAATTAGATTTGAGCGGGGAGAGCGAGAGAGTGGAAGAGAGTGAGTGAAACGGAGTGTGAAAGAGAAAGAGAGTAGAGAGGAGACGAGCGATTGGGAAAAAAGTGTTTTCATTTAAATAGTGGTAAGAGTTCAAATGTGACTGTGGAGTAATTTATCAAATCGCGGCTTGACACCCAGCCATGCGCATCAAAACAAATCACAATATAATCAGATATCGATCCATGAGCACACAATACCCGTGCCTTAAATGATATATTAAACCGATATCTTTCAGTGATCTCCACTAATAAATATCTAACTCTCATCTCTTCGAAACCCGTATGTAATAAGCGAAATGACTCTTTTTTTTTCTCCAGCGGTGAACTATTGTAGCCCAAGAATTCCAGCATAGAACAATGATTATTGAAAAGCTCTCATATAAATGATTTGGTCTAAATCCAATGTGAGTAAATTATTGGAATCGTTCCAACTACGATCTCTTTTACCCTTCATTTTTCACACGACAAATATGATCTCATTGATTTGAATATACGAGATCGAAATGTCAGAAATCCATAGACTTTTTTCTCTGTATATCAATTTCAGATGCGATTTAGAATTTTTTCACATATTGATATTTTATGACATTTTCGATCAGGAATTTTAACGTCTGATTCAATGCGCTGTTCTTTTTTCTGCGAAATTCAAATTGAATATTTCATCACTTGTCACGATATCCAATTGAATTCAAACCGTATATTTTATTCGAAAATCATGAACCAGTTCTTTTCTCTCACAAATCTTTATTTTTTTAACCTTTCAGCTACTGATCACCTTTAAGGATTCTATGTTGAGAACAACGTCTCTTTTTTTTTTAAATAAAAATCCGCTTTGAATTAATCTGCTTCGCTGGACCACACTAGCACCTGGACCTGCCGACCGTTTATCTCTTGAAATTTTACTCAATAATCCATAAATCATATCGACCGAATTAAATGTAGAGAAGAACAGAAAAATAACGAGAAGCGTTTTTATACGAGCCTTTCGTTATGCCGAAACAATTGAAAACTTGATCATTTTTCAATGCATCTTCGAAATATGTTCAATCCTGTTTTTTTGTCTGTTGTTCAATTCTCTTATTCCATTTCCTGAGCAATATTCTACATAGGAAAAAACTGTATACAGCGATATGATGATGTGCATCGCATTTAATGCAGCGACCCAGAAACCATTTTCATTAGAATGGTTCACGGTGGTTTGCATAAATAATGAGCCAAATCGATGATATCGTCTCCTATATGCATGAGTCGTACATGCATTGATTTATATAATATACAAATTAAATAGGAAAGTCGAACGATTGAAATACCAAATCGATTTGCCATCATTATATCTACTGTTTTTGACAAATATATCAATAGACAAATGAAATTATGCAAAATAATTTCGAACTACTTATGGCCTACGACTGCATGAATGATGCCCATAATTTTGGGACCAAAATATCCCTCAATTGCATTCAGCATTCAATCCATGCATATTTCATTATTATCATTGACGCTCGATGAGTTTGTAATGCATAATTTTCAGTTGGAAAATTATAATTTTGATTGCATTGTTCGCATGCAACCAACACCTGTTGCCCAACTATTTTAACCCGTGATGATGATGCAACTGTTGTTGGAGGTGTTGTAGTCAAATTGGCTCCAAGGTTGATACTTAACCGTTGAACTGTGTTCATTCGTTCACTTTCGATATCAGGACCTGCTCATCGAAAGGAACATGAAGGAGAAAAGCGGACCAATAATAATAATTTGAATTCACAATTAATCGCGTAGCCAAATTGAATTCGATAGGCTTTCAAAATTATCAACTCAATTTAACAGACCTTTTTCCTTGGCTGCAGATTACCGCATCCATTTTTTTTCGTCGTCGCCTTCTTCTTCTTCTCTCGTGTCTGTTGTATTGTATTATGGTCGCGCTCTGGACAAAGAACCAAATCAAGAGAAACAACAACATTTGTGTAGATTAAAAAGCGTTTAAAGTCTTCGAGTTCGATCACCGGGCATCAAGACAGAGAGAGAGAGAGAGAGAGAGAGAGAGAGAGAGAGAGAGAGAGAGAGAGAGAGAGAGAGAAAGAGAGCGAATGAATGGAATCGGTCACAGCAAATACATGAATCCGTAACATTTTCGGGCTTGGGAAAGCGACCGAAAATTATGAATTTTTTTCTATGTGTTAATATGTGTGTGTGTGTTATTTTTTGTGGAAACAAAAATTCACACGATCCAAAGCGGCTAAATCCATGCATTAATAACGCGAATTACATCTTCTGTTTCGAACCGATTTCTATGACAATGTCGATCGATTGAATGGTCGGCGGTGTTATGTTGTGGCGTTGCTGTTGTTGTTGTTGTTTTCTTTCATTGCCTCTATCGTCCATGAATGAAAACCAATAGCGAACAAGATTCGTGTGTTTTTCTTTCTTCGTCGATGCTTCGTAAATATATTTCTATTATGATATAAATAAATTTGTTTTAATTCCAACTAATATCGATGTTTTTGGCTTTTGTTTCTTTTGTTTCTCTCCATTTTTCCCGTCGCCTTCATTCACTCAATTTCTCATGTATGAATTTGATTAATGGCCTGGTAAATGGTTTTTGAATCGAGCGGTGAATTGTCGAAACACAAAGCGATCTACACATCTATCTCCACTCGTACTCTATCTCGCGCACATAGTGTTGCATACACAAATAAAATCGATTGTTTGGTGTGAACATAAACATGAACATATGAAGCACCGACCGACTCAATCGGACGTTTCCGAAAGGAATGGAGAGAGGAAGACAGAGACAGAGAGAGAGAGAGAGAGAGAGAGAACCCACAGAAACTCTTCACTAATTTTACGAAAACTGTAACAAATTGCTAATAATTTTCTTTTCAACATCGTTCACTTGATTTGTAGTTATCTTGAGTGAAACCGTTGCTTTATCTCCCTTCTCTAATTGTTTTACTATCAATTTTTTTCTTCGAATTTTCATATTTTCAGTGTCAATTTGGTTATCGTCTTTTGCAAAATTGCCCATGAAATTCAATTCAACAGCATTCAAAAGAAAAAGAAAACGTACGAAAATTGGTACGCAAAGTGTTTTCGCTGTGATTTTCCCGCGACTCATTAAACCAAATTAAATTTCTTTGGCGTAAACACATCAAGCCAACATTCATTAGTCATTCCAAGTGTCTCATCACATATGTGCGACGCGCACTTCATTTGATTTCAGTTTCCGCTTCATTGCTTGGACCATTTTTTCTACCTCCTCCTTCTTCTCTATCTCTCTATCTCACGCCAGACACAAAACATGTACCAAAAATTGTTGTCGATGCGCCCACAAAATTAAGTGAATACAAATTTGTAGTTATTATCTCGCTGAAAACAGAACCATTAAATTAGGCGCAAGCATATCGGTATTCTAAGTTAGTTGCCATTGTTTTCACTCATTGTTCGACAAAACAAATGAACGAAAGAAAAAAAAAACACATACGAAGCAAACACTTTACAGAAAAAAAGAACGTGTAAAACGGTAGCATCATTTATCATCGAAAAATATAATTGCGGTTTTTTTTCCTTTCTCACCCGACATACAGCAAAAAACACAACAACGGAGAGAAGAAACGCGCTGGAAAAAAAGCACGTCGAAAGGAAGCCAATACATGTTCAGTTGCATTTTATGAATGGTATCCGAATTACGCGAAAGCATTTGTTTGTGGGATCTTTTGTGGTGCGCTTGTTCTGTGTGTCGCGCTCAATGTGCTTTTTGTTTAATGTTCGTAGCGTTTGTTTTGAGCCAAAATATCATTGATCAAAATAAAAACCCAAACAAATCCAATTGAAGGAAACAGAGAATTGTTTTGAAGTTGGAGACGAGAATGAAAAATGTGTAGCAAGCAAAAGGCGGGTGTGAACTTGGAATTTAAATAAGTTTTTGCTATTTAAAAAACACATAGAATGGAAAATAGTCAGACAAGAGACGGCAACATCCACAACAAAAATAACAACATTGGCAAAACTAACCAAATTAATACAAATACGAAATTGGAATGCAAACATCGCGACATGCTAATGCTTTGAATGTGAGACAAGCACGAGAGTTTAGAGGCCGAGACGCGAATCGAACGATGCATTGACGAATGGATGGAAAAACCGACAGAGAGAATGAAATGCAAGATTCAACGATTCCAAGCCGATTGAATGCAAGATGTGTGTAATGTAAGTTATGCAAAAGCTGTTCACAAGCCAAATCGAACGGAAGGAATATAAAATGCAGTGAGAGTGTGAATGGCAGGAATGATGGTTTGTGATAAAGTGTGATCGGTGTGTGTGTGTGTGTATGTGTGTGTGTGTAAGTATGGTGTGATAAGCCCTGCCATCGATCCTAGTTGCAAGGATTTGCAAACACTTGCGTAATAATAATTTCACTGCTTCTATTCGATGCTTCTTACTTGCTTGAGCATGTAAGACTTGTGTCGCGCTCTGCAGCTCAATGTTAATTCATTACATCAAATTAATGAACGAAAGGTGCGAACATCGAAATTAATTTATTCAATTTATTTATTTTGGCTTCATTGTGCTTTACTGTTTGTCTGCGATTGTCCGGTGCTGTGCCAACCAACGTTCGTTTCGCATCGCTGTTCATTCTCCCGCATTCGCGTTGCATTGTGCTCGAATCACATTGGTGCAGCGCAAAGAAGAAGCGAATAAAAGCGCTTACGATGTGGGCATCAGAGCAACGACGAAATGAATGTTCGAGCAATTGTTTTCATGTTTGATGACAGGGTGAAAATTGACATACAAAAGACGAAAAATGGCTCGACATTTTTGCTGTGACTCCAAACGAAAGAAAAATTACGAAAATTGTAAGAAATATCACAGTGTGGAAAGAGGAGGTGAGCGCGCGCTCGCACTCACACACAACACGCACTGCAACTACTAAATCCCACTCAAAATTATTACACAATTTTTTAACAGTTAATTCTGAGTGCGATTGCATCATTTATTCAGTGTGCGCAAAGCGCACAACCATTCTGACCATTCGAGTGCACTGTTCATTTGGTTTGGTGTGCGAATTTGTTTCTCTTTCGCCATTTCTTCAGTTCGGGTTTACCGATTTTCACCGACTGTGAACATGGCCATGGCTTTTGTGATGTGTTGTTTTGGTTGTTGTTTTCTTCTCTCTGTAGTGGCTCTGGTTTTATCTCACCATGTTATCTCAGAAAACACCATGTAACGGTCGCACATTCTGATCGCACACAGTAGGTAGGCTCTTTTGCATTCGATCAATTTCTGCGCTCTCAATACTTATGTAAAATATGTTGTTTTGTCGAAGCCTGCGAAGGAAAAAAAAAATCGTACGACATGCACGCTTTGCGCATGCAAAACATGCAAAATACATCTAACTGCATCTTATCGCTCGCGCAATGGATGGCCGGTCGAGCAGTGCTTCGCGTCTTCGTCGCACAAACCAATGTACGAAAATTCAACGACAAGAAAAATGAATGAATATGTATTTTTTCGCTGGAATATTCATTGGCTGTAATCTTTATTCCCTTCAGTTGCCTTCGATGGTCTTTCTCTCGCTCTTCGGAGGTGCTAAATTGAGAGACTTTGCACATATAAATGTGCACAGCATCCATTCCGGCACTCGAATCGCTGGCGATCGAGCAAGCGTGTGAGTGAGTGAGCAGGGTCGCGCGCGCGTGAACAAATGCAACCAATAAAGCATAACAACAATGCACCCGCCGCGTCTGCGATCGATGGTCCTGGCATGAAACGGAAAACGGCGAAAAAATATAGAAGTCAGAACACATTTGTTGCAACATTAAAATTTAATGGGATACATGGTGAGATAAGTCGTGTACCTGTTCGATTTCTGCGCGCCGTATATGCCGTTCGCATATCTAATTAACGAAATGATAATGAATGATGCCGTTGGATGTGTATGTGTGTATTTGTTTCGGCCACAAACTGCATTTAAATCGATTCGGTCGAGCCCGAATCGAATGAGTTCGGTGTGTGTGTGTGTGTGCGTTTTGTGTTGCTATTTTGTGCACGAATTACTTTTCATTTATTCAGAAGACGAGAACCCAACAACACGGCGATTCTGCTCTTGTTTCTCAACGGCGAACAGATTTTTTAAATTATATTAACTGGCACCTTTGCAACCCGAGGTCAATATGCATCCGAGAAATAGCAGTAGCAACGATTAAAAATAAAATCCAAATGAAACATTAAAATTCGTTGAATAAAAATTGGAAGAAGCGCACACATCACGCGAAATTCGTACGATTGAGAAAATCGATTTTCAAAAACGGCAATGCCGAGCATAACGATTGGCGGTCAAAAGGGTAAGTAAAATGATGCACATTCCGGACAAAGTCATGAAAGAGAAGTACCGTAGCGATATGTAAATTTCATTCGATAAATAATATGATTTCGGTTCGACGGTGGTAAATGCGTGAGTGTGAGAGCATTTTATTACTTCAGATTAGGATTAATCAAATAAAACCGATTATAAAATAAACATCTCAATAAAAGTAACCAATCCACCTAACTGATGACACCTACGAGATTGACGAAATTATAATCCGTTTGTTTGTGGACCCGGCATGAGAATGTACGAGCATAAGATTGGTCGAATGAGAGGGGAAAAATGCGGCCCAAACTGACGTGAAGAGGTATAGAATCAACACGAAAAAAAAAATCATCAACCATAACAACAACAACAACAAATCGCGAGAAGAATTCTCTCAGTCAATACTAACTGGGCGGTGTATGCGTGTTGAAAAAATAAGGCAGCGTTTCGTAAGATCGGTGATCGGTGAGTTTTTGTTTAAGAAATGAACACATATATATATATATAGAGATATAAATAAAAAGGCAGCCGACCGATTGATCACATGAACGATGAAGTAGATAAATAGCAGCGATTAAAAGAATCCATGTTATTAATCTTGTTAAAATGTTTTAAAATGTTATTATTATTATTAATAAATTAGGCGTCATTTTTCACACAAATACTGAAATCATTTTGGAATATGATCGCCGCGTCGACTTTTCGTGCAAATATCTCTGTGTTTTTTCACTCTTTCGCTCGCTCACTCGTTCGCTCCGCATTCTTGAGTACACAACATCCATTATAATGAGCGTACATGTTAGGTGAAGAGATCAACGAAATGATCGTAAAGCATTGGAGTTCCATTTTTATATTTTAATGGCTTTATAAACGGTACGGATTGGTCGAGTAACACCTTCCCTTTGATTAATCCGAGCGCGAGTTTCAGTTCACACAACACAATGCAAACTCTGGAGGCGTCTGAATGAAAATCATCTCCAGGGCCACTCATAAGTTCAATGTGAATATAGAAAAAAAAAATGGATCTTGAGATCGCATAAAAAAATAGATGCGAAGTGTAATTGAAATGGAGTCTAGAGAATTCACTGCACGGAAATACATTTTTTGTTATGTATCAATGGATCGGCGAATGATGATCTTTCAATCTTACTGGTTCAAAAAGAAACATAAAGTTGCCGGCATCATGTCCGTATCGATACAGATATCGATTAGTTTATCTTACGACCATCGTCGATATGTATCGAGAGCTATGAAAAATAGATTATCATTGAGTGTTGCTTCTCATTCGGGGCTCACATGACCAAGACAAATGTGCGATTGTGCAAAAGATGCATATATGGGCACACATGGTTTAAATCATTTGTAAAGCATTGGTACGCCAACCAGCCCGCCTGTCTGCCCGCTGTGCACTCACATATCTGTTTGATTGTTGGTAATCGAAACAACGGGCAACCGTGTTCTCCAATTGAACATTGTTATTATTATTATTTCGGTTAATAATAATATGTTAATGACAAATGAAGATATACAAATCGTTTCACAGTTAGAAATGAGCATGTTGCTATGTTTATTTTTCGCTTCTCGTTCATGTTCCGTTCGTCTCCGTCCCGTCAAATTGCTCGAAACAATATAAATTGACCCAGCCTTGGCCATCGAGATGCTTATTGTTTTCTTTTATCTATCTGTTTGTTTATTGGGAATGTGCGCGTTGTGTTTTTCTCCTGTCCGATCTTCGAAATTAACCGAAAAATGGCTTAACTGTTTGTGCTTGGTCTCCATAATGACACTGAACACACATGAAAAAGACGAGGTTTCATTGTTTGTATTTCGTTAAATAATTCGATGTTGTCTTTTGGTGTATGTGTGTTTTTTTCTTCTTATTTCGCATTCAACAATCATAATTCATAAACAACACCAAAAGAGAGTCGAACAAATCAATTTGATTTATTCGATGGATATAAATCATTTACACGATTGATGATCGCTTTGTTTTCTCTTCACTTTCAGAGGAAAAACAAACCAACATTTCAATGTAATTGATTTTCATCCACCACCGTCAAATACGTTTCGATTATTTTCCATTACTTTGAAAGAGAGAGAGAGAGAGAGAAACGTAAAAAATAGTTGTATCTAATACTGACTTAGTTTCCCAAGTGTGATCGTTTAATAAACAAATAAAAAACGTATTCATATCAACCGATAAATTTCGTAGTTAAGAAGAAAAATAAACAAAACCAACTAAAGAAGGTGAGCAGTGAATTGAATTCAGGACATTTATCAATTTGTTGGTGTTCAAGGAACAATCAAGCGCTATTTTGAGGGTTCAAAGTGTGTGTGCTTGTGCAGTACATTCTCTTTTTGATACGCGTATAAGCTTCGTCCGTCGAAATGAAATTTAAAAAACAACAACAACATAAAACCTAAAAGGACTTAAAAGTTATTTATAACGCAATAATTCAAGAGATAAACATCAATGTTTGTAGTACATTTGTTGGGTTTATTGTTGAAAATAGTTGACGTGTATGCGTGTGTATGTTTTGCTCTTTACTTTGTCGGTTATCGTTCGGTTTTACGGCATTTCACGCACCAGACACACTGGTGTTGGTCATTTAATCTTGGCCAATGGACAAAATTGCATTACTATTTTATGAGTGGCGATGTATGCCAGGCAATTAGGACCGAATAATGAACACCACGGCGCGACAAAAGACCTTTCAAAAAATATGACGACAATTATCAAAAAAAAAATGCGCGCGCAAAACGCTTCTCGTTTGACAAACAAACATATACATGACGTTTTTCTCTCTCTCTCTCTCTCTCTCTCTCTCTCTCTCTCTCTCTCTCTCTCAGATAATTACTTCATAGAACGAAATGACTTATGCAAGTGGACAAATTAAGTGAAGATATTGTATGACTGCCGCGCATAAATAACCGAACTACATTTTTTACCTTGTTTATTGCATCCGGAAAACAATGTGTCTTCTTTGTAGCGAGTTTTTAATTGAATTCGGCATGCCCTAAAGGACTTTCAGATCATCAACTTTATTTGAGGACTCAGATAATCATCGTTTTCGTTTCAAAGGAGATTTTTCTGTTCTGTCTCTCTGATATCAGCATTTTTGTTTCATTTTTCAAGCAGAAAAACGTTCAAAAATCATCACCGTATGATAAAGTACATATATTTGAAGACGTTCATTATTGAAATCAATATCCGATATTGATTGGAGTGAAAATATTGGCATTTGTTTGTCGTAAATTCGATCAGGTAGCTGTATCACCACATCAACCGCGAAAAAGTAAGCTACAAAGCTAATTCCGAGATTGAAAGACTTAAAAGAGAAAGAGAAAGTACATTCGCAGCAGATAATCTTATTTCATTAAAAAAAAATTGCACAAGGTATGTGCGCGCGATCGTTGTATCTCTTGTTGTTGTTGAGAGCGGAGCGGATGAACAGTACGAAGAATTTATTTACTTTGTGTCAATCGAAATCTTTGCAAATGTTTTCGCAAAAGATCAGCCCAATTGATCTGGATACGAGGAGAGAGGGAGCAAGAGAGAGAAGTCGATCGTTTCTGTGTTTGTATTTGTTGAGCTGAGCTGAGCGTATGGATTCGGGATCGTATATCATATAATGAGACAACACTAACCGACAGGTACACATGTTGAATATGATTTATTGACCATTGAGTGGAATCGTGTTAATATTGACCGTAAACCATCGTCTCTCTCACTCTTTCGCTCTTGCTGATCGTCGTCGTATCATTCAGCGTTCAGTTGGTCGTTCGTTCATTCGTTCGGTTGCATTATCGCTAGACGCGCGAGCGATTAAATGTGCAGCCATTATTTCATTTGGATGAATAATGTTGACCATAAAGAATTTGTGTTAAAGTGGCTGGCCTTTGTCGTCTGAATCTCGTGAATCGTAAGTGGCTTCAGCAGCGTATCTTGCCGGTTTTAAATGCTTCTGATGGTGATCGCGGCCGATGTTCGGTTACCGCTGCTGCTGCTGTTGTCACTGTCGTTGGTGTTATTTTTTTTGTCGTTTGCCGCGCGCATGCTGTGCAGCAAAGTGGTGTCCTGTCTTCACAACGCATTATGGGTGCGTTTTATCATATAATAAACTATATGTCTCCTTTTTCATTATTTAATATTTTGTTGATAATATTTATTACTGATTTTTATTTTATTTAAGAGCTCACAGCCTCTCTGCTATGCTATGCTTATGATGTAGAGTGAGTCCTTCGGATGTCTCTCTCTCTTTCTTACTCGCTCTTACACACTCTTTCACTCCCGCTCACTTTTTGTTCACACTCTCGATACGTGAGCTGTTGGTTTGCACAGCGCGCTCGCGTACGTTGTTGTCGTTTGCAACACACAGGTTAAACATTGCGAACGGTTAGCACATAATGCATTTATATTTGACAACAAACAACAAACTGAATAATAGCGCGCGCGCGTTTCCATTCTGGCGCATTTTCGGACTTTCTATACTCGGGTTTGTTTTTCAGCACACTTCTCCACGACTCGGCCTCTTTTTTTGCTCTCTCTCTCTCTCGTTTCATTTTGGCGTGCGATTTTTCATGGTGCATAATTTATTGGATTTTCAATGCGGTCGTTGAAGACTGCGCGAATGCGCGTAAGCAGCGAATAGAAAAAAAACCGCCACGATTTAAAGCATTTAAATGATTGTCACCGAAAAGAAACGAAATTAAAAGAAACGAAAAAGGCAGCGTCGAGCGCACACGGTGTGATCTTCTGCAGCGATCGATCGAAGTGTAACAAAGAAGTGTTGCAAATTCGAGTGATTCGCCACACAGTGAACGCCTCTTGAATTTATGAAGAAGCGAAACGAAAATCATGCCATGTTTTCCGCTTAGTGCCGATTAATATTTATCCATGAATTATGGACTGTTGGAAAGCTTTCATTGATTTACTTTTTATTTTGTCGATGCCAGTGTTGGAATTCGTCTTTGTTGGCCAACGATTCATTCTAAACAAAAACATTTCCTAGGGGACAGACACGATTAAAAAAAATAGTGATATTTCGTTTAAAAATAGCAAAATTAGCAGAAATTAGAGAGACTGAAACTTTTTTGTTCCATACATTGAGCATTGCCAATACATTTCCTTATGGAGGTTGTTTTGTTTATTTACCGTTATTTGTCAACAAGTCTTATTTGTCATAACAAATACACAAAGACAATGCAAAAAGATAGGCAGATTTGTTTACAAACAACAATAAATAAACAAAACGAAAATCTCCATAAGGAATGCATTGGTAATACTAAATGTGTGGAAGAAAAAACTAAAAAATTAGCAAAAACTTATGGAATTAGAAGAAACAATGGAAAAATCGTTCAAAATAGTTGAATTAGGACAAATTGATACCGTGTCTTGCCCCCAGACCATTTCGCTTTATTTTTCATGCATTTAATCCGTTTGCAGCACTCTTTTTCAAACGTAGATGGGCAACAATATTTGTATTTTTGCACCAGTTTCATTTTTTCCGAAGGGACAAAAAAATCAGTCAGCCGAATGATGCACGTGTGTGTGTGGATTTGCAGTACGCGGAGCGAGTGTAATTCGGATAGTTGTCATGCATCAAAGGTCAACTGTACAGTGTACATACACAAAGACCATTCTGCAACAACGTCACACACTAATCGGTTGAACAATGATATAAGAAAAAAAACTCTCGAATCTGAATGACGTTGCGATTTCAATGTGAAATCCATAACGCTACACAGCCCCGGCAAAAATGTCATTCTTTCTATTCAGTCACATTTTAAATTATTACAAAAATCTGTGGAAAATGAAGCATAAATTTGGATTACAATATTTATTTTAAATAAAGGTCGAAAATGATAGGAATATCTGGCTCTGTCACAAAATACGGATCTGTGCGCTCTCTTTGCAAGACGCAGAGAGAGAGATGCATTCGGTTCAATCTCTTTTTTTCTCCGTCTCTGGCATATGGTCTCGGCGAGAGAAAGAAAGAATTTAACTACAACAAAAAGGTGACGGCGTGATAAAGGAGAGAAACCAATTTGAATTATGACCATATTAGTTTTAATACGTTCAATTTACATGCAAATGTTTATTGCTCAAACAAAATTGAAAATATTCATAAATTTTATGTAAATTTTTCGTCTTTGAGATCGGTTGCGTTTGGACTGCGCTGCGCTGCGCTGCGTTGACCGTTTTCCGACATCCAAATGCATATTTCATTTTCCATTATAACGCAGTAATATACCAAAATCATTATTTTTCCGTCACCCGTTCGGATCGTGCTGGAACTTGGGATGTGAAAATTTATTGTGAAATTTCCATTGTATGCGTGTCTGTGTGTGACAGAGGATCGTTTGGTCTAATCAAATCGGGTTGCTGCCTTAAATTCCAAAACAACCCATATGCACACACCGCAGTCATTTAGGCTATGGTGTGTGTATGGGTGACAAAAGCGAATCCATGTCGCCGGATTATAAATTGAAATTATCACTTTGTCGCTTTATTTTGACAATCTGAAAGTTATTTGAGATACAGCGCCAAGTTGCTTACTCTTGATATGCTGCAGAATTTCCTCTTCTTCCATTTGCTCAACAGCATTTGACAACCGAACCAAATTAAATCTTTTATCATTTTCGTTGTTATCTCATGCATAATTTGTGAAGGAGAAGAAGAAGAAGAAGAAGAAGAAGAAGAAGAAGAAGAAGAAGAAGAAGAAGAAGAAGAAGAAGAAAAGCCACGAGAATCACTACTTCGGATTTTAGTTCATTTTATGAAAACCGAGTGAAATAAAAACGATAATCGAAAGTATCTGTGAACATAAAAACCATTTTTAAAATCTCAAGAGCACCAATTTTTATTTGTTAATAACAATGTTGACTGGCTGCACATCGATTGTGTCACCCAGACGCATCGATCGACACATGAATGAGAGGAGGCTGCTGTGAACCACTTTCAACTCCATTCACAACATTTTCAACTGCACCAAGTGCGCGTTTAGTGATCGTTGGTGATCAAGCGCATCGTGCGTCCGTCGAAAGGAATCAATGGACTTTTTAGTTTTTCGTCAACGATACAAATCGAAAGAGAAATGATACACAAACCGAACACACCGGTGAATGAAAAGGGAAAAATAGAAAGAAAAAAATATATATGCGTGTAGACACCTTATTCAAATCGGAAACAATAAAAACGCATAGAAAAACCGCCTCACATTTTACCAAAAATAGAATCACATTTTTAAGCTTTATGATTCCATGATTAAATTTATGATACGTTCAAGTGTTCAGTTCTTCGTTTCGATTTTTTTTCTCTCTCATTCTTTCTTCGCCTTATTCTTTTGTATCCATTTAAAACCCCAAAAAGAATCATTTAATCTGGAGAGAGAGAGAGAAAAAATGGGACCGAAAAAAAGCAGTGACATACCATTTAAGCATCTACAAATCGAACTGAATGAAAAAGTGTCGATAATAACAAAAAAAGAGAGAGAAAAAGTCGAAAGATGTGTTTTTTTCCTCTCCTCTCCCAATCGCTTTCGGTGTGCATCTATTAAACGTGTTTTACTTACTGATCCACAAACATTCTTTCGGCTAATATTTTTCTCTCCCTCGCTGTCGATCGATTCATTGATTTTATTTCGGACAATTTGTTCGTTTTTTTTTCATTTCGGTGTGTGTGTGTGTGTATTGGAAGCGAGCATTGGCACGATGCGCGCGCTCGATCGATCGCATTTGTGTGGACTGGTGCTGTTTGATGTAACACCGCGCAGTCGACGAGAAAAACATATTCATAATAGATACACACATATGGACCGGCACCAATGACAAAAGAACTGCTACAAAAATTTCAGAATATTAATTAATTTATTCATAAGACCGTGTGATCGGTGCGTTTCTATCTGCTGTCATTTATCGTCGATGTTGTCGGCAAATTTGTCGTTTGATCGCCAGTTTATTTCCATGTTAATCGAATAATATCTGGCATTCGGTTGTTTGGGGGAAAAAAAACGATTTCGCTAGTATGCACACTTTTCTCTCGGTGGAGTTTATCCTCTCTTTCGGTGTGACAATGTGCATTTTGGGTTTTCGCTTGTGTTCACTCACTTTCCCGATAGCAGAGTGATAACAAAATTGGGCATTAATTTATGCCCGCTCATAAACCATTCAAAACGCAACAAATATTTTTACTTCGTTGGTTTTCGTTTGGGCTCATGAATTTATGGTGTCATCCGATCGACACATCTGAGCACATGTAACCGACGAATGCGGAAAACAAAAACAAACCCAACTAAAAGAAGAAGAAGAAAAAAATACAGCACACAAAACCAAACCAATGTCGCATTGAAATAAAAAACGAATCATATCGATAACACATAACCGCCACATACTAAAAACGTATCACATATTCCAATGTAACAATTCATCGCTAAGCTACGATAATTATGGCTAATAATGGTTTATTAGCTATTATTGCCATTCAGTGAATTTAATATATTTTACATCTAACGCTGAACACAGCCGATTAAGTGTGTGTGTGAGAGAGAGAGAGAGAGAGACGATAAAAAGATCGAGAGTGACATACAAAAGACACAGAAAGCGATGAATCATGCAAACATGTAACTTGTTTGTGTGGTGTTTATTCGCGGCTAAGGACGAAAGTACATACGTTCCATTTTAATTCCACAATGACGAATATTTTTTTTCTTCTGTCTTTTCTTTCTTCAGATGATCGCGCAAGTATTCATTGTGTACCAATCTTTTCATCACACAAAAATAAAACTGATAATATTTCTTTCATTCACATCGAAAAAAATATGGAGAAATAAAAATTGTCTGTAACATGAAATGAATTGAATCGTATTTATTCACGAAATTCGATGAGCGAGCGCACAAGTGCGCGCGCTTTAAAGCCAATTCGATCAAAATCGGTGCCTGCTTGCCTCTCTCTCTCTCTCTCTCTCTCTCTCTTCCCGTATAGAAATGGTAAAGATATTGAAAAAAGAGTTTTGCCGTGGAATTTCTACTATAAAAATATCAACGTAAAATATTTACCGTCAATAAATCAAAATTGTCTTTTGAGATCGATTATGTGTACGAGAGTCGACACACACAAAGTATAACGTGAACGAGAGAGACCCCACAAAACAAAACAACAACAACAAAAACCATCAACACAATTTTTTCTGTTGTTGTTTGGCCGTTTTTCCCGTTCACTTCCATCATTTATATCATTTGGCGCGCGAGCACGATCAAGTATTACACACTCACACACACACACACTCTATCCATCATGTTCAACGATTGAGATTGGTCCATCGGTTCCATATCGTTTGTTGCAATCCGTTGTTGCTGCTTTTTGTCTTGGTCTCATTCTTTTCTTCCAATTTTTTGGACACATATTATTATTCATTATTATTATTCGTCAGTTTTACCCAATTTTCCCCATGCCGTGTGTGCGTATATTTATCAAATTGATGAGTCTCATCCATTTTTGGTTGCCTCTTGATCTCGCTCTCTGCGTCTGTGTGTTACACCAATTCCATCGATTCCATCGGCTCCGCCAGCGTATTCAGTTCATTTCGGCTGTCGATTCTTGTTTATTATTAAATAATTGTTGACGGTGATCGTTTAGAAAAGAAAAAAACGGTTTCTATGCATAGACCGCAATTTATTATAAACATACACACCTGTCATTTCTTTAGTTCGTCTTCGTTTTTTTTTCTCTCAACTCTGTTGTGTAAGCAGGAGCAAGACATCCAATCCAAAGAAGTGCAAATGAATCAGTATTTTTTTGTTTAGTGAAACATATAAACAAAACATTTCCTACACATCGTTTATCTCATTCGCGCAACATACTCACGTATTATGAAACCGGCTTCGATCCCCAATATTTAATCATAAAACATTAATATACCACGGCCTTTCGAACTTGAGTCGAGAAAAAAAAATTGTTTGTTATTTCATATTTCATCGATTTCTCTGTTTATGATTTCGTTTGCCACAGTTTCATTGTCTGCCTTTGGCTCGTCGATGTGATGTGTATGTGTGCCGTTTTTTCTTCATTCGGAGAGATTGTCTTTGCGTACATTTTTCACGGCTTGTGAAAAATAGCTTGCATTGTCATTGTCATTGCGAATTCATTGTTGGAACGATTGACCTCCATCAATTCTCTGGTTAGCGAAAATTATCAAAATTGGTGGCACAAAACTTAAAAATCAGATTCCAAGCTCCAATTCGAGAACATGTGAGAGAAATTGCCACTGAAGACCTATCATTTGGAGCACGGATTTCGGCTCTCGAATCAAAGTTTACGATCGATTCACATGATTTTCTTTATATTGTCAATGAAAGCACGTGCATCGAGTAATGCGCATTGATGTTTGAATTGATACACTTCAAAAACTTCAATTTCCCTATCGAAAAAATACAATTTCTCACGCGCTCTATGATAACCGAAAAAAAGCGGTGCAAAAAACGTCAACAAGAAGCAGCAAAATGGTCTATAGCTATGTACAGTGTGTGGAAATGAGCTTAGATTTTGTACTGTTGGCTTTTGTGCAACGTGTGCACTTCGATAATCATATCAAAGCAATGCACTCAAACAATGTCATCCACTCGAAAATTGATTCGCATTACAAACGATTCGTAATATCAATTCTTTGTGACAAAAAGTCGGACGATGATACAAAGCCGAAAATAAAAGAGATGATTTTCTCCCACTGTATTTTGACTAACGTACACATTTTTCCCACAATCGCTTGATTCAAATCGGACAAAGAAACACACAAAAAAAGCAGCGATGAGGTAAAAATATAAGAGAGTGCGCGCGCGCGTGTCCGCGGATTCAATTGAATGGGAGTCGCACGCATGTGAAACGCATTATTGTGGTTCTAATGTAATTTAAACGTAAAGGGCAAAAAAGCAGCGTATAGAAACGCTGTACAGACGCCAGATACCACTGTGTGTAACACGCATATATGCATACACACGTTTCGCGTATTACTTGCGCGCCCCTTTCACTGTCGCACACATTGTAATTGCTCACTGAGCCAAAACAAAACACACACACACACACATACACATCGCGTTCACAAAAGAATACGGTGCTTATGGTGCAGTGCCCATTCATTACCGAGCGAAATTGACGAAACTATGAGATCAAATTAATTAATAACGCTTCAATTATGTTTTGACTTTTGGCAGCAAGTAAACTACCACATTACATGCTCTTCAATTAATCACAAAATGTGAAGAGAGAATTAGAAGCGAAAAAAAAATTGAAATAATTACACATTTCCTTCTATAGCGCAACACTTTCACTGGGTTTTGTTCGAGCATGCATAATGTTTTTTTTTTGTTGAAAATGACAGAATTTATTTACGCGCAAATAGGAGAAAACATTCACCATTCTGATGTAAACATGTAAACATGAAATTGTCAACATTTTCGAAACATACTCCGTTGAATGGAAACACTTTGGTAAATTGAAACTGATTAACTTTATTTGTTCAAATGAATAATATTCAATGAAAAGATATCTCTTTTTTGCTTCAGTTAATCTTGGTGTAATAGCCGAGTTTAACAAGATCGTCAAAAACGTCATTTAACCGTTGATCATATTCTAATTGAGCCTTTTCATTCAAACCGGTGATGAGTTCATGTCTTGTTTCACCTTCGGCGATTTTATCACACATTTCATCTAAGTTCGATATTTCACTGGAATCGGCCAGTGACACTGACAACAGCATAGGTGCTAAAAGGAATGCATAATTGCCACAAATCTTCAGTTCGTCTTTTAAATCATTCAGTGTAAACAATTCGTCCGGGTTACTTCCTAGCAATTTGACGGTGTTCGATAGTGAATCGTGGTAAACTTTCAACAAATTATCGTATTCTTTTTCTCTGAGTGCCTTGTCGGTAGATGTGAATATGTTGTAAAGAAGATCTATTGCCGGAGAGATGTATCGGATCACCTGCCAGTCCAAAAATCGAACATCCTCAGCGATATTCTTGAAAGATTTATGAATAATTCATTTTTTTTTTTGCCAAAAAAATGTAGGTTCATTTTGATAAGATCCTTAATTGTATCAAACTTACATCTTCATTGAAGCGATAGAGTATGTTATTGTTCCAAAAATCACCTTAAAAAAAAACAAACAAAATTCAGATGTTTCGGTTAAATTGAACTGGCAATACATTTTAAAGGGAAAACGAAAAGTTTATTACCGTGCGATACGACACCAAAACGGTTGGAGATTTCGTCGCTGAGACACGATTTGAAGTGTGACAATGTGTTGTTTTTCAGTGTGCGAATGATTTCCTTATGGTCCTCATTTTTTAATGCGGCGATGGCACGATCAAAGGACGCGTCAAACATTCCCTGCATATTTTGTGATTGGAAAAATGTTTGCGACACATCGGTTAGTTTCTTAAATTTGGCAAATTCGTCCGGTCGTTGGTCTTTCAAAGCAAGCGAAAGTGCATGAAATTTGCCCAAAGAACGCATCACCAGGCGCATATTTTCAATCGGTACTGCCTTAGCTTTGTTCCACATTTTAAATCCTTGCGGACGCAGATCTTCCATTATGATAACGTAATGTTCACTTTCATCATTCGATATGGCCGCGTAACATTTGGGATACGCTCGGAACTGAGCATCTTTTGGTACATTTTTTTCATCTTGAAATTTTGCAAACGTTGGCATTAATTTGTTATAAAAATACGATTCACGATCAAAAACCACATTCGAAAAGAACTCTTTCCGTCGATTCTCATTGAATGGCGCTATTTTACACACGATATCCAATTTTTTATCACTGCCATTTTCCGAAATGCCTATGCTTGATAATTCACTCAAAAAACCATCACCCACTTGGGATCCCTGCTTTATATCCAACGAATAATCTTGAAAATCATTCTCCTTAACGATGCGGTCTAACAAAACTTGAATATATTTCGGTAACTCTTTGGCGCTCATTTTCTATGATGTTTTCACTCGAATCCACGCGATCTGATTAGCTCAATTGATAAAAATCGTAAACGTATTTATAGGGTGATTCTGTGTTACACTATCATATTGATCCTATCTAGCACACACTTCATGCGAAATCTCAACGTTATTCAATTCATACAATTACTCTGCACTTCACATGCTTTCGAGTTGATCGTAAATATTGCAAGTGTAAATTGTGCGCTATCACATTTTATCTCTGTAGATCGTGTTTTTACACCGTTTATTTGTTTGCCAATGAAAATACAGACATATACCGCATCTCTGATTACACAACAAATAATATTTTTTCCGTACATTGTTTGATCCATTTGGCGTACGTTATTGTTATTGCCAAACGAGGCCTCTGTCATTTAGCCAATTACACTTTGTTTACATTTTTAAGAGGATTGAATGGTTTAAATATTCAAATTTAATGAAATACACCTCTCTTATGGAAAATTTTCAATTTTTTTTTCAGTCATGAATGAAGAAAAAATTTATTCGATAAAAAAATCACCAGTTTATCAGTTGTGTTATTTATTCATATGAGCTTAATGTCTTGATGTTGCTAGCTCTGATGAATTTTGTGCAAACAATGAAAAAAAACGGTATTCAAAACACCATGAATTCAGCATATTTGCCAAAATGATAAGGCAAAAATGAATTTTGCATAATCATCACCGTTTTGCATGTTCGTTATCGGTGTGTTATCAACAGGCATGAATATTCAATCGTAATAATGTGAACGCTCTTTAAATTGAATCTAATTACAATTAGATCTATTGCGCAATGAGCTGTGTAATCTAAAAACACTTTGAATTTAGCATACTCAATTAAATAGTATTCCGCTGGAATTGCAACGAATTGCCACATAAGAGCGGCATGAATATACATTGAATAAATTTCAAATGAAACTGATCTTGATCTTCACACCGCAAATCAAACGAT
Organism: Sitodiplosis mosellana; assembly: GCF_009176505.1. Taxonomy (NCBI): domain Eukaryota; kingdom Metazoa; phylum Arthropoda; class Insecta; order Diptera; family Cecidomyiidae; genus Sitodiplosis; species Sitodiplosis mosellana. The sequence continues at coordinate 6,091,770 of NW_022601467.1, read as the reverse complement.
TGCGGTCGCATTTAGATTGCGTTTAAACAGGTAAAATATGCCATTTCCCAACGTTTTAACGCACTAAATACGAGTGGCTGTGATTAATTTTTGCACTTGAATTTATCAAATTCCTTGTTGTTTCAATCAGCATTTCAATGTTGTTTCGATCTCCAATTTCAATGTCAATCGAATAAACTGAAACTAAGAAATAACGAACAAAACTCAAGTAACATTTTTCTCTGAAACACAACAAACGTTTTTTCTTCGGTAAATTTCATAATTAAAGACAGAATAGTTATTTTCACTAAAAAATGAAAGCTTTTCAGTATAGTATTTGAAAGGATACAATTTAAAAGGATCACGATGAGAGAGAGGAAAAAGCATGCTGTACTGATTAGTTTTTACACAATTGAAATCGTCATAGTCGCGTGCCGAATTGTTTTATTAATGAAATTTATGTAAAATAAATTATTCGAAAACAAAAAGAGAGTAGTAACACTGATGTTTACAAATAAAAATAAACTGCTGTGCTAATACTGATCGGTATCGAAATGAAGCTGAACAGATGCTGTATTTCAATTGAGAATCTTCTCCAAATGGTTCGAACAAATTGGGTTCTTTACCATTGACTTTGACATTGCATCATTCATCCACACTACCGATCTCATCTGGTCTGGACATTTTTGGTAAATTCACCAGATTTACTAAGCTGATCTATCATGTTCTAATACGTATACATCTTATCCAAATTGCTGCAAAGTTTTCGATTGGTGTCGCTTAAGGAAAAATAGTATATCTTCAGGAGTTTTTCGTAATGTTGATCATATAATCATGATGAAGACTTAAAATCAGTCTTCATGCTGGCATATTTTTCAAATATAATTTCGCTTTGTATCAAACATCTCCGCATTTCTTGTGCAATTGAATATTAGTTGATAAGCTACACAATTCTCATTGGATTATTTGAACGACTTCCCTTTTTTTCTAATCGTAAAAAACGTTCCGTCTACTTCTTTTGCATCGTAATCGATTCGGTCGATTGAATCGACTCGATTCTATTCAACAATAGATTTGGAATTCAATCAAACAATCGTTGAACTGTTTAAAAAAAATCGTCGACAGTTTGTTCTAATAGCAACAATAGAAACGGGAATGGTTTGTGTATTGGCTTACATATATCAACCGACTACACTGGCTGTCCACTGAACTGTGTTCCGTTTTGAGTTTTGACACTCCAACGAAACGTCACATTTGGTTGTAGAGAATTGTTTACAAATGTTTGTTATGAGGCGGTTTCGAGTGAAAATGCACATTTAATCCAAACATGGAATGTTTTATGTGTGGCAGTGTACACGATGCCGATTTAAGCATTTGCAATGCAACAACTAAATACCAAAAAATTCCATTCACTTCAATTTTGGACAATTTTATTGGTAGTGATTGTGAAATTGCCATCGGGCACGAGGATCGAATTTGTCAGATGTGCAAAGCGATATTTGATGAATTGGATTTGCTACGCTATAAATTGGATAACATTGAAAATATTCTCACCCATAAGCTGCATCGAAAGTATAAATTCGATAGTACCAAAGAATTGCCGGCCATTCGATTAGATGAACAAACGGCAATTGGTTTTGTCCATGGACAAAACGGGCACAAGTTTCAATGTGAAAGTTGCTCTTTTTCAACGGACTTCCTCGACTGCTTAACTCCACATAGTTTGATGCATCAAAATGAACATACTACCGCAGATCTGCAAATAAACGAATTCTCATGTAAAACGTGCCATTTAATTTTACTCTCAGAATATTCATTCGAAGAGCATATGCGACTGTTTCATTCAGAAGGAGATGATGAGAAAAATCTTACATCAGATTTAGCTAATGTTGATGGATTCAATGAAGATTTCGAACATGGAAATCAGCCAACTGTGGAATGTGCAGTAAGTACGATATTGATTTTAAAATAGAGAATTCACATTCATAGCCCTTTTTTCCATTCGAACAGAAATGCGCGAAAACATTCGACTCTCACGAGGAATACGTGACACATTTGCTGAAAGCCCATTATGTTTGTGATAAATGCAATAAAAAGTGCAAAAGTGCAAAAACACTAATGAATCATATGAAACTGCGTCACATGGAACATATTTGTGATATTTGTGGCAAAGAGTTAGGCTCACTGGTCAGTTACCAAGCCCATGTTACCTTGCATAGCAATAAGCATAAGTTTAATTGTTCATACTGCAACAAGGGATTTCGGGCGAAATCATTGCTTGAAACTCACATCGTCATTCATACCCCAAAAGAATTCAATTTTACCTGCCATATTTGCGGTCAAAATTTCATACATCAACGATCCCATCGGTTGCACTTGAAATGGCATCAAAATCCACGGCCTTATCAATGTGTTCAATGTGAAAAATCCTATAAGCACAGCTCACACTTGGCAATTCATCGGCGTACACATTCAGGAGAACGACCAAATGCCTGTCAGTTTTGCGATAGACGCTTCATTAGCTCGTCCAAACTGAAATCCCATTTGGCCATTCACACCAACATCTATTTGCATTCGTGTTCGATTTGTGGGAAGGGATACAGCAAACGATATAAGTATGCCATTATGCAAGATTCAAGTCGTTATTTATTTAAGTCACAAAATACTATTTATTTCAGACTGGCCCAACACATGCTCCATATTCATGATGACAATGAAATGATTTCGAACAAACCGAAGTGCGAATACAAATTAGTAGTTAATCCAGAGTTTGAAGCACTCGCCCAATAGAATCAATCGATTTGATACTTACAACGATTTTATGAACGATACCAGTCCGGCTCAGCTGCATGGAGTTAGACTAAATAGAATTTAATTTAGCGAAGATGATTTTCGATCGATCGCACACACTTAATTCAAGTGCATACAATCAGTTGAATTGATTCAAAGGCCTCTGTCGTTTAGCCAATTACATTTTGTTTACATTTTAAAAGGATTGAATGGTTTAAATATTCAAATTTGATGAAATGGAAATTTTTTATTTTTTTTTCAATCATGAATGGTATATATACATTTAGTTGAATGTGTGGAATTGTGTGACGTCAGTAGTGTGTCAATGAGACTTCTGGACCAAAAATGATAAGAGGTCATTGACGCGGGGTCAAAGTCGTTGGCTATGACACGGGGTCAATGACAATGGTATAAAAGAACAATAGGGTCAAAATCTATTGTCCGTAAGATCGTATTGTTTATGATCATTCGGATCTGTGTATACCTGCTTTATTTTTTAAAGAATGTGAACCTCTTGCGAGCAAAGGGACGACACGTTTTGACGAAGTCTACGGCGAACTCATGAACTATCGAAAAGTCAATACAAAATGATACGAGAGTTCGTGGCGCTGCGAGCGCTCAAATGATGTTTGCACTGAAGTGTCGTCAGCTTGCTTGCGAGTAGAATTGGTGTTTAGATTTACCGTGACGTTTCAATGGGACACGTGGTGTAGCATTTTCATTGAATCCGTTGGCTTGGATTCCAATTCCTGTCATGTGGTGTAGAATTGTCATTGAGTTGAATTGGAATTAACGCGTTGAATTGGAATTAACAAACGCATTCTTATTGAATTTAGCGTGACGTTTCAATGGAAATTGGATAATGGTAAAAAGGGGTGAGACGAAAAATGAAAAATAAATGAATAAAACACAATTTCTACAGAAAATTGTGTTTTATTCATTTATTATTCAGTTTTTTCGGCCATACCTTTTTACCATTATCCATTTCCCATTGAAACATTGAGATGAATGCAAAAATAAACAACCTATTGAAACTAGGGGGAAAAACCAGAGACAATTTTTACGAAGTAAAAATTGCCTCGAAGTTTCGCCGAACGAGTGGAACGAGTGAGCGAAACTTCGAGGTAAAGGAAAAATGTAATTTCAATCATGTTTCTACAGCATTCATTGTTTTTAACTCGAAAGTTTATGGAAAATCGTAATTTCAAGCACGTGTCTACTTGAAAATGCACATTTGAAACAATAATGATGCAAAATTTCCGAAAACATCGTTATATTTCACTGAAAAAACGTGAATTTCATAAATAAAACGCGATTT
>NW_022601467.1:6086786-6087673 GCF_009176505.1 Sitodiplosis mosellana | reverse complement strand
AATTGACACAAAAATGATACAAATTCATGGAAAAATCGCAATTTCGATCATGGTTATAGTAGAAAAAATGTAAATAATGATATCTCTTTAATATATCACTCTATCTCTCTCTCTCTCTTCATCTTTTCCATCTGTCTTACTTTCCCGTTTCTTCTAACGATGCAAAATAGACATAAACAGTTTTTTATTATTTAAATGCGTACTTAATTTCGGGGTACAATGGCACTAGTTTTTGATCTGTCAACGACGTGTTACATGTTGGACAAGAGCCTCTTGCATCTCTTACTTTCTCAATACACTGCAAGCAAAAAATATGCCCACACGCTGTAGCATGGGCTTTATATTCAGGCTCAGCGGAGATAATCGGCTCAGAACGTTGCACCCATGAAACGGAATTTTCCTCATCAGAGTCTTCTAATTGGTAGTTAGGGATGTTAAGCAAATCTTCCGAGTCGATACGTTGGCCGTTCTCTTCGGGTTCAGAGTCAACAACATTTATTTCATCGATGGATTCATCGTAGAACGTAGATACTTGCGACGGTGATGGTGATGGTGATGGTGATGTGGCACGTTCAGCAGATGTCGATGACGGAGCGCGAGGTGAACCACGATTTGACGCTAATTCGGGTGACGGTGAACGGGGTGAATCGCGTATCAGCTGCTCTACGCTAAGGCGCTGCGCGAATATCGCTTGCGGTGTTGGTATAAAATATGGATACGGAGCCATCGGATATTGCGGATACTGCGGCGGTGAAATATTCACTCGCTGTGATTGATATGGCGTGTAGCACCGTGAACCCTCAACAAAGTTGAAAATCATCTGCGTGCTACTTTGAATTTCGTTCAAAACGGCCGATATTCTGCTATACTGTTGTGTCACTATGTGC
>NW_022601467.1:6048958-6076786 GCF_009176505.1 Sitodiplosis mosellana | reverse complement strand
GCATTTTGTTCGGAAAAGCAAGGTGTACGAACAATTTTGTGAGTAACCGTATATATTTTTATTTTTGTTCTTCATTTTAATTAAACATCTGATTTGTATTCCGGTGGTAAACTGGTCAATCGCATCCAAATCACAGTCGTTTAAAACATTTTCGGAACCATTGAATTCAACCGTATCACCAATGACCCCTTCTAGTGTGTGGAGTTCGGGCGGATTGAAAAATAAAACTGAAACAGTCATTGCATTGAGTAATGATGTTCAGAACAAAGAAACGGACGATGGTGATAAATCATATTTGATAAACAAACGAACTACACAAACAATTGATCCACTCTACCAACTTTCATATCACACACGCACACCAACAGATGAATATTCAAATCTTGGAAAATTTGCCGAAATGACTTCGGGTAGAGCGATTTCAATTGTAGATTTTATGAAGTTCAATGAAGTGTTTTTTCTTTTTTTATGTAGGAACAATTTTTTTGAGTAATTGAATATCGAAAAACTGCTATAAAATGGAACAACTCAAATCTTGGTCAAAAAACGTATTTTTCACAAATCAAAAAAAATTTTCGAATGAAGAATGGTTCCACCAACACTTACACACTGTTTATAATCGACTATCCACCATGTAATAAATAAAGTAGATTGTTAAATTTGCAGTGGATTCCTTTTAGCTGAAGAAAGAAATGTCGTTGTTTTTATCAATGGTTTTACACTCAATAAATGATAATATTCAAGATATCCACGGAAAAATCTGCAAAACCGGAACAAAATCCAGAACACAAATCAACACTGACCATATGACCGCATAAACGCTTCAAAGCAAACTGATTTGCTAACGAATCACAGAGCGCTCACGCATTGTTCGTTTCACTGTGACGATCATCGTTCCATTGCTTTGTTTGGCATACGTGACTATGCCAATACGTGTTAGTTAGTACCTAGAAGTGTGTCTTTCTTGTTGTCGTATGATCGCAAAACACCAGCATACGCCGTGCACACACTTATTCAAAAAGACAATTTGAACAGAAGAAACGATGATCTAATTAGCAAACACGTGAAGCCGGTTCACCAAATGACCAACAGTACAATAAACACAGCCGTCTTCATTCTCGATCGATTTTTTTTGTCTTCTGAATTTATTCTTTGCATGGTGAAAAAAAAATTTGAATCAACTTCTTTCGTTTGGATTGTTTGAATTTAATTATAGCCCCTTTAGCGTGGTGCCTTTTCTTTAATTGGCTTAAATTCATGTTCGCATACAACAATTTGTACATGAAGTAAAATTGCTGATGCGAAATTTCATAATTTAATAGATTTCTGTGAATTTCGTTGCTCTTACCTTGTTTTGCCTGCCAAACTGGCCCAGGTGAAAATATTTTAAGGGAAAAAAACATTCGGTGACTGTTATATTCGAGTGACAGCTGAGAGAGGAAAAAAATACCAACAAATGGAGAAAATATGACAGTGCAAAAAAAAATTCATCGCAATTTACATATTCAAAGGCAAAAAAAAGACAAAATTGTTTTGATTGTTTGGTTTCATAATAATTTAATCACTATAATCTGTTTCATCGATGCTTCTTTCGTTTTAAATTTGTACAATAAAATTTGCAAGAGAAAATTATAACTAAATACAAACGAGATAGATTGGGGACGAAATATAGTAGGTAGTAGTACATAAATAAGGCGTTGAAATTAATAAACGAAAGAAGAAAAAAAATAAATGAATCTCACGGTTGAAATGTAACGCATAACATAAATTGACGAAACTATGAGATCAAATTAATTAATAACACTTCAATTATGTTTTGACTTTTGGCAGCAAGTTAACTACCACATTACATGCTCTCCAATTAATCACAAAATGTGAAGAGAGAATTAGAAACGAAAAAAAAACTTGAAATAATTACACATTTCCTTCAATAGCGCAACACTTTAACTGGGTTTTGTTCGAGCATGCATAATGTTTTTTTTTGGTTGGAAATGACAGAATTTATTTACGCGCAAATAGGAGAAAACATTCACCGTTCTGATGTAAACATGTAAACATGAGATTGTCAACATTTTCGAAACATACTCCCTTGAATGGAAACACTTTGCATCGAATAAATATCTTTTTAATTTGAATTTTGGTAAATTGAAACTGATTAACTTTATTTGTTCAAATGAATAATATTTAACGAAGAGATATCTCTTTTTTGCTTCTGTTAATCTTGGTGTAATAGCCGAGTTTAACAAGATCGTCAACAACGTCATTCGTCCATGTTCCCACTAAGAATAGAAATTGGATCAAAATTCGAATTAGATCATGGGAATGAATAATTTGAATTGATTTTGATTGAATTACAGTATTTTCAGAGGTAAAGAGTCGCACTAAGTGTGCGGTGTGATTACCCGTGTGCAAATAAAATGACTAACAGTCACTCAGTTGTATGTAACTGTATGTAGTGATGCACAACTAAAACTGGCTAAGTTGATTGAAATCATGCGTTTTGTATGGAGACAATCACGTTTAGTTATTCTTTCAGTCAGTCGACTAATTTGGGACATTTTGACTAAGAGTGATTTGTGATTAAAGTTAACTGCAGTTGCTTATTTTGTTCGAGACAATCACTTTTAGTCAGTCAAAATGTCCCAAATTAATCGACTGAGTAGTCAGTCAAAAATTTTCCACACGGGCAGCGCACAGCACACACACGAAAAATGAAAATAAAAAAACATTTTACAGTATTTTCAATATAAATTTCTGGTTTTTTACCATGTCATTTAGCTGAGGGATGAAGATCTTTGTAAAAAGGAGACTAGAGACTCAATCGATTTGGAACATACGTTTAACAGTGATTCCACCCTTTTTGTTCGATGATACGAAAGAGTGTATTGGATGACGTTGTTTAAACGCGTTATTGTTCAAACACGATTTCAAAAGAGATGAATTTTTGGGTGTTTGTACAATGATATACCTGTCACTGGATTCGGTGGACGGTACAGATGTAGATCCAGTTTCAACTGATGAATCTGACGATGACGAAGCACAGCCTATGAACAAACAAGCAACATAATTTACATAAAGATTTAAAATATCGAAAGTCAAAGAAAAACTTACGCGGTTTGACAACACCGTCTTGAACAAAATCGCGTTTCTCGCAAAACGCCTTCGCTGTCTGTTCATCTACGAATTCCAATGCACCGCTATTCTTTCCTGATTTTGGGTCATATTTAATTGTCACCTCACACTAAATTGATGAAATCGAAAATAAATTGATGAAATCGAAAATAAACAACAATAAAAGGTGCGTTGCCAAAATGTCAATCAATCGAAAAAGTCATTTACCTCATATCCTTCTTCATTCAACCGCTTGGACATACTTTCGGCGGTGATTTCTTTACGTTGAATCTCAATGAACACTGTTTCACGATACTGTGCAGTAAAGCTCCATCTTGAGAATAAAAAAAAAACACATAGTTAACAATTCTTCCTTTCGTTTATGTTTTTGAGCGAAAATGTTCAACTAACCCGTCCTGCCCTGATGAAGTCCCTTGGTCGCTTTCATTTTTCTTCCCATCAGATTTTTCATTTGGTTGTTCCATTTTGCTCGCACAAATTTCTTTATATTTTCTTGTTTTTAGCTTTTATCTTCTCGTATCGCTGCTTCAACACTAAATTCGAGAAATGTATCTGTCAAAATATAGACGAACCCTATCGGAAGACACACAGACATCAAATCTTCACAGCCATCTACACACACGAATGAACAACATACAATGTATGGTTGTGTATTCCAAATCATACGACATTGTAAGACTCTGTATGTGAGCAAAGACAGCAACCATTTGAATTTGCTAGAGGTGTTTTGGTGCATTGACAGTTGTTATTGTTGTTGTTGCCGTTGCTTGTTTTTGACTCGATAAATTTTTCGACGTAGATCATATTGAAAAACAAGAATAATACAAAATACAATTCTTATCTTCGTCACTCTATTTTTGTCATTTAATTTCTTGTTATACGTCATATAGATCTGCACACGACCGCACAGTTTGCAGAAATTTCAGCTAAAAAATCAATTGGCATGTAAATTTTAAGTGTGAAAAAGCAATTTGTGCTGGAAAAAAGGAAGAAAAGAAGAAACATCAACCGATATTTATTTAGTAAAGTGCAAAAAAAACCAAATTAATATTTAATAATGGCATTCTCATTGAGGACCAATCAAATTCTAGTTAAATCTGTGCGAAATGGCTATATAAGGAAGGTGTGACAACGTCTTGATTTTTTTCAAACAAGTTTGAATGTCATTGTTTGATAATAATTTTTTTTCTTGATTGGTTAGATTTTGGCATGTAACTTCGCAACGATTCGACCGGGCAACAGGAAGATTTTCGGAAGTGCTGAAGATGCCGTTATGGATATTCCTGATGGATCGAAACTGCTGGTGGGTGGTTTTGGATTGTGCGGAATTCCAGAAAATTTAATTGGTGCTATGCTCAAGCAAGGAGCAAAAGATTTGACAGTTGTTTCAAATAATGCTGGTGAGTGATGAGCTGGAATTGTTGATCAAGTGACAGTTTGCAAACAAAAATTGTTTGTGTTTTAGGTGTTGACAATTTTGGATTGGGACTTTTATTGAAAAATCATCAGGTTAAACGAATGATATCGTCGTATGTCGGTGAAAATGCAGAGTTTGAAAAGCAATATTTGATCGGTCAATTAGAATTAGAATTAACACCACAAGGAACACTTGCTGAACGGATTCGGGCTGGCGGTGCTGGAATTCCGGCATTCTTCACACCAACTGCCTACGGAACACTTGTCCATGAAGGTGGCTCGCCGATCAAGTACAAAGAGGACGGAAATGTTGAAATTACCAGTGGCAAACGTCAAGAGCAGATGTTCAATGGGATTTCATACATTATGGAAGAGGCCATCGTTGGTGACTATGCCCTCATCAAAGCACAAAAAGCCGATGAATTGGGAAATTTAGTGTTCAGCAAATCAGCCAGAAATTTCAATCCAACTATGTGCCGTGCAGCTAAATGTACTATAGTCGAAGTAGAAGAAATCGTACCAGCGGGATCGATTGATCCAGAACAAGTGCACATACCTAGCATTTTTGTACATCGAATCATTCAGGGAGGCAATTATGAAAAACGCATCGAACGACTCAAAATAACATCCGCATCGACGGGTGCCAGCGGCGAACTATCGGGCGCCGAAAAAATGCGTGAACGAATCGTACGACGAGCAGCACTTGAATTCGAGGATGGTTCATACGTTAACTTAGGTATAGGCATACCGATGTTAGCTTCGAATTATATTCAAGATAAAGACGTAATGTTGCAATCAGAGAACGGAATACTTGGCCTGGGGCCATTCCCGACGAAGGATCAGGTTTGTTTGATGTTTAATTGAATGTTTGGTTGAAAATTACGGTTAATTGTGTCTTTTTGTTTTTTTTTTTTTCAATCAAAATTATCGACTCTTCTGTGCTCTCTCGTCAGGTCGATCCCGAATTGATAAACGCCGGAAAAGAAACTGTGACCATTTTGCCAGGAGGATCATATTTCAGTTCAGATGATAGTTTTGCTATGATTCGAGGCGGTCATATCGATGTTTCGGTGCTGGGTGCCATGGAGGTATCACAATACGGAGATCTGGCCAACTGGATGATTCCCGTATGTTGAGCAACCAACTTACTTTATTTATTGAATGAAATTCATTTGATCTGAAGTCCGAAAATTTAATTCTTTTAATTTTTTGTTTGATTTTATAGGGAAAATTAGTCAAGGGTAATTATAAAAAATTTCCTCAATGAAATACAAAAATAAACAAATACTAAACGCTGATGTTGATGTTGTTGCTGTAGGTATGGGTGGAGCCATGGATCTAGTGGCTGCTCCCGGCACAAAGGTCATCATCACAATGGAACATAACTCGAAAGACGGTGGCCACAAAATCCTAGGCAAATGCAATTTACCTTTGACTGGCAAAAATTGCGTTGACATGATCATAACGGAAAAGGTGCGTTGGAATATCTCAACAGAATTATTTGTAATTCTCAGCAATGTATCCACAACTATTTATCATGTATTTCTTTTCATTCAGGGTGTATTCGAAGTAGACAAAGAGGCTGGTCTAACGCTAATCGAAATCGCCGAAGATTTTCAAATCGAGGATATAATCGCCAGTACGGGATGTGAATTTGCTGTATCAGAAGATCTGAAACCGATGAGGCAATCATAATGTTAACAGCCATATTTTTCGTCAAAAAAAAACACATAAAAAATGTCAAAAGATCAAATGCTATTGCATTTATTTAAATATTGAATGTTCTTTTTTCTATCGAATAAAATTATTTGTTTAAAAAATACATTAATTTAAATGTGTTGTTGTTTTTCTTACGCTTTACGCTTATTAACTATGCAATCAATATCTGTTTTATTGCTTTTTTGTTTCATGCGAATTCATTGCAACTATTGGCCAAGTATTAAACGATTCTAAGCGAGCTTACAATGCAAATACAATGGCATCTGTGGATTATTTTTCATCCATTCACCGATATACACGTGCAACCGATTGCATGTAATTTACTGTGTGTGTTTGCTTTCTCTCTCTTTGCAATGAAACGAAAAAGCGCAATCTTCAAAACGTGTACATTTATGTGCTAACCCGTATGCTGTAATTGTTAAGTGAGTCACTGGAATTTGTGGAGAGTCTCTTCGCTTATTATTTCATCGATCACACTAGTATATTCTAGAGACATTCTTTAAATGCAATCGCCAATTTTCCATCCGTTTGTCCTGCAACTTGCTGACCTGATCCATTTGCTTTTTATTCCGGCAAATGGCACAAAACTGTGATGTGATAATGTGCAATGGGCTGCGATAATAGAAACTTTCGTCTGTATTTTGTGAGTTCTTTTTGTGTGCCCAAACATGCAGAAAGATTTCAATAATTTCGATGACCGGTGCACAGAGGCGGAAAAATAGGAAGAAGCTTGGTAACAAAAACAGACGATGACTGGTCTTGTTGCAACCCAAAATTATATCCTGCAAATAGAATCAATTGAATATTACTACCCATGAGAGGCAAAAAAATGCCATTACGTGTACCACATTATGCGAAAAAAAGCCATACCTCTTGCAAACCGATGACTTCTTCCTTTTTGAACAGAGTGTAGTTTTCGTGTGCATCCATGCAACACAGTTTGGTAGCTTCATGCTTTGGCGGTTGAATCAATTCCTTTGGTATGACAAACGGTGTTTTTCGTATTGGACGTGTGAAAATATTTGAATCGAATTCGCCCGTTTCCATATCAATATCGTAGGCATCCAATGGTTCAAAATGCCCAGCCCATTTAACCTCGCCCGTCTCATTATCGGTCGCATCCATTTTCTAACGAAACACAAACAAAACAACAATGATTATTACACACGCCAGTAAAGCTCTAAAGCTCTATTGGCAATTATTCGAAGTCATATATGTTTATCTAATGGATAAACATCGATCACTGAAAATTGCCGCAAACAGGAAATTCATTTGCAAAACCATACAAAAAAAACAGAGCAATTAAAAGGTAATTTTGCCCCCACAAACACCCATCGTCACACTCATTCGTAGAAAAAACAAATTCAAGCACTCTCCTTTATGCATGTACTATTTTGCAAAACAAGACATTCTCGTTTGTGCACAATTAATTGCCAACCAAACACTTGGAATACTTGTATTGTTCTAAAAATAGTAACCAATTCTAAGAACCCCAGCGAAGGGATTGAAATTCGAAAGTAGACTTGTTGACTTCAGCTCGTATTTTTTCTTCTTTCTCGACCAAATTGCGTACGTAAATTAATACGCGTTCCTTTACGTATTGTGTGAGTTTTGATTCTTGATCGTCATTTTCAGTTTCAATTCACTTCACAACCATATGAACAAGCACACAAAATCGTTGTACAATTGTCTGTTGTTGCTGCTGCTGTTACTCTTCGTCTTGAAATAAACGTCTAATTTCCGAACGCATTTGATCGGAATGAATGTAGTAAAAGCAACGAGTGAATAGAATAATGTGGCGACATTTTCAGTTAATTAAAAAAAGGTCAAAGATTACAAAAACCTTAATGGGATATTTGGACTGTTTTATGTATTTATTCGACGATTTTTTTTTCTTCTTCTTCTTCTTCTTTCAATTGCACTTCTTTATATACATTTATTTATTTTTGTTCTTCATTTTAATTAAACATCTGATTTGTATTCCGGTGGTAAAATGGTCAATCGCATCCAAATCACAGTCGCTTAAAACATTTTCGGAACCATTGAATTCAACCGTATCACCAATGACCCCTTCTAGTGTGTGGAGTTCGGGCGGATTGAAAAATAAAACTGAAACAGTCATTGCATTGAGTAATGATGTTCAGAACAAAGGAACGGACGATGGTGATAAATAATCTTTGATAAACAAACGAACTACACAAACAATTGATCCACTCTACCAACTTTTATATCACACACGCACCATCTACACCAACACTTACACACTGTTTATAATCGACTATCCACCACGCAATAAATAAAGTAGATTGTTAAATTCGCAGTGGATTCCTTTTAGCTGAAGAAAGAAATGTCGTTGTTTTTATCAATTGTTTTACACTCAATAAATGATAATATTCAAAATATCCACGGAAAAATCTGCAAAACCGGAACAAAATCCAGAACACAAATCAACACTGACCATATGACCGCATAAACGCTTCAAAGCAAACTGATTTGCTAACGAATCACAGAGCGCTCACGCATTGTTCGTTTCACTGTGACGATCATCGTTCCATTGCTTTTTTTGGCATACGTGACTATGCCAATACGTATTAGTTAGTACCTAGAAGTGTGTCTTTCTTGTTGTCGTATGATCGTAAAACACCAGCATACGCCGCGCACACACTCATTCAAACAGACAATTTGAACAGAAGAAACGATGATCTAATTAGCAAACACGTGAAGCCGGTTCACCAAATGATCAACAGTACAATAAACACAGCCGTCTTCATTCTCGATCGATTTTTTTTGTCTTCTGAATTTATTCTTTGCATGGTGAAAAAAAAAATTGAATCAACTTCTTCCGGTTGGATTGTTTGAATTTAATTATAGCCCCTTTAGCGTGGTACCTTTTCTTTCATTGGCTTAAATTCATGTTCGCATACAACAATTTGTACATGAAGTAAAATTGCTGATGCGCAATTTCATAATTTAACAGATTTCTGTGAATTTCGTTGCTCTTACCTTGTTTTGCCTGCCAAACTGGCCTAGGTGAAAATATTTTAAGGGAAAAAAAACATTCGGTGACTGTTATATCCGAGTGACAGCTACCTTTTTTTCTCACCCGGTATGATCCAGCGGTTATTATTGACGTACATTGTACTTACATTCAGCTATTAGTTAGTCATCAGATAAATTACTAGCTTGCCTAGGGGGTAAAAACACAAGCGCTTGAGACGAATCCGTACGAATATATTTGTGAATTCGTGTGATTGTGTATACGAGACATTCGTAGCGCAGTGAATGTACAACAACAATAACAAAGCCACGAACGCATGAATATATGCGAATCTATGTGAATCTCACAACTTGTTTCTAGCCCCTAGTAGCTTGCTTACTAAATTAATATAGAATACAATCCGAGAGAGGAAAAAAATACCAACAAATGGAGAAAAATATGACAGTGCAAAAAAAATCCATCGAAATTTACATATTCAAAGGCGAAAAAAAGACAAAATTGTTTTGATTGGTTGGTTTCATAATAATTTAATCACTATAATCTGTTTCATCGATGCTTCTTTCGTTTTAAATTTGTACAATAAAATTTGCAAGAGAAAATTAGAACTAAATACAAACGAGATAGATTGGGGACGAAATATAGTAGGTAGTAGTACATTAATAAGGCGTTGAAATTAATAAACGAAAGAAGAAGAAAAATAAATGAATGAATAAATATCTCACGGTTGAAATGTAACGTTTCATTTTGCTTTTTCTCGCTCCTTTAAATGTTAAATGTTCAGAACGATTATAAATTAATTGCAATTAAATAATAATAAAAAAAAAATTTCATAATGTTAACCGATAAAATATGATCATTCACGTTTTAGCTAGAAAACTAAATAACAAATTGAATTATTTTAAACGAAACCAAAACAAACGTAGAAAAAAAAGGTTATTATGAAATTGTATAGACCAGACGGGATGCTGCGATTCGATAGAATAAATGTTTACTGAGAGCAGACTAGTTAGATTAAATCAAATGGAATAATGAATGAAAAATTATATCTGTCTAATAACTGAAATCCTTCCGCCGGAATGGAAGTTTCAAAGCAAAAAAAAACATCGAAAACCAACGCACTTCTTCATGTTTTTCACATCTTTTCCACATTTTTTTTTCTTTTTTCTCTTTTTCTTCTTTTAAATAAGTATAAATTGTAATTTTGCGTAATATTCAATGCATTCGAAATAATTTTTTTTTTGTTCAATTAAAAAGTTAGCCACGTACAATTAGGTGTTTATTTCTCCTCACAAACTAAAAGCTTATGCAACACACGCATCGTATAACAAACAAATCTCTAACTACGGATTCGTTTACTAATATAGTCTTAAATGTGGATTTAAATGGTTGTGTTATTTTTTTTTTATTCTCAAACAGTTATGCAATAAATCACTTTTTTTCAAAGTCTTTCACACCATCATCATATTCGCAAAATAAAAATCGGGCACAAAATCTTCTGCTTCGGTCGGTTTATGTGAAAAACAAATGTATGCGTGTATATGTGTGTGTGTGTGTATGTCTTTTCAAGCTTCTAAGTTGGTTTGCTTGATCAATATTGATCAATAAATTTGATTCATTTTAAATCTTATTTATAGATTTTTTTTGCTGAATGTTTTATGTGTTTCTTTTTTTTCTTTTGGTAAATATTTATATGTTAATAAATCAGCTACATACAATAAATATCAATCATTTGAGTTTTTTTTAATGCTAATAATTTATAGCCGATTTCATTGATCGATTGAATTATATGCGCATGGCGTTCACTATATTGATGCGAATACATCATGTATTTTAAAAATATGCCCTGGATCTGGGGGAGGATGGGGTTGTGTTTGGAGAAATATGGATATTCACATTTGGATCGTGATTTTCGGAGAATATCCATGTAGCGGATTGTATGAGTCCATACGTTTGTTCGGTTTTGTTTTTTTTCTTCAATTTTTTCTACGTTGTTCGCTTTCTTCACAAATTTCGGTTTTTTTCCCTTTCTTTTTTGGTTTCTTTATTGCCATTACAGTGCAATAGGTTTGATTTAAGATTGGTTAACTTGCCAAACAATTAGGTAACTTTTATCGCCTCGATTTTCAATCGTTTGGTTGGGCTCAAGCACAATGCTATTCTCCATGTCTCCATCGCCTGTAAACAGAATCAAATTTTGGGTTAATTGCGAATGCTTCGAAATGGAATTCGACGACAATTTTCTTGCAAATGAAAAGATGTGTTAATAATCTCAAATTCCAATATGTTGTTATTCATTGATTCCCACCACAAATGAAAAGAATAAAAAAAAACTCAACGTTCATTTCTACAAACTGTTTTCAACAGTTTACTCACTACGCATGCATATTTACATAAATGGTGCTCTCAAAAATAGGGTGCACATAAATTTTTTGCACTTTTTAAGAGGTATATCATGTGCAGTTATGTTCAGTTTACAAAATGCAAAACAATTCAAACGACAAGAAACATCTACTTTAATTTAACAGAAAAATTAATAAATGGTTACCTTTCGAAACGATAATTGTGATCAAACAACAACCAAACATGAACACTAAATTCTCAATCTCATTCTTGCCCATTTTTGCTTTGCATTTTCACGTTTTAACGTGCGATTGCGTTTGGAAATTTTGTTTTCGTGAACATCGAATCGAATAGAGTTTCGGTAGAGTTTAAATTTTTGGCTTTGTTTGATTCTTCTTTGTTTTTTTTAATGATTCGTTTGTTTTCGGTTCGTTTTTTTTTCAATGCAGTGGAAGCTTAATGAATTTTGGTTTAACGAAAATTGTGTTTTTTTGTCAGTATTTTTCAAATCACTATGTGGTTGGTGATGTTTGCCAAATAAGCAAATGTGTTGCCACGTCACACGCATCATCTGCATGCTCTTCTGAATGGTTTACAAAATGAAAATAAAATACAAAAACAAATTGTTTTGGTGAAACGATAATTAAATTGATAAATTAAAACCTAAGATGAAATAATCAACTTCCTACGTTACACACATTTTCAATTTTTGAATGATTTCTATATTGGGAATTGGAGTCTTATTTATTTTTAAATCAAAAAGAAATGGGAAAAGGCTCACAAAAATGAAGAATGATACAAAAAAAAATTGTTTTTTCATGTTATATACTCGATCGTTACATTAAAATGAATAGACAACGGTAGTGATTTGAGCATGTCCAATTGATCGAATAATGAAATAGACGAAATGCGCATATTTACCTAATCGAAAATCGATGTAACCTTCTCCACCGGACATCACAAGCATATGCGGCTTTTGGCCCATTTGAAACTCAGACTGCGATTGCATTGGCACCGAAACGAAAAATTTTACAGCATCACGATGGCCGTGGAACGATAACTGAGCATTAGCCATGCAGCACCGTGGTATAAAATTGTTGGTCGCAACTGGAAAGATAAAATTGATGACCGTCAATAAATCCAGTGGGAAAAAGTGAACGAAAAAAATAGCGGTGGAAAAACAGTACGAAAAATTACTTTTGTTGTTGTACTGCAGAGCTTCGGTAAGAGGTACGGATATGACGACACCATTTCCGGTGCCGATCCACAATCGATTACATGAAACCAGCAAAGCGGTGATACGCGCAAAAGAAAAACCCAATTTTCCCGTTCCGAGCATTTTCGAAACATATGGCTCAATGTCAACATCTTGCAAGTGCTCGTATGTATGAGCATGGTACAGCCGTAGTGTTGAGTCCAGTCTACAGGCCAAAACCAAGAGAAGAAAAACATTAATTTGATAACAAATTGAGAAGAAGGAGTTATTTAGGTGTTTACCGTATGGAAACCCATACACCGAGACCAGTGGCAGCCATTTGTCGTATTTGACTTTCTTTGCGTGGATGTGCCTCCAGAATGTACACAATATTCAATGAAATTGGGTCGACAATATAGATTTTGTTTCGATGGGCGGCCCATATTTTATCGGCCACAATGCACAAACAACGAACTGATTGTTTTGGTAGACCAAGAGTAACTAGATGATAGCTATTTAAATCCCATTGACCATCAGTTTGACGGCGGAACACAGCCAATTTTCCATTTGCTAAGGCAGCCACAACACGAGACTCCACGTGCACTATCGACAAAACGGCATCAGGTAGACATACCTATGAACGAGAGCAAATTGTTAATGAATATTGCGCTGAAATCGCGTTCTTTTCGATCGAGAAATAATATTTACTTGATGAAGACAATCTCTCCAGCGTGCAACGGAACTATGTACATATAACATTCCATTCTGAGCACCAAGCCACATGGTTGGTCCAACGGATGACATGGCCGGCTCTTCGAGGGGATTCGGTGAGCCAAGAATTGGATTGACTGGCTTTGGAAATGCTAATGAGTAGATATTTTGGTTGTTGTTCGCATTGTTGTTCAAATGCAGCGGTGAAACCGGTGGTGCATTAATCTCTTCAACGACCGCTGTGATCGCACCTTTGTTCAAATTCTCTGAGTCGAGCGCTATTTCCACTTCGTTTTTATCATTTTCCTCAACAACTGATGCAGTTAATTCGTCAGCAGTGCTCGTACCCGATGGTTGTGCCTCGCACACATTTTCATTTTGATCGCTTCTGGCCGCTTCGGTGGTGGTTGTCTCCGTTCGGGCAATACGAACAAATTCAATTCGACCCGTATCATCGGGATCTTCACCGGGTTTTTCCAGCATTTCACCTGACTTGATGGCCTCACTATTCTCCAATAGCGCGTAGTCTTTCTCAAGAGCACCTTGTACCGAGCAAATGCATAGTAAATGTGTTTGACACACCGGAAATGAGTCAAGCACAACGGCAGGATTTTTAGCATCGATCACAGTCACCGTGCTGGCCGAATGGGTGCTCGTACAAATCCACACGTACGAACTCAATTGCGAGTCTGGATCGGAATTCTCCATTGCCATCGTAATTTGTTTGTCAAGCGAATCGAGTTCGGCATTCTCGCCACCAGTTGGTGTGGTCACCTCCGTTATTTGAGCGGTTGTGTTTGTTGAATAAAACACGCTAGCACCGATCTATGGACAAATGGAAACAAAAATTTTAAACATAAGCTACGTGAAATGGGTTTTCCAAAGACGAATCTATTCTTACAATGCAACCACCATCCTTAGTATAACCGCCATTGAGATTCACGCCAGCAGCGCAAAATACTTTCATATGTGGACTAGCTTCTGCCAATGGTCGACAATAAACAGGTACTGGTACTTTTGGCACTGGACGAAAAGAGGAAATTGATACATTTGTTACAAAGGGACAATTCAATCTTGCGTTTTCTTAAGACATTCGGTCAAAGTATAAGAAAAATTTAAAATATTCGAAAAACTCTTACTTTTTCGATCAGTTCGTGGTGTTCCAGTTGTATTGGTTTTGGTGCCGGGCAATGACCAACCGTACGCATGTAAACGGCCATCCTCTTTCTGCACATGAGCACGAACCTGGCGATATTGTTCGCGACGTCGCTGATTCATACGATCTGAGGCACCCTCTTCAGCATATTCTTTGGAAAATGTTAATGCATTCGATGCATTGCCACCATGGGGTTGATTACCCGATGTAATAGCTAATCGCCCCTCGAACGAAGTAGGTACAACATGGTGGCTTGCTGCATTATACTGTAATAATGGTCCGGGAGGCTCTCTTTGTGGGCTGGTCGATGTCCTACAATACAAATGTACACATTTATATCCAGTGGTCGCAAATAGAAAAACCAAACTTGAATGATGCATTCAATAGAAATAACCACTCACAGTAGGAGTTTGTTAAAAAACTTTCTCCAAATGCTTTCCTTTGCCTTTGGATTCATATCAACGGTGCGTGATGCACGAATCATTTCCGTCCATCGTACAGCATCTTGAAGTTCCATGAACCGTTCTTTGTACTGAAAAATTCAAGAAAATTTCATTTTAAATCATAGAGCCATAATTTCTTTATTTCTCTTTCTTACTTGATTTCTTTCCATAAGAACACGCGCCATTTCGACTCGCGTAAAGCGTTTTCGCTGAGCCATTGGAACATCACCCTCATCTTCTTGATCGGAATTGCCTGGAAATAAAAGCAAATGTTTGAAGTCATTTAGTTTTTTTTTTCTGAACACATTTCTAAGAGCGCTTTCTTTTTCTCGTGATTCACTCCATTTTAATCACATTTCTTATCGTTATTTCAATTCTGTTTAAAAAAATTATTCTTAGCTTGTTTCACCAGTTTCCAAACGAATTATGATAACTCACTGTTTGCTTTAACTAATGTTTTGCTCTGTTTCAGTTCTTCTTCCAATTCGGACACTTTCTGTCGCAATTTTTGCCTTGACTGATTGGCTGTATTCAATTCTTCACGAAGAATTTCAATCTCACCCGCTAGTTCATCGACTTTCACAATCAAATCATCTTTGACAATGTTCAAAGCATTCCTAGATGAAGAGAGAAAACGGCGAATAACACAAACGTAAATTGTTTCGTTCAAAACTCAATGACGATATAGATTTGGACTGTGCGATTCGAATCAAGTACATACTTTGTTGCTAATAGTTCGGTGTTCTCGCTTATTAGATTTTCCACTTCTTTGCCCATGCCTGTAACATACAATCGATTCGTAAATCCAATTAGCCAAGGACATGCAAATGCATTTTACATAAGAGCATTTATTCACAATAAAACGATATATCATTTAAAGGACTTTTGTTATGAGAGAAATAGAGAGAGAGAGAGAGCAAGTTCAAAATGCATATGACAAAAACGTCAATGGATGGACTTACCAAAGAAGTTATCGTTAACTGATTGTGCGGTAGATTCGTTCGGCAAGCAAAAGAAATCAAAAAGAAAATTAAAGCGATTGGAAAAAAAAATCATTAATTTTTTTTGTTGAATTTAATATTATAAAAGGAAGAAATAAACATTAACAATGATAGGTACAAATAAACAGATATTGAGATTAAAAAGAAAATAATAAAAAATATTTTACAAATTGGCTAAATGATGATTCGATGTGATTCTATGTATGGATGATATTGTAATGAAAGCGGTTCTATTATCTTACCTGAGGATGCATATTCACCGGGATGAACCCAACTGCCTGATAACGGAAAAAATTTAAAATACGGTTAAATGGTAAGTGGTCTAGCATGGATCATGGGTATTTATGGTATAACTCGATTAATTTTCAAAAGCTAATGAGGTTTTATTTTATCGTCGACGTTCGTTCATATTCGATTTTGATCTACTTTGTTTACCTGTGACTTCATTTTCTTCGCTTTCTTCATTATCCTGGAATGACAGCTCCTGGTACAGTGTGTTTGCTGAACGCTTTTCATTTTTCGTTGTTGATCGGCCGGCGGATGGTGGTGGTTGAATTGGGCTTGGTTGATCACTTTGCGGTGACGTCGCCTGATTCATTTGCTTCAGTGTGTCCGTTTCGGCTGAACGTTCTACGGTTTGAATATTATCGAACTCATTTTGCAGTGATGGCGGTCCTGAACCAACTTCAGTAGTTTCAGAATTGGGTGCAAATTGTGCAAATAAATTGTGTGGAAGGGAAAATATGTTCATTTTGGGGATTTTTTTGTTTTTTTTTTTTGTTTTTTTTTCGGTGTTTTTGTGTGTGATTGAGAGATAATGTGGTGCTCACCTGAACTGGCATCACTTCCATTGGGGCTGCAAATGGTTTCAGTGTCCAGCATCTGTGATGTTTCAAGTGAGGCAAATCCATATGAAACCGGTCCCGACGAACGGTACATCGGATGAAGACGTGAACGATTCAGTTCCAAACGTTCCGAATTACTTGAGTTCAACTGCGAATGCGTCGATCCCATTAAGAGTTTCGTTCGCTCCATATAGTCGACATGCGTTTTGAACAGCTCCGTGTAACGATCGTGAAGTTTGGCATATTCCTATATTTTAATCAATTTATATTACACGGTTATGATTTTGCCTCTCGTCGTACTTTCACAACGCTTGCTTTTTCCCTTTCTTTCAACTTTCTTACCTTCTTCAAATCACCCTCTCGCTCTTCAAGTCGACTCGCATGCTCCAGACTATTCTTATGTTTCAGTTCCAGCATTCGTACGATACTTTCGAGCGATTCCAGTCGACTGGCCAGCTCTTTGTTCTCTGATTCGGCCAAATCTTCCGTATCCAGTAACTATCGAAACAACAACAACAACAACAAACCATTTCATTCAATCCACCCACTTTTCACCAAAATCAACTCATCATTACCTTTTGTTCGGCCTGTTTGCGTGCACTTTTTTCACGTTCATACTGAGTGACCAGCTGTTCATTATCCTCACGAAGTAGTTCGACCTCAACTTCTTGCTCTTGATTGGTTTGATACGCCGAGTCTAAACATTCAAGAACGTTGACCAGCAATGGCATCAGATTTTTCACCACCTCTTCATCGTACCGTTGAATCATACGCTCGAATTCCTGATAGATGCTGCCAGCCAACGATTGCACCTGTAACACACACAGAGAGAGAGAGAGAGAGAAAACGTTCAGAGATTCATTTGGATTAACATTTTAATTTAGAAAGTAAAATGTTTTGCCGTTTATTTCAACGTTTTGTTGCCAACCACCAAATATAAATAAAGACGAGATTATTGCAAAATTGAATGAAATGCAAGGCATACTGTCACACTTTGTAAACTTTGTAGAATGTAAATTGATTGAATTGACATTGACATTATAAAAATAAGAAAAAAACGGAAAAAAACTCTCGTCCGTCTGCTTCTCTCGCAACACACAATCAAGCTGTAAATGACCTTATTTCGCGTCAAACTGTGACCAACATATGATATGACACAAACGAAAAATGGTTTGCAATACCCCCAAAACAACGGTTTTGCGAGCGAAATGTTTTCCGTTCATAATTCCGCATTTTTAATTTGGATTGAATTTGATGAGGTGTAAAATTCAAAACCAATTATAACCATCAACACATGCTTTGTGTGTATCAACCAAAACAATCGGAAGACCCAAATAAAACAAGAAAATAATCGAAAATGTGACATTCTGAATACGATTTCCATTCGATATCGTGTTCTTCTCTCAGTCGCATTATCGGAGCATAAGGAGTGTTTTGAGTGGTGGTTGACTTTTTATTTTTCACGCTATTCGCATATTTGATTTTTCCTTCAGTCTGAATTTTGGGCCTTACCTTTTCGGACATGACCATTGTGTTGTCATCATGGGTGCCGTAAACGGTTTCAGTGCCAGGCTCGATACCAATATTTCCATCTTTATCCATATTTGATGACGAATCAAATGGACGGGTGATGATTCAAACAAATACACCACGATTGAATTGTAAGTTGGTTACAATATTTCTGTTTGTTTTCTTCTTCTTCTTCGATTTTTTTTCTCTGTCGATAATTGTAATGTTGGATAACGGCAAATACTGCCCTTTCCACACAATACTCTCTCGCCACAACTCAGTAAACTCCAAATTAACTTTCAATCGATTTTCACAAACAACGAGAGAGCGAGAGAGAGAATAAAAAAAAACAAATAATATTTAATTTTACAGTACACATCAGAAAAATCACTACACCAACACTGAATCGACGAATCACCAAAATCGATGCATTCTTGTGCTAAGATTGTTTACTGTTTCCTTCTGCCAGCCATATCCACAAAAATCACTGTATTTTTCATGGTTTCCTTTTTTAAAAAAATTTGCACAGATTCATTTGGCGACTAGAAAGTATGTACAGCACACACCAAAATAATCGCAAAATCGTAGATGTGTTTCCAACAACGGAATGAAAATATAAAAACGATATAGAGTCAAGTGAAGCAAGCAAGCCAACAAGCATACGTCGTATATTTTTCATCCGATTCTCTCATATCTCTTTCACTCACACTCTCTGCAGATTCATTCAGTTTGACGTTTTATATTTTCCGTCTATCGTCGTCGTAATTGTTATTTTTCTATTATAGTTGTATTGTTATTGGCTATGAAGTGGCTATCGCGCCCCAGAGTTTCCGATAGGGATTACATTGTGTTGTTGTTTTTGCGTTAGCAGCGCCACAAACCGAGCAATCAACTGTCGGATGCGATTGAAATATATAATAGGGCAAAAAATTGTGGAAAATTGATTTTTCCATTCGACTAAAAAATCCATTTTGCCCATTTTGTGTGGCAAAAAAGTGTCAATCTTTCGAGTTTATTCAATCAATCGTTTAAATTCTTAAGTATCGTAGTCCAAATGTCAGAATTGTAAAAAAAACCATTTCTTATTCGAATGCGTCGTGTCAAAGACGCAAACCGCATCACATGTGACCGTGCTATCATCGAACCTGTCGTTGTCGTTGTCGTTGTGGTTGACGGTATGCAGTGCTATTATTTGCCAATCTCTTTCGTTCTTTTTCTGTCAGTCAAACGTAAATAAACTTGAGCTGTAATAAACAGTCGAGCACTGTGCGCGCCATAACATACAACACAAAATCAATTCCAGTTCAGTCGATGATAGTAGCTGCAGTGTTTCGCTGTGCAGGTGGCAAAACGTGTGTGCGTAACCCAAAATATCGAGTGTAAAAATTCAAAGTGTTCGACGAAGTGCACGACACCAAACCAACAACAATAAATTAACAACAACAAAACAGCAAGACCAATTGAATCCACAAGAGCAACGAAAGGGAATAAAAAAACGTGGATTTTTTTCAAGTATTTGTTGTGATTCAAGTCCATATCATATAAGTCCAAGAGCGAATGAAAAGAAACAACGAAAAAAACACCAGCAACACACACACACACACACATTAAGTAATTCGGTTGAAATATACGTCGCTTGGACAGTTATTGCAAAACTTCTATTCGGAATATAGAAGGAAAAACATGCAGAACGGCGAAAATCAATGAAATAAAGAGAGCCCAACGTGCAAATTCACAGTTATTATACACACATTGTTCGTCGTTGTACACACTGCGATCGAACTGAGTTCAATCTTACGTTTGCATTTAACCAGACTTTTATTTTCGGTCGTTTTTCGCATTCGATTTGACCAAATTTGCCGAGGTGCTGTGATCCTATATAGATGTTGATTTTCATTTGGTCAACACACAACACAGAAAACAAGTTCGATTTGCCATTTTATTCTGTCATCATTACTGTTGCTGCTACTGCTGCTGCTGCTGCTGCTGTTATTTTGTAGCTGCTACACTTGAATCATTCCAAATTTTCATTTTTTTTGTTCGATTTTTTTTTACGTTGATTGTGCATCGCATCAATTGTTGTTACTTTTGTCTGCTGCGTTATCAGGTCCGTCGCTTACAGTCATCGTTGTCAGAACATTTGTCTGTGATTGTGTCTCAAAAATTCCTTAAGTTTAATTTTTTTTTCGTTAGTGTGTATGTATAATTTTGATCATAATAAATAAGAGTAACATTGAAAGTTAAAAGCAAAACAGACAAAGAAGAAAAAACACACAAAAACATTTGTTTGATTGAACGTTTTATTGGTTTGTTATCTGTCGCTGTCTTACCTCTTATCATCAATTTGCTAATTTTGGAGGGACGGAAAAACTTAGTTACACAAACTTTGCCGAACTAAGTTTCACAAACAATTTGAATGATCACAAAACGAGGCGTTCGGCACGAAAGGAGAGTATAAAATCGTATTTAAAACGGAAATAGCACATTGCGAATGTATTTGAATAATGGAAGATTCGGTTAAAGTTGTGAATGCATCCGCTGGTCATACAGACAACCATAAAGATGCTACTAATGGTGTGCATCAAACGGAAACGAGCGTTGAAAACTCGGAGATTCGAAACAGTGGTAGCATTCAATTAGTGGAAACATTTTATGTAACATCCAAGAAAAATACGGTTTATTATGTGAAACTAACGGAAAAAGGCCTAACGCTACGCAAAGAGACGAATGTATCGGCCAAAGAGCAAACGATCCTAATACAAGACATAATTGGATGTCGATGTTTGCGTAGCAAACGAAAGCGAAAGAATGCATCGTCTTGTACGTGTGCCGCATTGCCGGGCCCCACCGAACTGAAGGTGGTCGAAGAGAATTCACTCGATTTGGATGAGTCGGATGTGAGTGTTTATTTGTATATTTACGCATATATTTTGGAGAAAAATGGCCATCGTGAACGAACAACCATAACGTTACGGTTCCGTTCGTTCGATAATTATGAGCAAAACAATGAAGAGGCACAAAAATGGCGAACGGCAATCAAATATTTAATCCATCGTGATCCAAATGCTGAGCTTCCAACGCAAGTAAAACGTCTAACCATATCACCATTGAATGTGACACCGCCCGCTAAAACGGTGCCGGTGCCATCGTCTCCACTGCAACTGTATGTGCCGAAAGATATGCGTAAGGTGTTGATTTTGCTAAATCCAAAATCGGGATCGGGCAAAGGACGAGAAACATTCCAAAAGTATGTTGCACCAGTTTTCGTTGAAGCTGAAGTTCCATACGAATTACAAGTCACAAAATATGCCAATTATGCCCGCGAATTTGCACGTCGCTATGATATTTATGCCTGGAGATCGATTGTTGTGGTTGGCGGCGATGGAATCTACTACGAAGTCATTAACGGCCTTTTTGAACGTACCGATTGGGAGCGTGCCACCCAAACCGTTCCAATCGGTATAATCCCATGTGGTTCTGGTAATGGCCTAGCCAGAACCATTGCACATGTTTACAGGTAAGACTAAGCGCATACCTTTTCCTTCACCTTTTTTTTGGTTTTTTTGTTTTATCTTCTTTTTATTACACTCGTTAATTTCGCTTTTTATTTCGCTATGTAAACACAAAAATGTACAAATAATAGCGCCATTAACAGACTGACACGTCTAATTGCGTTATCAGTGCAGTCTTACGTTGAGCAGCCGAGTAGAACACGCATTTGTGTTTACGCCGCGTGTAGCGCGTGCGCACACACATAGCACAACCCAACCAAACCGAATCAAATTATTACTTACACAATGATCTCTGAACCGAACATTTCGAAAAAGTCACGGTCTTCATTCTCTGTATATCAACGCACTACTATCTCAAGTGTGAAGAGTGAAGAAAGAAAACCTTTATTTTTTCCCCTTCGGTTTGATGATATGTTTTATTCAGTATTATGAAGAAAAAAAATTGCGAAATAGTATAGAAAAACAGAAATTTACAGAAAAAAAGAGAGAAACAAAAAATGGTAACACATTTGGACTTTATCAATGCTGATATCGATCGCTAATCGTAAACAGCAATAAAGCAAACACACAATCGAAATGAAAACGGCTAATTTTTCTTGAGTGTTTACTAATTGTTATGGTGGCTCTGTTGCAACTAATTAAAATGTTGTATTGAATTCTCTTCGTTTTTCGCGTGTTTATTTTTGGTTTGATGCAAAATTCATGTTTTCACATTAATTAAATACGGTAATAATTCAATTGTAACGCCTGCCCAACAGAAATGTCGAAACATTCCAGTTTACATTTGATTAATAGCGGCGGCGACGTCGACGAAGGTGAGGTTGCTGCCGTTCTATTTTGCATTTGTTATGATGATTCCAATGCGAATTGCGACACACTTACGATCAACACCCCAAGTAAAGAACCCACCGAATCGATAGTATAATCTCTCTATCCGGTGTCATAAAAAAAATAGTAAATTAAAATGTCCCATATGAACTAATCGAAATTTCGTCCAATCATCTCTGCTGTGCTGTTCATTCATCAGTGTGGTTTTGCTATTTGTTTTGATTTACTACAATTTTAGCGACCGATTTCAAACTGTTTCTCATTCACTCTCCCTCTCTCTTTGTCTTTCTCAATTAATAGCGCACGATTCTATTTGCTAATATCATGCACAATACTCTTGAATTGGTATTTGTTATTCACGCTTCTTTGCCAATATGTCGATGAAAATAGCAAATGATTCAGTCGAATTGATTAGATTTGAATGGCAATCAGCGCTGTTTAGGTTTTATTGGGGGTCTCTTGGTTGTTGTTGTTGTTTTCCATCAGATGCATACAATTATTTAATCACTTTTTAAGCTTTTGGACGCTTGACGGATCAACTCAAAAAGAAGCCGTTTACGTAGGCAGATCGCGAAACGAGTTTTGCGTTGAATAAATTTTTTTTTTGTAAATCGAATAAATCTCGTTTCGCACACACAACACACGTTTTTAATAAACCAGTACATGTTTGTCGTCGTCATTGTCACCGCTTCCGTTGTTCAACCAAGAAAATCAAATTGAATGCGGGCTTTGTTCGAACGATCAAAGGTAACAGGTTAACTGCATCCAATGTAATCAGGCATGCACGCCATACAGATTTGGCGAACTAAAAAGCAATTCATTGACATTCTCAACGAAAATAACGACAAAATCGCGCGCGTAATTTGCGATTGGCTGACTCACTTGTTAATGTTGGATACTGGGTATAGATAGTTACTAGTGACTGTCCCCAAGTTCATACCATGTAGGAAATTTCAATTTAAACTGTAATTATCAACTTGACAATTACACGCGTGACAAAGCGAAAAACTAGAATGTATTCAAAATTTGATGAATTCTAAAGAAGTGAATATATATGGTCGTTGGTTTTCAGATGAACTATTATTAGTTTCTTTTTGTTTGAATTTGGCTTCTCAGAGTCTCCAACAATGGCCTTCTGGCTATAATGCTTTTATTATTTCTGCAAAACTCCATGGGTTGTGCTTTGAGCTATTCGAAATTATTAACGATCAAAAACGGTTGATCTGTCAAAAGCGTAGCTAAAGAAGAGAAACGGGACAGATAGTACTGAAGAAAAAGATTTACGCTTCTTTTTTTTTGTACATCGAGATGACTGTAGAGTGCAATCATCGGTGCATTCAAGTAACAAAAAAAAACATAATATCTATGTGTTCAACCTATCCGATTCGATTTGGGATTCCCAAGTCATTTTTTTGCCATGACACTGCCAATTCTATTTGTTTTCTCCGGTTCCGAGAAAAGCCAATTCCAATCGAATTTGCCTCAATTAAAAAATTGAATGGAACTGTGGAATAGACGAAATGAACGGGAATTCCTTAGATTGTAAAAACGACAGCATCAAATGTTATCAGCGATATTTTGTAACATAAAATTGAGCATTACGAATAGATGTAGCCGAATGTTTCTTTTTTGACGAAATATGTTGGATATGAGACGCACGTAAGCAAGTATCACACAATAAAATCGCCATATCTGCCTCATGCGATATAGAAAATATGCGTTTTGGACACATTGAACAATTTTGTGAGTAACTGTATGTTTAATTATATATTTCAATGGCAATGAGACAACTCAGTAAAATATACTGTAATAAACACAATCTTTTTTTAGGATGTTTTTTGGGTTTTTGAGGACATTTTTAGGTTTTTTAAGATGTTTTTTGTACTATTTTTTCGGACGAAATTAGGGTCTTTTAGGACGATTTTTGTATTTTGTCAGGACGATTTTGGTGGTATTTAGGATGATTTTCATAATTTATAGGACGATTTTTGGGTTTTTTAGGACGTTTTTCGTTTCACCCCAATTAGTGCACATAATTCTAAACACATGCGCATTTTTATTAAATTATCGTTAATATTCGATCAAAACCGACAAAGAAACAAAAAAAAAACTGCATACAAATGGAGATTTTTTCGCTCGAAGCAAAACACGCTACCCGAGATCAAAAGTGCGAATGTAATGACTCATATCGAATTCAATTTTTTTTTCTTTTTTACTGATTCACTCTTTCTCCCTCCCTCTCCCTCCCTCCCAAAATTCTCTCCTTCTCTCGACGATTTTCAATAATGCTCTCGATTGAGATGAATAAAGAAAAACTTGTTTGCACATGTCTGGATGTAAATACACACTCATTTTGGAATAATATTTGGTCTCTTTCTCTCCATATACTATATTCTTCCAACGAATTTTTCGCTTAAAATGACTAATTCACAATTTAAAAATAAATTAATTCGCAGAAATTCAATGACAAAAATACTGGGAAAGATATTCTACGCACAAAATAAGAAAGGCTACTTTAAATGGTCATATCATCATCATATACAAAAAAAAAGTTATCGCCTCTTAACTCCAATTTTTCGCAAATATTTTCTTTTAAGCAAATTCTTTATGACTTCCATGGAAACAAAACCGAATGTTTTCAGTTGAATCTTTGTCTAAAATGACTACGTTGAAATGATTTAACGTTCATTTGCGTTGTTATCAACAGTGCAAATTCTGACGGACAAAAAAAAAACAAATCTCACCACCTGCGTTCTGGTTCTTTGTTTTAGCATTTTTTTAATCTAGTGTAATAGCTCTGACACACATCAAATTCCTTTGTACGTTGTTTTATGCATGATGCGTTCTGAATACGTTTCTTGACGTGATTGTTGACGGAATTGGCATCGAGCATCTGAGAACCGGTGCAAAAAACAGCAACAATCATAAATAGGCAATAATTCACATAACAGAAAACGTGTACCGCGAAACGAAGAATACGAAGCATTGTAGTATAGACTAATTTGAACAGATCATGGCACGAACACGGAAAGCTAACAAACAAACAAACGGTGTGTATGATATCAATGTGTGTTCAGCAAACAGCAACAACAATAACAACAAGAACGAAAAAAAAGCCTTGACTTTAAACTTGACATTATGCACATAATAAAATGATCATAGCCAATTATTTGAGCATGGTTCAGCAACTTGAAGAAAGAAAAAAAAAAACAGGAGATGATTTGTTGCAGTGTTATTCTCCAATTTATTCTTTCTACATATCGCATCGGGTGAATTTTTGCCGGTATGCAAATTAGATTTGATCACTAGCCCGTATAAGGTTGAGAAAGAGAGCGAAAGAACACATCAAAATCGAGAAAAAGCAGCTAAAGAAGTCATTGATTCGGATTTGAGTCGCCGCCAAATATTTCAATTTTGTATAATGAGATAAGTAAACACACGCTCATACGAAAAAAGCGATAACCATTCAATATGTTAAGTTGTTGTTAAATTGACTGGCATGAAATGCAGAAAGAAGGAGAAATTGGTAGAAACCGAGAATAATCAGGCGTATTTAATGAACTTCCAAAGTGCATATTGACAAGACCAATACACACGCACTCACACTCAAATTGCAGTTGAATTCTTTGGAGCAATTTCGTTTTTTTCTTCTCCTCGCTCTATCAAATTCGCAATTACAGTGAGATTCTTGACAAAATGAAATGCACACGAATCCGTTTTCGTAATGCAAAGGTGACCCCATCAAAAATGTTATTGCCATCGCAACCAACAACAACAGAGAAAAAAAAGAACAAAATGAAAAGGGAGATGCTTAACATCCCACAGATAAATAAATTACCAGCATTTATCGGACGAAAATCAAATTACTTTATTGTTTGTATATAATGTGAAATGTGTAAATAAAAACAAATACAAACCGCACGTTACACTGTTCGGAGCACAGTTGTTTCTGCATCACTTTTTTTCTGGAATGAGTAAACAATTGTCGAAGCCGGTGTACAGCGGATGAAATTCACGTTGTTGTTCTATTCGTGAGATAGTTAGCACCTTTTTTTTAACGAAGTACTGTGCCACGTTGCATGTGCACAATTAGAGGTCGGATGCACACACTGTATGTAGTTCAAGATTTCGTTCTGAGAATATGCCAAAAAAGAAGAGAGAAAATTATGAATGACATTTATTGATACTTGCCGATAAAAACGACTTCAAAAGACCAATTAATTTACTGAAGAAGAGAATAATGGATGAGAATCCATATTGTTTATTGTTTTCAAGCCCTTTTTCTTCGTTGTCGGTTCGCTTCATGCGGATTTTTGCACAGCATACAGGTTCTTACCGAATAATCGAACTTTCTGGTCGTATTCAGTCGAGAGAGAGAGAGAGAGAGAGATAGAGAGAGAGAGGGAGAGAAAGAAAGAAAAATGAAGAAAAATAAAAGAGAAAACTCTTTACTCAACAAGGTCAATGATTTTTTGGTTGTCATTTCAGCGAGCCATACGAGCCGAAACCCGTTTTGAATGCTGCCTTAACAGTTGTTAGAGG
Source organism: Sitodiplosis mosellana (assembly GCF_009176505.1). NCBI lineage: Eukaryota > Metazoa > Arthropoda > Insecta > Diptera > Cecidomyiidae > Sitodiplosis > Sitodiplosis mosellana. Next base: position 6,049,439 of record NW_022601467.1, on the reverse strand, counting down.
TCACAGTGCGCCGATGGATTTAGTTCGTGTTGAAACGAAATCAGAGGTACTTATAATCATAATATATTGACTTTTCTGTCCAAGCATACCAAATGTTTTGCCAATTGATCGAAGGCCTTAACGTCTGGCTCATGCATTTATTTTATCAAATCTTTTTTTGTTATTTTCTTCCGTTTCCTCTCTTTCTCTATGTCCGTCTCTATCATGCATACATTTTTGTTTCTTCAACAGATTTTATTTTCATTTTTATCGGTCGGTTGGGGACTTATAGCTGACATTGATATTGAAAGTGAACGCCTTCGTTCGATTGGCTATCCACGGTTTACCATTTGGTCGGTACATCGTTTGATAAATTTGCGTACGTATTTCGGAACGTTGTCATACATGCCAGCGAAAAACTTGAATGCAACGGACAATGGTAAAAGCACCGTGGTCAATCGAAGGAAACCAAAACCAAATGCACTGAGGCATAGTCAAAGCT
>NW_022601467.1:6022182-6048948 GCF_009176505.1 Sitodiplosis mosellana | reverse complement strand
ACTGCCATGGTATGGGTGATTGTGAGACGTGTGACTCGGCATTTGGTGATATTCTTGCATTCGAAACGAATACAGCTGCTAGTGATGCTCTCAATAATAATGCAACCGTTTCGCATCGGCCACGCTTGGACAGTTGGCATTCGGCAAATTCAAGGAAGAGTGCATACTTTTCCACCACGGAAAGTATTTATCAAAGTGTAGCCGATCAAATATCCGAGTATGGCAGCGAAACGGACGATGATCATACAAAGCATCCAAATCAAATGTACGGGCCAGCATCAACAATACCAGCACTAACGGCACCCGTACCAACCGATTGGACCACTGAAACGGGTGAATTTATTATGGTACATGCTGCCTATCAATCACATATCGCAAGCGGTTGCCAATTGGCACCGTTGTCACAACTCAACGATGGCATCATTTGGATGATGGTGATTCGAGCCGGTGCATCGCGACAGGAGATTTTCAAATTTTTAATAGGCATGAGCTCTGGTACGCACATTCCAGCCACACCAAATCAATACATCGAAATGATTCCTGTGACAGCATTTCGCATCGAACCGTCTGGAACACAAGGCCATTTCACGATTGATGGTGAACCAATCGAATATGGGCCGATACAAGCAGAAGTATTCTCCGGTATTTCACAAGTGCTAGTACCAAAACAACAGCAATAAATTAACAAATCGGCAACACCATCAACATTCGATCATTCGAATGCAGACCAATCGCGGAATCTTTCTTAAAATTAAGCCAATTCAATTCAGAATTGATTGTCGGTTGAATGACAGCATTTTCTTTTATGGACCTACTTATTATTCAAAAATGGAATTCAAAATCGGCCTCTAATCACCACATTTCGTGTGGAAAAAATTGATTGTTTTTATTTTTTTTCGGTTATTTATCCGTCATTTAAAAATGTAAAGGCACAAAATTTTCTTTTTCGAGAAAAAGTAACGCTTATCAGTAAGCATGGCATTGGAATTAGGCATTACGAACGGAAATTACCAAACGCTTTAAAAAAATCTATAAGATTGTTATTTAGATAATAATTGAATTGCAAAGAAATCATACAAGTCTTTCTACAACTACTGTAAATAAATCCGAAATGAATTACATTGTGTAATTTAAATTCTATTTTTCTTCTCCTTATTTTCTATGTGATTTCCATGCATGAAACAAAAAGGCTATGGCTACTCGAAAACATATCCACACAAAAAATGTTCTTGCCACACACACACACACATCGATTCCACTAGACAACTAAGCAATATTATTACAATCAATGTACAATAATTTAATAGACCTATTGGGTGTACAAATGAGTCTTTGCCGTTTTTTTTTAATTTTTGAATGTTTATTGTGATAAAATGGTTACTTATTTTTTATTGAAAGTATTATCCATCGCTGGCCACTACTTTTGACCACAATTCAGGCAATTTGTGGATTCCGTCCCAAAAAAATTTCTCGTCTTTCGAAGCAATCTATGTATTAACCCAATTTTTGACTTCTCCGACTGAAGAGAAGCGTGTTCCAGCAAAAGCGTTCCGCATCGATCGAAATAAGTGGTAATCGGAAGGAGCGAAGTCTGGGCTATACGGCGGATGGGGCAAAACTTCCCATCCGCTATTTTCCAAATAGTTTTTAACCGATTTCTCAATATGTGGTCGAGCATTGCCATGATGGAAAATGAAGACTCGTGTCTGGTCTCCCATTCTGGCCGTTTTTCTGCAATTGCCCGCTTCAAACGCATCAATTATTTTCGGTAGATATATTAAATGTTTTTTTTCTATTTTTTTTCTCTTTCTTTTTTTTCAATGCTTTTAATCGATGCGAAAAGGCTTGTTGAGTCACTCCCAATGCTAGTGCAAGTTCCGCTTACGCTTGGCACGAGTCTTGGTCGAGCAATCTCTCCAATTCTTCATCTTCAAAATTTTCGGGCCGCCAGGACGTTCTTTGTCTTCGATATCAAAATCACCACTTTTGAAGCGTTCAAACCATACACGACACGTTCTTTCGGCCATACAGGCTTCGCCGTAAACTTCTACGAGCATTCGATGTGCTTCAGTTGCTGTTTTCTTCGAATTAAAAAAGAAAAGTAACACTTCCCGCAAATGATGTTTTTTAGGCACAAATTCGGACATTTTCACGCTCTGAAAAATTTACGATGTTGATGGGAATTCACAAATGTAATGATGAGGAGTTGTTGACAAATGTCTAAGCTTCCGATATGACGTTTCTGATATGTGACTTTTGCCCAGCATTTACTGCTGACGCCATCTTTTGACAAACGGCAAAGACTCATTTGTACACCCAATAAATGAAACCGAATGAAAGAAAAGACAGAAATTATGGACAAGTCACAAGAACAATATTCATCTACAATCTACATTACTTATATATATATATATTATTGCACTAAAATACACAAAATCGATTGGTCCACAACAAACTTTCAGTATATACTTAATTCATTAAATAAAAAAGTTCGCTTCAAATTCCCTTTTTGCGCTAAAAGTATTTACATTCTGATTCAAGAGTATTTACATTTCGATCATTTCGTACTAATGCTTCACTCAAAAATTTGCATATTCAAACGGTAAAAATGGACACTCAAACAAAGACAGAAATAAAGCGGATCGAATGAAATTCTATCGAGAAAACTGTATGCTTTATTCTTTCAGACATTGAATTGTAAATTGATGAAATGTTATACATTTCATTTGTTGGTGGTGATAGTGATTAAGCATTAGGTGGGTAATTAACAAAAAAATAAAATGGTAAAGAAAAATGAAGTTAAAAGAAGTTTTCTTTGTGGAATTTGTGCCGTTAGCAGTGATTGAATTTGTGTGAATACATGGATTATTCTGAGACTTTTTGGCCGTAACCGATTCCAGCATATAAATAACAATGGTTTGTGTACACTTTCAACGGAATAAATTGTAGTGGTGACATCTAGCGATAGCTGGTATGCATCATATCGAATAGGTGTGATAGGTAAGCTACAAAAAATCACGTAGGCCACTTGACTGCCACTTCGTCAATCGACATGGTCAATGCGAATTTTGGCCAATGAATGACTGCACAAACGATTGCTTTTGATGGGTATTCCCCAGATGATATGATTTCACGCACAGAAAAAAAAATGAATCAGAATCCATGGAGCAAAATGCATTCATCGAATAGGCAACTGTAGACGCTACTGACAGCGTCAACAAAGATGAACTAAAAACGCTAAAATTGAAGTTTTATGACGCTCATGAGCGAAAGAGACGACCAGATGTGGTCGACAAGGATCGCTCAATGTGCACAATGCATTTTTGAAGGTTCGACGTATGTGGAGATTTTCGGAGCGCCGCTATAGGTTTGTTATTTATACACACGTACTTCACAGATAAATAACATCAAAATCCAACCAATTTTTTTTTGCGCTGTCGCATAAAATTAGAATTAAATAAAACAAAAACAATCGTAGGAGCCACAAATTAGCTATTGATTATGGAACCATTTACGTGTTTTATGGTATGTATATTGGATGAGAAATCATTTTTGTGAATTTCGTTTGTGTTTTTTACCATTTTTGGTTAGTGGTTGGGTAACCTCACTTTACTCGTACGGATTTAGCCGTCATTCCCAACATCATCATCATCATCATCATCAAAATATATACAAAAGTGAATTGCATCCCCAGATCACAGATGAAAAAAAAGAGAAAAGAAAATAGACACAGTTATCGAGGAGGAAAGAAATGTTCCATTGTTGCCTTCATTTTGGTGTGATTTTATAAACAAAACCGTGCAAAGTGTTGTTCGCGAAGTGGCAATCACTTCTATCGATTCAGTGAATGGCCCAATGCAATTTTAATTATTGGAAATGTTATATAATGTAATTGTTGTTGCCGTTGTGTGTCATCAATCGCAATTTCTTTTGCGACCGAGTTTACTTTAAAACTATACGTGTTTCATTTCATCTGCCACATTGTGTGTTATGTGTTTGTTTATTTTTATTCTGTCTATCTCTGTGTCTTCTTCTTCTGCTAGGATGTTGACAGCTCTCGATCCTACATTAACGATTTGTATAGCGACGATGATAACAATAAAATCCAGGATTCGTTAATTTATCTAAAAAATATCGTCATCGGTAGTGATAAACAGAAAACAATAGTCATTACACAAGGGATTGTACCCAGACTTATGTTTTTATTGTCACAAGATAGTACACCGCTACCAATTCGATATGATGCAGCCATCGTTCTTGGTGAGTATGACACCCGACGATGCGTCATGTGCAAAGAGAGAGTGAGAATTAAGTGGTTTTGTGAGCTAATTTACATTTTCCCATCGAAATTTCGTTGTGCAGGTTCACTTTCAAAGGGTTCCGACGATAATGTGCGATCATTGATTGAGGCTGGCCTTATACAAGTTCTATTGAAAATAGTAACTAACCTAAACGCTGATAAGCATCTCATGGAGATTTGCTTGTGTGTAGTTCGTTCGATTTATGAACATCCATTTGCACCCAAAGAAATCATTAATACCACGTCAACACTAAGCTATTTGATTGGTAAGTTTAATAAAACACACGTTTCATTTACAATTGTGTGTGTGTTTCTTTTTTCTAATTGGAAAATCTCGATAATATTCGCATTTGGCGCGCATTGCAAAATAGGTTTGGCATCACCAGAGAACACGATCCAATGTCAGGCATGTGTGGCGAATATTTTGGTTCCAATTTGTCATAATTCGATCGATCAGAAGATGCTGTGTAAGGCCGGTGCAATCCCATTATTAGCTCGTTTGATAACAACACGATACACGATACTGCAAATACCTGCACTCAAGTGTTTGGCGGCAATGTGCTTTACAAATAAATACGTTTCCGATATAGTGTGTGTAACAAAGTGAGTAGCATTCCATGGCCCAATCGGTTTCAATCTACATTTCGATTAACCCAAATATTTCATGTGTCGTTGTTTCAGTCACGAAGAACGATCGATTCCGGACATTTTGAGCACGTTGACATCACGAGCGAGGATTCCTGAGATCCAAATAGCGGCAGCGCGTTGCTTAACCTATATCCATCGTTCGGGTTCATTGAGTTCGACTGATTCACGAATCGTTTACAAAACTTTACCGTGTTTGGCTCGGCTTTGTACAGAAGAATTTGAAGAGAATATCCGGGCAACGGCCGCCGAAACGCTGGCCTATTTGGCCGAAATCGATTCCGAACTACAACGACTCGCCGCAATAAGCAATCATTTAATCAATTCATTAAGCAATCTATTGCAATGCTCAAATCCTGCACCGCGTCAAGGCGCATTCCGATGCTTTGCATCGCTCGGCGCAAATGATGAGGAAATACGGAAGCGCATCATCGAAAAGGACGGTATCATGGAAGAGGTGCTTGCTGGTCTTGGTGATCCGTGTGCCGATGTTCGATTGGCGGCCGTTCGTTGTTTGCACTCGCTGTCACGGTCGGTGCAACAATTGCGTACGACATTTCAGGACCACCTAGTTTGGCGACCGCTAATGGCACTCTCCTCTGGTTCACCATCCAACGAACTGTTGACCGTAGTAACATCGACCATTTGTAACTTATTGTTAGAATTCTCACCGGCCAAAGAACCCATGGTTGAACTAGGCGCCATCGAATTACTGTGTCAACTTACACAGAATTCCGAGCTAGCGCTACGACTGAACGGCGTTTGGGCACTCATGAACATGACCTTTCAAACAGAGGAACATATTAAAACCAAAATTATTAATACACTCGGCACTGATAGGATATTTCAATTACTCAACGATTCGGATACGGGCGTGATTATGAAAACATTGGGACTGTTGCGGAATCTGATGAGCAAATCGACCGACATAGATAACATAATGTCAGGGCACTCGGATCAACTAATGCACATGGTGTGTGTTGGAATGTTTTTTTCTCTTTGACTTTTGGATTTTTTTGTTTTTTGATGAATTTTTAACACTTTTCTGATGGCCCAATTTTGGTACTCTTTACTTTGATACAGATTATCACGGTGCTTGAGTCGCCACACACTCCCGAAATCAAAGAACAAGCCTTGTGTATTATAGGAAATATAGCTGCTGGCGCCGGTATTACTGACTATGTCATGGAGAATGAACGGATTTTGAAAAAATTATTCGATTTTATTGTAAGTCCACACTAAGCATCATCGAAATTTAATTCAAAATTTTATCTGTTGATCGTTGAAAATTATTTGTTCAAAAAATAATTCATTATTAATTACCGTAATCAATACCATCTTGGTGATTTTCTCATCCCATCGCAGAATCACAAGGATGTGAAACTTCAGGAAGGTGCAATGTTTGCAATAAAAAATCTCATTGAGAAAAGTGATTTGAATACACCGCAGCGGTTATCCCGATTACAAGAGCTTGGGATCATTGAAGAGTTGGATAAATATCTAAATTCAACATCCAGAGAATCATCAAGGTCTTCCGAAGAGTGAGTATTGCTGCTGTCTTTTTTCAATCAAAAAATATTTCATGTAATCGGAGAAAAATAGTTTTAACTTGGGATTTCCCCTTTACCTTTCTTCTTCGAAGATTCAATGATCATTTTTGAATGTTGAATTAACGTAATTTATTGTTGTTTTTTTTTCATTCAAAATTTCAGTATTCGCGCCATGATTCGGCGAATTAAGAGTTATTCATCGTAAATGTTGAATCGAATTTGACCAGTGGATTCGAGCAATTGCAGAGTAATAATGCAGTCAAAACAATATGAACGTCAGACAGAATGAGCTGTTCAAAGGAAGCGGGCATTTTTTTTTTAGCCGAATAGATTTTGATATATCTGTTTAGCATTGAATCTACATCCGACTTTATGTCATCAAAAAACCTTGCACATCATGTCATTTTTCAAAAAGAAAAACAAAAATCACGCCAGTTTACTGGAATTTCGTTGCTAGTGAAATCTTTTCTATAAATTCATTCAGAAGAACAAAGAGAGAAACAAACAAACATAAAAACAAACGTGAAATAAAAACAAATCATTCATAACACTAAGCTCATCTAGTGCATCGGTCAAAGCCAATTTAACCACTAAACAATTTCATCTTTTCATGGTGTATATACAGAAATTACACAAACACAAAATCGCATGTCTCATTTTTTTTTGTATCAATCATTTCATATTGCTTTGTTGTTGATAAATATTTTCCATAACGTTTTTTCTGCAATTATTATTTTTAAAAAAATCAAAATTTATAAAATTTATCAAAAGAATTACAAAAAAAGAGGTTAATGTTATTATAAAAAAAAATATCACTAAAAATTGAATCGAAAAAAAAAATGATAAAAAGAAATAAATATGACATTAATAGACGTTTATAGTAGTACCTATTATTTATTTATTGAAAAATCGAAAAAGAACAAAAAAAACTTTTCTTTAAACAAATTCGAAACATTATGTGTTTTGCTGGAAAACTCGAAATAAAAAAAAGAAGTAAAAAAAAACATTTGCGAAGGAAACAGAATAAAACGCATTTGGTGTATGTTTTATTTGTCTATGTTGTTCACAAAACTTGTTTGTTTTCGAGAAAATGCTACAACATTGTCTAATTAAGAAATAAACTGTTTTGTTTTTGTTTTTAGCCCGCCAACAACTCAAACCTAAGGTAAAATGACTTTGGCGGGCAAATGAAATGTGTGAGAGATGATGAAGTAAATGATTCTCCTTTTTTTTCTTCTCTGGATGGATTTAATATGACCCTAATACTTGAAATAAATGTTGCCACACTGCGATGATGCAGGCAATGAGATTCGTTATTCATTTTTATTTTCTTTTTCTCTTCGCTTTTTCCAATAAAACGTCGCAACTTATCGTTGTTCAGCATCACTTATATCAAATGAAGGGTACATCAAAATCAAATTGCTTACAAAATAAATGTCTCACTTAAAAATAATCACTTTGCTTTCAGTTGCGACCAAAGAAAAATGGCTCGGACAATGTTGGGTTGGTTGGTGTGTATGTGTGTGTAAGTGTCGTGTGCATCGTTGTTTTTAGTTTCTTGTTTGCCTCATAAAATGTCGTCTAAAAGTGGAAGTTGATGAGTGCGATTTTGGCGACAGCAAAATTTTCTTCTTGTCATTTTGGTTTAGTTTACTTTGTTTTTTGTTGCTCCGAACAAAATGAACATTCAATTTAACATCGAAAATTGATTTACACGAATAAAATTCGAAAAAAAAAACATTTAGATTTTACACGAGGAAGGACTTTGTCAAATATCTAATTAAATTTTTAAAATTATTTCTGTTAGTTATTAACTAGAAATTTGGCTAATTAATTTGATTTGATTATCTCTGGTTGCTGGTATCCCTAGTTTTCTTATTCTTCAACATAAATCTTTTCCTATGACAACATCATCACAATTTCGGAATGTAAATGGACCGAATGGTACTACCATCATATTGGTAGTTGACTCGTCTTTGGTTTTCTGGCCGGCCGTGCTCAGATTTAGTTGCATTTCACATTGGCAATTTGTTGCATTTTCAGTTGCGCATAGATGCTGCCCTTGGCCAAACCGGCACTTGGCCCTTTGCACAATTCACTCTTTGAACCTTGTGCTTGAATTAATCGATTCGAACGCAATGTTGGATCGGTTCCTTTGGCAAGACTTCGAGTTCCCTTGCATATCTCGGAATTGGCTCCATTCCATGCAATGTAATCGGCTCTGTGGAAATGGATTTTAATCAAAATTTGATGACATTTAACTTTTTTCAATACGAAGGTGATTTGTTTTCTACTCACAGTAATAAATCTTCATTTGGCCCCTTTGCTGCCTTTACACTCGGGCCCATGGATAGTTTATTGTTATTCCATGGAGATTTGAATGTTGGCTTACTATCCGATTCGCTATTGTCTATGCTGTCGCTTGAGATAGGTGTAGCCGGGATTGTTGGCCTGTCACAAATGGATCGACAATTATTACTTTTCAATATTCCAACTAACGTCTACAAGCATACATAAGATTAATGCCTAAATTTTTGAATCAAAAGTCAAAAATCTCAACTTTCCTCCTGTATGCAGCTCAGACCAAACTCAAAATGCAACAAATCTCAATATCTTTTCATGAGTGTCGACTGAATGAGTGTAATGAATTTTCGATAAAGCATTTCTGAATTGAGATTTGTTTGTGTTGTTCTGTGTACAACGGCAAAATTCAAATCACTATATCAATAAAAACAAAAATCAATAAGCAACATGGTATAAGCATGATTTCCATTGATACGTATGAATTCAATGAATTGAAAGCATAATTTCAATAGAAGAACCCATCGAAATGCACAGTGATTCATGCATTCATTGTTCATCAAAGAAATTGATTCACTGAACATTTCGTTGAGCCCGTAAAAACAATATCGCTAGAAATACACAGACTGAGGGAGGGAGAGGGAGAACACCAAACTAAAACTATAAACAACAAAAGGAAGAAAGAGAACAGAAATAAGCATTTGGTTTTTCCATACTTTGCATGATCTGATTTAGCCTTAAAGCGACAGCGATACATCTTGGCATTGGTTGGAGTGATTGCAAGGTCGGATGGTGATGATAATGATTCCGGCGACGATTTCGACGTGCTTTTAACTTTAACGCATTGATCGGAATTATTTTCATCATCCTGTGCTAAAGTGCTTTTTGTATCGTCTTTTGGAATTGCGGTGGATAAAGTTGTGCTTTCACTGCGGCTGCATATATTCCGTATGTACAAAATAATAACAATGCAATGTGAATGTGTGAATGTGTGAACGTGAGAAATGTATGTACAAAATAACGCTTTTGAATGCCCGCGCCGAACAAATTTATATATATGATGCCCTCGATACCCTCGAGACATTCGCAAATAGAATCGGTGACAAATGAAGTGGCTTGGATTACTTTATATGTGTGATTAAGAGATGATTTATCGCAATCGACAAACCTCCCGGAAAATTTCCACAACAAAAATGTTCACAACATAAGTTCATCGATAGATCGGTTTAACTTCGTACCATCTGTCCGATATATGGTCGAACAGATTCCGAAATTGCTAACAAACAATTTGAGGCGTAACATTAATTAAATGATTAGTATTAGATATGATTAGATAGACAATAAAATCAAGCAAATTGAATTTATGAAGATTTATTTATTATGTTGTTATAACAAGCGCGCACAAAACCCCGTTCAGCCCACATGGAGTTTGATGCCACAACATGTAATGATATTAATAGATTCTCTGTTACTTCTTTGTTCCAATCGTTGAGGGAAAAATTATGACTTTTTTTCTCTCGAAATCATAAATTGTGAACGTATCAGATAGAATTGTAATGTGTTAGGTCATGTGATATTGTGCAAATAAATATGGATTTTCCCCAACGATTGAAACGGAAGCAAAAGATAGGTGTGAGAGGCTTCAAAGCGTTTTCGTACTAGCGATGCATTTGATTTATTATGATTTTGGCGATTTTATTTCGTAAATCGAACAAAAATGAATACAAAATTCATACCTTTCCTCAAGATCCACCACATCTGGGACTGATTGTGAAGTTGATTGCGGTGGAGCCGTGTCATTTTCCACCGATGCATCTTCATTCACTTCATGTTTGATCTCCTCTTTTGCAACTTTGTCATCTTGCATCACAATTTCCAAGATTTTAATTGCTTTCTCCTCCGAATAATCGACACTATCCAGCGCCATTGTAATGATTCGCCCGGCAACATCCTTGTAACGGGATTTTAGCTGATTTTTGACTGAAATTCAGGAAAAAAAATAAAATTTCGTTCATAAAATATGGATCAAGACAATCAAGGCGTATGATTAAATTTGTTAACCCACGTACTTTTCTGTTTTTCTTCATTTGATTTTAATCTTGGTTGTAGCGGAGGCGTATTTTCTCTTTCGATTCGCTCCTTTAGAACTTGCTCTTCGCGTGTACGATTTGTTGGTTTGGGTGCAGTTGTATCACGTTTTTCATAGCCCATCGACGATAGCTTTTCCGAAGCCTTTTGCACATTATTGTCAGCATTTGCTAATATATCAAGCAAAAGCATTTCTTCGGCTTTCGGATAAATACTCTTCAAGTATCTGCAAGGGAAATCACTTGTTACTTTGGCTCATCCTCGACTTAAATCAAACGACAAGTTGAACGGATTAAATAAATTCATTGTGATAAAAAAGGGTACACATAGAAATCATATATATGGACAATAATAATGAAAAATCAAAAGTGCTCATGCATTTGTTTTTTTCACACAAAACCAAAGCGAACTGAAAAAAATAGATGGCCAATCAAAAAACAGAAACAAAGAGAAAATAATATGTCAAATAAAAGCAGAACGAGAAGCGGTTAAACTCAAGTGTATTAAAGCGACTCCGACTGTGTTTTTTTTTTTGGTTGCGGAGTATGTGATTTGGAAGAATTTCACCTAAGCTTCATCTTTGGTGATGAATGTGGTTTGGGTGAGCATCGGAATCCTTCTCCAACACGTGGCGAACCATAGCTGGCACTAGCACAGCTACTTGCTGGTCGAGCTGGAATCGGACTGGCTGTTCGAGATGTTGGTGGCTCGAATCGACTCAACGGCGGAGTCATTGTAATCAACGAATGCTTTTTGCTCAACGGATGCCGTGGCAATGGTGGTGTTGAGTACGGGCCAGGCGTCGTTAAGGGATGCTTTTCCACTTGCAAAGCAGATATAACTACAGCCTCGCGATTGTAATATCTTTTGATTTTTAATTTGTCATTTATGGCAATAACGGTTATATACAGCAAAGTTTTTTTTTCAGGCAATTTTCAGTTTTCAGTTAGTTTATTCAAGAAAGAGAGCAAGAGCGGTGTAATAAGTGTGTGTGTGTGTTAAAAGCGGCAGCATTATTTTTTTTTAAAAAACATTGTGTGTTTTTGGTGTGTTGTTCGTGTGTTTGTGTATGTGTGTAAAAGAGAGAGAGATTGTTGTTAACACGATAGAAACATTTTAGTATACATAAATATATATTAGTTTGTACATGAGACTCCTGCAAAACCTCCCGAAAGACTAATCCACATCCATTGTAATCTTTCGAGGTGTTCGCATGAATCTTAATGTGAAACATCATTTAAAATGAATGAAATCATTGTAGTTGTTTTTTGTTTTGGCTGAAGCATTTTGGGAACAAACACGTGTATAGCAAATGTGAAATTGATTCAGTTGAAGTGGCAGAAATCCAATTGAAATTGAAATATGAATATGTCAGAATATTTCTTTACATCTAATCCTCCGTCGCCACAAAATCCACCTGCATCGATTACACATTTACCATTTGCTCTATATAGATACTCATATAGTAGACAATTTTTACACCGAGAAATGCTTTCAAAATATGTGTAGAGATGATGTGTATGTAAATTGAGCTAGAGTTTATTTATAATTTATGCATTGTAGTCACGTATGTAGCAGTCACACTTACTTTTTTAGCAGCAGCCGAATATGCGCATCGCTTGCCGTCGGAAACATTGTATTTATTTTGGCCACTGCGGCATCGGTGTCGGCCTGCGTAATGAATGATGTTTCTTGGTAATTTCCACAAGTGCTACCATTTTGGCTGGTTTTGTCGAAATGCTGCATGATTCTCGATATGTTTGGACTGCCCATTCGCATCACCGGTGACATTTCCTAAATCGTGACCGAAACCAATTGTTTATTCATTCATCGAGAACATTCATTGTATAACAACATATAAAATGGCAAATGTTTATGGTGGATTTAATTTTTGTGCGTATACATGAAACCAAAATACATGTCAAAGTAACGCAAAAAGTTAATTATCAACATCTACGCACAGCACAGCTCAAAGTAACGCAATCATTTGTAATGAATCGCCGTTATGAAAAAGCCTACGCAAATTAAAATTTAACGTTTCAATATCGTTGCGATTCGTTTGAAATTCTCTTGTTACAATCCCATTTTGGTCAACATGATTGAATCGATTGCTTGTTCAATCAAAATTGGGCAGTTCAGAGACGCAAAATTTGATTCCCTTGTTATTGACACAACACTTGAACCGTTCGGGTTCATTACATTTGAGTGCGTGCAACCCTTTAAATTGAACCAAGCGTAGTCAACATGAACGATAATAATGTAAAACAAAACGTAAAACAAATATATAAATATAAGATACTCCAAGATATATATAAATAGCGAGAGTGCCTGTGTCGATTGATAGCTTACCATTTTTTGTAATTTATTTGTTAATAGCGGACTGGTTGATACATTATACAGTGACGCTGTGTTCGGTGCTTGAAATGCTTGAACCGCAGGTGGATGATTATTAATGGGATATACGTGATATGGGGATCCATGCAAAGGCTGAAATTCCGTAAAACATGTCTGTTTGTACATTTACATTAATTAATACAAATTGAATTACATGTGATATGTGTGACTAACGCATTTCGACATACACACACACACACACCCACAATCACTATCAATTACTATTTCGCTTGTCGTATTCAAATCGAATTTTTTTTTTTTTGACTTAAATACACACACCCGCAACAACTTAAATTCCAGATACAAATTTTACATTCGACATAAACAATTTCCATAACAAAATTGTGTTTTTCTCAAATAACAAGAGACAGATGATTCTAAAATAAAACCCTTAAGGATTCTAGTAGAAAAATCACGTTCGTGTTCAACATTAGTTATATTTAGATATGTATACGATGGATACGATACGTGTATGTGAAAAAAAAAAATCGAATATTTCAACTCAGGTGACGTACGAATTTTTTGTTTTATTCTTGAAGGGTCATGGTCAATTATACAAGTGCTCAAAAAAAATTCAATATCGATTTAACGGATACATCAAGACAAAATGTATTGATGGCAGTGTAATAGAGACTCAAACGAAAAAAATAAAGAGAACAGGAAATAATGGGAAAATTGTATCATTTTATTTTGATTACCTGTGAACTGGTTTGCATGGGAATCGATTCGGTGGATGCATGCTCATTTTGCAGTTGCCGATATCGAATACGAGGATCTTCAAGTTGCATGGCTTTTGTCAAGTAATTGATGTAGTAGCTGCAAACAGAGAGAGAGAGAGAGAGAGAGAGAGAGAGAGAGAGAGAGAGAGAGAGGGAGAGAGAGAGAGAGAAAAAAGAGCACAACTTCAGTTAAACAAAAGAATGAAACAAGTGAACACGCCCGCCAGCGTAAAATGTTTTCATCGTTTAACAGGCTCTCGCAAAAAGTGAACGAAAAGAAGTGAAGAGCAAAAGAAAAAAAATGCAGAAGAAATAACACCACACCACCTAATTGAACGAACGATAGCAAATCACACAAGCCCTATCAAAATTCGTACTAATAAAACTGGTCGGTGTGTCTTCCTGTTGATGGCCTTCATGAAGGAAACACGGTGGCGCGGTGCTAATGCTACTTCCACTGCTATTTCTGCAGCTTCTGCTGCTGCTGCTGATGATGATGATGATATTGCCGTTACTGTTGCTGATGCAAATACACACACACACACACAGAAAGAGCACAGATGACGAATTAATTATGTCCTTGATTTAACAACAACCAAATATCATTGCACACGACATCAACTTAACGCAAACTCTACTTCGCCGAAGCACGTTCTCAATGTGATGCGATGCAATGCACAGGCACACTGCATTGCATATCTCCAAAGCCGACACACAAAAACATGCACTCACGTTCACACATCTATGGCAGGCAGGATAAGTGTTCGCAATGCTGCAAACGACACACATAGCGAGAGAGTGAACGCAAAAGAGAAGCATGCAGCACTTTTTTTCTCCGTTGTTTGTATCGTATTCTCATTTAAGTTTTAAGAGATTCTGGAGGTTTATAATTATCGCTATATCGGTGCATCGTTGACCCAATAAAGAGAATAGAAAGTGTTCCATCATTGTTCATACGGATCGTTTATCATGAATATCATCATTGAATTAAAGCGCCACTTCTTATGCAACAGAGTCATCGACGTGCCATACAGAGAGAGAGAAAAAAACGAATCTCTTTTGCAACCCCTGCGCAAAATTACTGGCGGTCGACAAGGCGACCCTTTGATGTTTTCGCTTATCATCGTGTTTGGTGACGACGTGGGAATGGATACAAAAAATTATCCGAATGAAAACGGTGGCATTCAATGTCGAAGCTGAATCGTGATTTTGTGAAAATGATTTAATTAACTTAATTGGTTTTTGTTTTTCGCCAAATCAAAATATATACAACACACATGTGGATAAATGTGTGACGGACAATTTGAATTGAGTTCATGTGTGTGTGTGTGTGTGTGTGTGTGTGTGAAGCAGCATTCAAATGAGGCACCTAAAATTGTTGCCATCGATGAATTGTTGTTGTAGTTTTTTCTTCATTCCTTTTGTTTTGCCACAAGGGAAATATGCGATTGTAAACGAAGAGAGAAATGTTTCAAGCATTTGCATAAGTGGTTTTGTCGTTGAAATCGCGGCGGGAGCACACTACAGAAGGCATTACAATGACGACAGAGAGCGTCAGCGAGAGTTATGCGTAAACATACCCTCATAAATATGACGACGACGACGACGGATAAACACTTTGCACTCAATAGAACAGTAACAGTATGTTTCGACATTTTTATTTTCTTTAAATATTTTATTATTACTTGGCAACTGGTTATTTGCGCCATTTTGGAGAATCGCTACTCCAAATTTATAGCTAGCCGATGTAACCGAACACGGTGTCAGTTTTCACAATTTGCAGAAATCCCAAATGTTAATGCGATTATACTAAACATGATAATTCAATAATAGCTTACCACTTTCCCGTTTTTATATCGTACTTGACATCCCATCCCGGTGGATACATGGATTCGGTTAAATGCAAATCGGACATAATGATTCCTTTTGCAATTTACAAATCACAAAATCAAACAAACAAAATTATTTTCTTCCCTGTTTTTTTCTTTCTTTCCTTTTTTCTCTTTGCTATCACATTTGAATGCGAACGAGACGCACAAATTTGTTTACTTTTCTCCGTCTCCGAACAATGGAATGTTCTAACTGCTTTCACTGCCAGTTGTTACTATACTGAAATGCCTATTTGACTCTACTATTTATATACACGGTGGTAGATGTATCCTTCAAATGTGAAAAGCCTGGGAAAAATCAATTTTTTTCTCTCTATTTGGTCCTGGTTTACAGTTTGAATTTACCGCAATTTCCAACGATTTCTAACGGTGCTTGTCTCATCTTCTTTGCACCAATTTTAATAAACCAATCAAACACTGTGTACAATACACAATTTTCCAGAATGCTAAATAATAATTATCTGCAACCAATTAGCAATTGACATATTGTTTGTCAATAAAATTGTAAACCAAACAATTGTCTGGTAACATCACATAAAGCACCGTTCAGCTGCGAACAGACGGTTCACTGAGATTTATTGTCATCATCCATGTCTCTCTACTACGCACACCAATACATGCGCACACATATCACGCATCTCCTTCATTTTGACTATATATATACATATGTATATATATATATATATATATACATATGTATTTGGATGAACTGTCAGAATCGCCCTCTGTGTATTCGTGTGTATGTGTACGACTACGAATGAACACTGTGAAAGATCATTACGACATTCAATTCATTTGTCATTGTTTTGGTATTTTTTTTGCTTAAATTTTTTTTCTATCTTTTCATTCCTTAGTTCTGTGAATGTGTGACGAAATTGTTTGTGTTTTTCGATTTGTTTCGTTTAATTTTCTTCCATTAATCGGTTATTTTAATGGTGTGATTGATCGGTGCATTGGTTTAAATTGAAAAATCCAAAGTGCCGTTGGTAAATTTGGTTCCGAAAAAACAGCAGTGCAGAGCAGAGTGCCCATAAGAAATGGAAGATATTTTTCATTGGTGCCGTGAAGGCAATTCGATACAAGTGCGATTGTGGTTGGACGATGTTGAGCATGATATGAACCAAGGGTAAAACCATATTAATATTTCCATATCAATTTCCACACGGCATTTTGGGAAAATTTATTGAATTTTCTTTGTTCATTACACACATACACGATTCGTGTATTATGTGCCATAAATGGCATGCAAAACTATACGTCACACCCATATCTTCAACATAAATACTATGTGGGATGATAGTTTTTCATTTCGATGAAAATGCGATACATTAGCAAATATTGAACGGTGCTGTGATCGCGATTAACTGTATTCATGCCATATGTTTGGTTTTTTCCGAATTGAATTGTGAAAATGAACTTGTTTCCGAATGAAAGCCAATTAATTAATTTTGTTTTGCAGTGATGATCATGGATTCAGTCCATTGCATTGGTTGGCCAAAGAAGGTCACACCAAATTGGTCGAAATGCTTCTGCAGCGCGGAGCTCGAGTAAATGCCACCAACATGGGAGACGATATCCCATTGCATTTGGCTGTTGCACATGGCCATTTGGATATTGTGTTGCTGGTAGGTGGATTCTTTTCTGATCTTTGTGACATTTCTCTCGATTTTGGTGGAAAAAAAAACTACCCAATTTAATGGAAAATCTAATAAAATTCCATTTATTCCAGTTGCTGAAGTATAAATCCGATGTGAACACCACCAATGAGCATGGCAATTCACCATTACATTATGCTTGTTTCTGGGGCTATCAAGGCATTGCTGAGGAGCTCGTCAATCATGGTGCTCTTGTTTCGATTGCCAATAAGGACGGCGACACGCCATTGGACAAAGCCAAACCATTGCTGGCAAAACGTTTGCACGATTTGGCCATTGAAAGTGGACAAGAATTGAAGAAGATCAGTTTCAAAGATCAAAGTTGGCTTGGGCTTAAAACACGTTCGCGTGACGCTACTCTGTCCCGTTATAAGGGAATCAATATTCGTGATTTGGAACTACACACCAAACTTGCAGCCACACCATCCGGTGACACTTGGAGAGGACGCTGGCAAAAGAATGACATTGTGGCGAAGATTTTGTCGGTTCGCGATTGCAATGCACGTATTTCACGTGATTTCGATGAAGAGTTCCCAAAACTTCGTATATTTTCACATCCAAACATTCTGCCAGTCATCGGAGCCTGTAATTCACCACCAAATTTAGTCGTCATAAGTCAGGTAAATTGTCGATACTTTGAATCGAGTTTGTTGTAGATTTTTTTTCCCTGAACTGGGATCTATAGAAACAAAACTTTGGCTTAAAAATGTGATTTATTTGAAAAGAGATAGTTATTGATTGTTTATTTATTTACAGTACATGCCAAGAGGATCGTTGTACGATTTACTCCATGGTGCAGCTGGTGTTGTTGTTGATACAGCCCAAGCAGTTCGATTTGCCCTGGATATCGCCCGAGGAATGGCCTTTTTACACTCATTAGAACGCATCATACCCGAATATTATTTGAACAGTTTCCATGTTATGGTAAGTCAGAGAATGAATACAAGCACTAAGAAGATCGCTTGAAATTGTATCATTATTCCGCAGATTGACGAAGATTTAACGGCTCGTATCAATATGGGCGATGCAAAGTTTTCGTTTCAAGAGCGTGGTCGTTTGTATCAACCGGCGTGGATGTCACCGGAGGCATTGCAGAAGAAACGTGGCGATCGTAATTGGGAAGCGTGCGATATGTGGAGCTTTGCCATTTGCGTTTGGGAATTGAGCACACGAGAAATTCCATTCGGCGATTTATCACCGATGGAATGTGGTATGCGCATCGCCACTGAAGGCTTAAGATTGAAAGTACCGCCCGGCACCTCGTCATACTTCTCTAAGTTAATCAATATCTGTATGAATGAAGACCCAGGAAAGCGACCAGTCTTCGACATGATAGTGCCTATATTAGACAAAATGAAGCGATAGAATCGCACGAATTTTGTATCGCTATTGCACAAGTCAGCTCCACTCCAGGGAACATATGTTTTATTTTAAATTTTGAAACAACGACATTATTGAATGTTTGTCAGCAATGTAGCAACTAATGAAATTAATACTTAACAAATGAACTGTTGTGAATGTATTATTTTGTGCCTAAATGGTTAATCGAACTTGATTGTTGAGCATCATGATTCTAATTAACACCCAAACTAATTGAAACGAATGAAATCACTAAATGAAATTCAATATTTTATCATATTCTTCCATTTCTGAACAAAGTAAACAATTACCGCACAAGTTCTAGAGAAGAGATAACGATCAGAGAGATATATTTAATGCAGAATTAGTGCCGAAATGCAGAATGAACATTTTGCTGCCAAAATAAGTGCCTTTTACAATAAACAACTTTTATTCGAATTATTATAGATTTTTTTTTTCAATTTGTCATTTCGTTGTGTTCGGCATACAAATTTTAATATTACTTAACTTCGTTCAATGTGCCAAGAAATTATAACAATTTCAAATTGTCAAATTTTTATTTAAGTAATATAAAATGCGTTGTAAATTACTTAATCGATTGTACTAATTTTTAATCGTAAAAATATGTTGTTTTTTTCTGTCTAATTTCCCGAAATCATTTTTCAACTTTATATTTCATGCGTATATTTTATATTTTTTGAGAAAGTATTTGTTTGTTGATAAAACACGATTGAATTCAATGTGCACACGTGAATTAACATTTTATTTGGAATAAAAAGGAAAAACATGTATGCAGTGTACATTTCATCATCATTTCGATGGATTTTCTTTCTGGTTTTTTTTTTTAATAGCGATTCAAAATATTTAAATATTTGACGCGTTAGCGTCAGTAATAGAACCTGTGTTTTATATGAATTTGTGAATCATTTTAAGTATTTTTTTTTTCAATGAATCGGTTGATGTTTTTGATACATTCACCTGATTCATCGACAAAACTCAGCTGTTCAATACTATCGTTCAAGAGTCTTCTCACCGAATCTCCGCAGCCAAAAATTGACTTTTAATCTTAGTAATTTTTGAATCACATTGAAAAAAAAATTCTCAACAAAATAAGCTCCAAAAATGTTATCTACCTGATGTCGATTCTGTCTGAGACTTTATCATTCATTAAGTGAAATGAATTCGATTGATCAAAGCAAATTCCAAGTGCAATAAAAATCATCAACATATATAATCTTCCAATACTTGCGCGAATTGTACTAATTTTTATTCGTAAAATATTTGTTTATTTTTTCCGTAATTTCCTGAACTCATTTTTCGACATTATATTTTATGCATTTATATGTTTTATACATATCTTTTTAAAAAGGTAGGCCAATTTGTTATTACCTAAAAATTGAAACTTTTTTTCTGGAATAAACAGAAAGAAGTTTTTGTTTGGTTTTTCGAAATCGAATTAAAATTCCAAAGCGAAGGGCCAGTATTTGGAGTGTTGAAAATTCCACATATAGATAAAATGTTCGCCAGTGTTAAATGAGTCCATTACCTTAATTTCGTCCGGTGTTAATTTAAAATCAAACATATGAATGTTAGAGCGTAAATATTGTTCACAGACCGATTTTGGAATTGGATCAGTGCCGAGTTCTATTAAATATCTCAAACAAATCTGCGTCGCTGTTATGCTATATTTTTGTACAATTTCATTAACTCATGGTAGCGGTTTTAATGGAGATGGATGACGCAGAGGACTGTATGCGATAACAACTATATCACGTTCTCGACAAAAATCAATCATTTTTCGTTGGTTCAATGTTGGATAGCATTCGATTTGATTTGCAAACCGGTTAAATTCTACCCAAATAGTCAACAGCGTCTAACACTACTAGTTATCAAAAAAACCGTCAAGAGGGCGCCAACAGTTCCCCATTGGAATGTCCATAAGAAAGCGCTCTCTCTACGGCAAATTTCGCCATTTTTCAACAAAAAGTGTGCAGTGCTATACGCTGTTGCAAATAGTATGGCTCGCAGACCGAATAAAACTAAATTCAATTTGTCGAATGTGAATCGAAACGATGTAGTTTGTTGGCGGTTCAAATCGTGATAAGAATTTAATGCAACTTATTGTAATTAAGGTATTGGACAGTGAAACTGACATATCGCGAACGTGTTTAATTGCAACCGATAAGTGATAAAAGGCTGTAACTGTTCTTATTTGTAACATTGAATTAGATAGATATATATTGATTGGATCATTAATTAACTAGAATTCTAGGCCGAATGGCCAGTATTTGGCGTGTTTAGCATCCGAAAATTTGACGATACGTTCGTTAGTGTTCAACGAATCCATCGCTTTAATATCCTCTTTGGACAGCTTAAAGTCGAAAATGCTGATGTTTTGCAGAATACGCTCTTCGTTCGCTGACTTCGGGATCGGGACGACACCCAATTCCACCTTCAAATGAATGAAGATACGTATTAAATTACAAAGTGGACACAATAATGAATATTGATTTTCTTACCAAATATCTCAAGCAAATTTGAGCTGGTGTTTTATTGTACTTGGCCGCAATGTCTTGGACTTCCTTTCGTGCATCGAGCTGTTGCCGAGCCAATGGACAGTATGCAACCAAAACCACATCACGCTCCTTACAGAATGCCGTTAATTTTTTCTGATTATGCATGGGTGAGCATTCAACTTGATTTGAAACGGGCTTAATTCGAGACTCGTTAACCACACGATCCACTTGTTCGCTATTGAAATTCGATAGACCGATACTCTTCACCAGGCCCAAATCGACCAATTTTTCCATTGCACGCCATGTTTCCAAGTAATCGACATCGCTGTTGGTGATTACAACTTTTAATTAATGTTACACGTTCAAACCACTACATAAAGCAAACAATTTGTCCTCATAGTAATCATAAATAGAACTATCTCTTCTCCTATGTCTGTGTCGATTTGTGCAAGCAAGGGGGGAGAGAGAGAAGAGAGAAAAAAGTAGAAAGAGCAGACACTTTTCTGTGAATCGCAATGCTTTCGATTCGAACAGTTTGCGGCTGTTTCTAAGGTTTCTCAAAATTAATTCACTCTTATATCTTACATACTTTGTTTCTTGGGTTCCATCTGCATTTTTCGGCCATACGGTTTCATCGTCATGATACACAAACCCAACTGGAGCATGCATAATATACAAATCGATGTAGTCAAGTTCTAAATTCTCCAACGATTTTCGGCACGCATATTCAACACGTTCGGGCTCATGGAAAGTGCACCAAAGCTAGCAACAGTGGCAAACAAACTATATTCATTATCACGATATCATTCGAAATAACATCAAATGGTAATAAATCAATATGATAATAATTCTCCAAATTTGCACCGTGGCCCACGGTCCGTGGGTAAATTGTTGGAAAACAACTGATAATAATAAAGTCATACCTTTGAGACAACCAACATGTCTGAACGACTGATAACACCCTCAGCGATTTTATCGCGGACCGCTTCGCCCACTTCTTGTTCATTGTTGTACAAGAACGCAGTGTCCAAATGTCTATATCCGATATCAATGGCTTTCTTTATTGCCGCAATCCCTTCGCCACCTTTCAACTAAAATCAAAATGAATCGGATTAGTTATTGGCAAATTTTCGAACTGAAAAACTGTCAATTCAAAATTTGGCGATAAAAATTACAACGACACAATTTAGAAATCAAATCATTTATTGTTACCCCGTATGTGCCGAGTCCGAATGCCGGCATTTTCAATCCATTGTTCAATGTGATCGATGGAACGGTTGCCATGTTCAATATTCTTTGCGAGAAAAAAAAAACGATTGCCGAAAAAATTCCGTTGAAAATCAAAAACGATTAACGTAATAATGAAATAGCGCAAGGAATTGAGTTTCTTGTCACTGATGATATTCAATGAAGAGCAATCAAAATAATTACGCTTCGGTAACTTAAAGACGACTACTATCTGCGTAGAAAAAGTGAAACATTAAAAAGCCGCATTAATCGCCGCTGTTCCATTCGGACGACGTTCGGCAGAACAATACACACTTGCGGTTTATGTGTGTAGCATGGTTTGAGACGCCACAATACATGCACATCAATTTGATACCATGTTTACAATGTTTCCATGCACTTGTCATCTCTCTCGTTCAAATGATGTGCTATTCTAAACAAACACTAGTCGTATCATTTTAACCTAATAATTTGCCCGATAATCCATTTCATATGGATCTTCTGGCCGATCCAATTGAATGAATGGATTGAGAATATTTGATGAATTGATTCAATGGTAAATTACAATTCTTTTTTCAATAAAATTGTTCTCATTTATTGGGTAAATGATGGACTCACCGGTCACCGTGCCATCGATTCATTACTATAAGTGGAATTTAATTTATTGATATTGCAATCGCAAATAGAGGCAATATTTTCCCGGTTCTATCGACACATCAAACATGTATAAATTGATCGTTTTTATGAAATCTACCGACATTGGTTGGTGTGCGTTCAAACACAACGCAGGAATGTTCTAGTATAAAATGATGTGAACACTGAAAAAATAATACCAATAAGTCAGCAAAAGCATGTGCTCTAGATTCGTTTTTGCCGTTTCCCACCTCGTCATCGGCCGTGACGTCATGTCAGCACTCAATCCGATCGTGTTTGTATTGTGCATATATACAAGCGTACTTCGGTTATAGCAAGAGCGAAAAACCCAAAGAAACTCGGTGACTCACTTTCGTTTACACTTGACGAACCATTCTCCTTCAACGATACACAAGCACACTATCGTATAAATACGTATCTGTCATCGCTAGTAGCTTTATTTGAGAGTTTGTTTTTGATGCGTACAGCGATTTTTGGTTGTTGATTTCAAATCTGTTATTGTAAGAGAAAGGAAAAGTTTTGTAATTCCAAAGATTTTGTGTAATTTTTTGGAAGGAAAAAGAGATTTTAGTAAAAAAAAAATAATTTATTGTTTGAATATTAGTACTTCATTGAGAATAAAGCGTGATTATAATGTCTGCGGTTCCATTTGTTCAATTAAATGACGGCAATCGTATGCCTGCTCTTGGTCTTGGCACTTGTGCGGTAAGAATTTAATTGCAATTAGAAAGTAAAGCGGTTGAAAATGATCAATTTCGTGTTCTGTTTTCGAATTTTAGTCAAGTGGAAGTGAAATAGAAAAAGCAGTAAAAGATGCCATCGATGTTGGATATCGTCACATTGATACCGCTTGGGCTTATGAGAATGAACATTCCATTGGGAAAGCAGTGAGAAGCAAAATTGCCGAAGGTGCTGTTAAGCGGTCGGATATGTTTATTGTGACAAAGGTAAATTACAAGTGATTTCTTTTCAATTGTCCACCGGAGAAGAGTTTCGAAAAATAATCGCTCAGCTTGTGAATATTTTATCCATGGTTGTAATCGTTCAAACCATCTGATTTGTGTCTTTTTTTTGCAGCTATGGAACACGTTCCATGAACCACATCAAGTAGAACGAGCATGTCGTCAATCTTTGAACAATTTGCAATTGGACTATATTGATCTGTATTTGATTCATTTCCCCTTTGGTTACGCGTATAAAAATGATCACGAACAATGGCCGCGAAATCCAGATGGAACTCGTGCACTAAGGTAAAATACACAATGTTTTGTCATTCACACTGAATTCTCATATTTCGATTTAATTTCAGTAATGTCGACTTTATCGACACATGGACAGCGATGGAGCGTTTGGTTGAGTTGGGATGGGTCAAAAGTATCGGAGTATCCAATTTCAATAGTGAACAAATTGCTCGATTATTGACAGTCGCTAAGATACGTCCAGTTGTTAATCAAGTGGAGTGCTCGCCAACAATTAGCCAAAAGAAACTTACGAAATTCTGCAAAGACCGTGACATTGCCATCACTGGATTTTGCCCGTTAGGTCATCCAAGCCCAGCATCAAAAACACCAGCATTCATGTATGACGGTCGAGTTGAGGCAATCGCCGATAAATATAATAAAACGCCAGCACAAATTGGACTGAGATATTTGCACGAGCTGGGTGTTACACCAATACCGAAATCAGTACGAAAACAACGAATGATCGAGAATATGAGCATCTTTGATTTCACACTGACAAACGAAGAGAAACAGTTTATGGATTCATTCAATACAGGACAACGATTAGTTGCTATGTATGATGCTAGAAAATCACCATACTGGCCTTATGGAATTAAATTTTAAGAGATCAACTATTATTAATTTTAAAAAGATATTCACGTTTGACGCACAACGAACAAAATATTATTTATCACAAGCCTCGTTATGTATGATTTTGATCGAAGTTCCCATTTTCATTCATTTTTATGATTCAATTTCTATTACCATTTTTAAAAAAATTAAATTGTATTGTAAGCTACAACTTTTGGTTATTCTTTAGAGGAAAACGATATGCAAATGGTTGAAATAAAAAAAAAATTGAGATTTTTAGAGCGAAATGAATTTTCTGGTATTTGATAAAAGAAAACAACGATTAAAAAGTCTATTTTGAACTGAGCTGAAACCCAAAGCTAGAAAAAAATAGAAGGACGCAAATGAGTGAATTCTCCCTTACAATATAAATACGTAGTTCAATTCCTTCAGTACCGACTTTCGGTGTTCTTTGAGTAAATGATTTTGTCAAAAATAAAAATGATAATCACGATGATGCAAAGTACGTCACACGTCACAGTATGTGCGTGAACCAAATATTAAATTTCAAATATTCTCTTCGTTGCAAATGCTAAATACTGTTTAAATTAAATCTTAGGAAATAGGTAAGTGTTGCAGTTTTTTGTTACATTGAATTCTTTTTTGGATAGAAAAATTCGTGCCTAAAATAATAATGATATACATGCGAAATTCGTAACAAATGAACGACCGGTTTGAAATTTAGCTGAAACAGAGAGGATCGATAAAAACAAGTAAGTACGTATATGTCATATTGCAATGATTTTTTTTTTTCAATTTTATTCTAAAAAAAAAACTTGCACAGATTCATAGGTATAGCTATTTTCATATTTTCAAAAGTTTTTTTTCGCGAAAAAGCCTGAGTTCCTGTAGTGGCTGTCAATTTCGTAGATTTTTTTCATTGATTCGTATCTTATTCGGCAACTATTTACCTTTGCCATATGGTTTTGCGTGGTCGCTGCTATCACTTTTTTTTCATTTTATTACTTGAGCTTTAAAAAATTGAACAAAATATTGTTTATTTTAAAGAATACAAATAAAGGGTGTCCCAATAGGGACGCAAAAAGTTTTTCAATAGGGATTTCATGATGGATGCCCCGATCTGTCAAACTGGAATGTCAGTTTGAAGCGTCCATCTATAACATTTATAACCATGTCAAGATTAAGTAAAGATCAACGCGTTCAAGTCGTTAAATCCCATTACGAAAATGGGTCTATTTTGCAAAATACGTTTCGTGCAATTCGTGAATTTTTCGGCCGAAATAATCGACCAAATGTGTCCACCATCAGTCGCCTGGTGCAGAAATTTGAGCGTACTTGCTCTGTGTTAGACGATCAACCATCAACCCGTATGCGAACGGCCCGCTCGCACGAAAATATTGCTGCTGTGAGTGAAAGTGTGGAGGACGAGCCAAGAACCTCGGTTCGTCGACGTTCTCAACAAGTTGGCCTCTCTAGGATGACCACATGGCGTATTCTCACCAAAGACTTGGGTCTACACGCTTATAAGATTGTCCTCACTCAAGAACTTGAACCGATGGACCACGGATAACGAAGAGATTTCGTCGAATGGGTCAAAGGAAAAGAGGCCGTGGATGCCGATTTTTTGAAGAAAGTGATCTTTTCGGATGAGGCTCATT
>NW_022601467.1:5768836-5997182 GCF_009176505.1 Sitodiplosis mosellana | reverse complement strand
AAAAAAAGTTTATCTTACTGTTTGGTGGTCGATTATCGACCACGGGGTGAGCCTAGTAATTATTATTTCACCACACAACACAATGACGACTATGTTTGACACTGCATTGAATACATTCATCAATGTAGTTCCCGTCAAAATGTGTGGCGTTGTTGGTTTGACGTTCAATGATCGAGACTATCGCGGTGCAACTTTCTCAATTTTTTAAATATTTGTTGATGCATGTATGCACAATTGTCTTCGCCCAAAAATAAGAAAAATTGTCCTAAAAAAGGTGTTATTCAAAATCAAATTACCGTATCTTGAGGGAAAAACCATATTTCCACAAAAAAAAGAAGTAAGTATACTCCTTTAAATAAATTTCGGTCTTTTTGAAATATGAACAAATGTGAACCAGACTTCCTTACACTGAACGCAGCGAACTCAGCAATGTAGCGAGCTCTAAAATGTGAGAGCTGTCAAAAAAATTCAGCCAATTTATTAGGACTGGTTCACACTGATTTCTCTGTTTTTCGCTATAATCGTTTGATGTCAAATGGACCGAAATATATTTTAAGGAGTATACATATATGATCAAAAGTTTGATCATTGGAAAAACCGTGTTGTGCTTAGAAAAATTTGTATTACTTTTCCGCAAACTTGTTTGTTAGGAAAAGTATTAGTTTTACTAGCCAAAATTTCATGACATCTCCTCTTTCGGACCACTATAACGCCACGCTAAACTTGAAAAAGCACATATCTGTACACTAGGCAATGTAGATGGGATCAAATCCTATCGATCAAGACCTATGTACCCCCAAAAACATGTTGTTTACTATGAAATATGTGCAAAATAGCGATGTGCGTATGGCGTCGTTCGCGTTCGCGTTCGCGTCCGAGCTTTTTGTTCGCCGATTATCTCAAAAAGTTGACAAGATAATTGAGATCTGTATAAGCAAAAAGTTTTGGCATGTCGAGACAAAGCTTCGGATTGATTTTGAGCCCATTCTGATTTACCATATTCGTACCATAAGCCTCCGATTGAGGACCTGAAAAACCTTGAAAAATGACACTTTTGTGCGGGAAGTACCCGAAAAAAGCATTTTTCAGGGTTTCGATCAAGGCAAACTGCCATTTTTGTGCAAAAATAATGGGAGTCTATGAACAACCGAACACCTACTTGCCCATAAATTTGGTCCAAAATCGACATTTCTTGAAAATTTCCTCGAAAAATAGACTTTTGTATGAAAAATCACACAGAAAGCCATTTTTCAGGGTTTTGGTCAACCAAACTGATATTTTTTTGCAAAAATAATGGGAGCCTCCAAACAACCGAACACCTACTTGCCCATAAATTTGGTCCAAAATCGACATTTCTTGAAATTTTCCTCGAAAAATAGACTTTTGTATGAAAAATCACACAGAAAGCCATTTTTTTGGGTTTTGGTCAAAGCAAACTGATGTTTTTTTGCAAAAATAATGGGAGCCTCCAAACAACTGACCACTTGCCCATGAATTTGGTCCGAAATCAACATTTTTTGAAATTTTTGAAATTTTGTTCGAAAATGACACTTTTGTATGGAAATGGTCGAAATAGTTATATTTTAAGGTCAAAAATGCTATGAAAAAAGGGTCCATTGAAATTTTAATTAAACATTAAGCGGGAGGTGAACTAAATTGCTGCGGAGCGGAAAAGTTTGGATTACGTATGTAATTCGTTTTATTTTTGTTTTGGTGTATTCATATGTGAAGCTGAATATGTGATTCTATTAATCAAGAATTGAAAATAATGCATAAACAATTTGATGTTCGTGACCATGGCAAACTCGTGTTGGATGTATATTGTATACTCTGAATTCGCGTTCAAAACCATTAGTTGGAGGCAAGATTTTTTTTGGTGCTTTCAGAATTTTAAATTCTGAAACATTATCTGAAACGAAAAAAAATGGAGTCGCATACGAAATATATGATTCCATGTGTTGTCTTGTTCGGGTGACAGACGTTTAATAATCTTGGGCTTCAAACGTCGTTAACACGTGCATATGTTTTCCTCTGTTTTCTGCGTGCGTTTGACGGTTGAAAAACTTTTAAGTTTTTCAAGCTATGGACTCGCACGTTGTTAATATGTACAACATATGCTCCTCTGTTATCGGCGGGCGATCGAAGATTATCAAACTATGGAGTCACGCGTCGAGGGCAGTTACACATGGTTTCTGTATTCAATAATTGCTTATGTGCACTTGAGCGGCTTCCAATATTGCTGACGTGCGTGTTTTACTTGTTTGCCGCTGTAGAGTACTCGGGTGCTGTACACAATTTCTCTGAGGGCACGCTTTCTTCCCGAAACTGATCGAGTTATCTATCTACAGTAAAGTAAAAAAGCTTTTCGAGTACTACAAGTTTATCGAAGATACGAAGCATTTGACTCTTGTTAGTTCCCAAAACAGAGAAAAACCGCAACGACCCACGAAAATTGATCATACAATGACTTCGAACAAGCTTACTTTTTTCACCTCTCACCAATAGATATATGTTAGTCTGTGTGCCTGTTTTTATGGCGCAGTATACTTTACGTTGGGCTTTGTTATTGGAATGGCCGCTTTCGTGAAAATCATTCGCTTGAAATTATGGTGGCAAGTTGATAAATAAAGATATTCAGTGAAGAAAACGTACCAAATCAATTTATTTTTCATCTACAATTCACATATCATTTGATTGCAAAATTGGCATTGGTCATCGTAATATTTTCTTGTATGACACACGTCATATGTTAATTTGTTTTGGAATTTGGCATACCAAATATCTAGAGCCCTTTTTGCATGCGAAGTCATTCCATCCGCCTAGATGATTTATCTCTAGGCAATGTTCAACTTCGCCCAAAAGTTTACCATGATTAGGTTCGCCCGGTGTCCAGTTACTGTAACCGAGTGGTTTTCCAGTTGATATCCAAGTGAATTTTTCCTTTTTCGGTGCCTTATTTCCATAAGCTAAATCATTACCATTTACCCAAAGTTCATATTTCCCATAATCTGTGTAGAAGGGTTAAAAGCACAAGTATATTAAAATAAAGGTGGTTTATGGGAATCAAATGTCCGTTAGTTTTTCTAGGGGCAATTGAAATATGAACGGACGCTCTCAACCTACTAATTCATTTCATGTATGCTAAAATAGCGTCCTCCTCCTCTTTCGACATAATAGTGGCCAATTCCATGGTGTGATCTGCACAAAACTTTACAGATTCGAACCAATTGGTCTGTGAATATTTTATACGAAAATTATAGCATTTGATATGTTAGAGTGAAAATGAACTGCGGACTATGAAGCTTACGAACATAATCCCGTGTGAAAATAAAGTGACTTAACAGTCACTCAGTTGTATGTAGCTGCAAATATATAGAAACAATCACTTTTAGTTATTCTTTCAGCCAGTCGTCTACTTTCAGCCACTTTTTGGCTACTAGATGACTATAACTGAAGTTTACAACTACATTCGAATATATTGTTCGAGATAACTAGGGGACAGACACGATTAAAAAAATAGTGATATTTCGTTTAAAAATAGCAAAATTAGCAGAAATTAGAGAGACTGAAACTTTTTTGTTCCATACATTGAGCATTGCCAATACATTTCCTTATGGAGGTTGTTTTGTTTATTTACCGTTATTTGTCAACAAGTCTGCCTATATCAACGCATTGCACTGTACATAGTATATGTCCATAAGAAATACACAGAGACAATGCAAAAAGATAGGCAGATTTGTTTACAAACAACAATAAATAAACAAAACGAAAATCTCCATAAGGAATGCATTGGTAATACTAAATGTGTGGAAGGAAAAACTAACAAATTAGCACAAATTAGCATCGAATTAGAAGAAACAATGGAAAAATCGTTCAAAATAGTTGAATTAGGACAAATTGATACCGTGTCTTGCCCCCAGAGATAATCACTTTTAGTCAGTAATAGTCAGCCAAAAAGTCCGAAATTAAGCGGCTGGCTACTCAGTCACACATTTTTCACACGGGATGTGTTTTGAACATGTTTTTGTTTTTCGAATTTTTCGAACCAATTTCAATAATAATTCTTAACACTTACTTTGTTAGATACATTCACAAAAAAAATCTTTTTGCCGACCTGAATCCTTGGGCCCAGCCCATCTATCTCAACATTATCTGAAAAAATGTAGAATTTGCCACCAACTATTTTTGAATATCGAAAGTCTAGAAAAGAAATCGATCTCATTTTATACATATATAGTAAATGTAACGAACTTTGCCCCAGTGTTGTGTTCATCCAAAATGATAAGGAATTCATATACGGCATAAGCAAGGCCTTCATGTCATCTATAATTTTTAGTGGAAATCATTAAGGTTTTTATCTTGCATTGACTGCTCAATTCAATATGAATGGTGATTAAATTTAACAGTAGCCTTTACGTGAAGCTCAGTACTGAACAGCAGCTTTACTGTTACTTAACCTACATTTAATTTACTTGAACGAAACTTCAAACCAAATGGTACACACTACACACCTAATATAAAGTAACAATGATAAAATTTGCCTATGTTTTTATATGGAGCACTTGTTTATGCTATATTTAAGCGACATCTTGACAGCAACCAATGACAGCAACAATAGAACGTATTTGTATTGCAAAATACTTCCACCTTGCAAATGGCGCCAAACCAATCGTCATTCTAGTCATTTTTCTCATTGAAAGTGAGATAATCTATTAGCATGTGCTACGTCAAACGATACACCAAAATTCACGTGTGAAATCCATCATTTTATCTATTTAATGCTCATACTTTCTTCACAAAAAGTCTTGCGCAATCTTGAAAAAAAAAACATTTAATAC
Organism: Sitodiplosis mosellana; assembly: GCF_009176505.1. Lineage (NCBI taxonomy): Eukaryota > Metazoa > Arthropoda > Insecta > Diptera > Cecidomyiidae > Sitodiplosis > Sitodiplosis mosellana. Next base: position 5,992,344 of record NW_022601467.1, on the reverse strand, counting down.
CACCAGTTCATGTTATACACCGAATTTTTTTTTTGGAGCATTGAACAAAATTCCATTGCAAAATTGGTGTATTATGCACCACTTACTACTTTATACAACATTTATGCACCAAAATTTTAATGTATCGTTCGAAATTTGTGCCCACTGAGCCGTATTTGCAACATTTTTATCCATTGGCAGCTATTTGCGGTCGTTGTTGCTTTTATTTACCATATTTTCATGCATTTGTTCCCGTTATTACCTCCTAGAAATTTTATTATATCTAAAAAATAAATGTCTAAATTGTTCGCAACGTTCTTACCATCGACTTGTAATGCTTTACACGTCACAATCGTTGCAAATGAAATATGCAATAGTAGCGTGCCATAACACACAAGTTTCAGCATATTTTTAGTAAAAAGCTATTCAAATCCGGAAATACTGAGGTGATATACCGACTATCCTGAATATTTATATTTCCACTAATGACTTTGAGCCACAATCGTTATGTATAAATAAATTTCTATGGATTCATATTAGAGCGCATTTGATATGCTATAATAAATTACCTCTTTCAAATCAATTAATATGTGCAAGATAATATCGCAATCGCAGCCTGTGCAGAACAATAATGAACAAAGGAAAACACGAATTTGCGATGAGCTAAAAACAAAAGGCACACTGACCGTACTAGTAAATGGCAAGCTAATGATTTTTAACAAAGGAGAAATCGAATTCTTTATGTTACAAACCAAAACCAAATGAATTAATCGTAAATTGTAGAACAAAAATAAACAAAAACAAACATAAAAATCTAAATATTTACTTATAAAATTGATGTTTATCATCTGCTATGCTCTCACAAAAATCATTTTTCACATTCGTACATTTCAATATGAAAATATTCAATAGTTCGCGGTAAACATTAAACGAACTGAGTTCAATAGCCGTCACAACTGTTGACACTTGTCACGCAGCGGTAGTAGTGAGTTATCAGACAGTTAAATGCACAGCCTGTGGTCGCATTTCAAGCTAATTTCAATGTTTAAAATTGATTTGCCGTTGTAACACAACTCTGCCAATTGAAAAAAAATTAAATTAATGAGATTGAAGAATTTCTCTCCTAGTATGGTCTTGTACTGAAAGCAAACGCAGATTAATGTTTTTTTTCCAAATTTCAATTAGGTTGCATTGCGATATTATTTTGCGCATATTGATTGATTTGAAAGAGGTAATTTATTATAGCATATCAAATGCGCTCTAATATGAATCCATAGAAATTTATTTATACATAACGATTGTGGCTCAAAGTCATTAGTGGAAATATAAAGGATAGTCGGTATATCAGATACCTCAGTATTTTCGGATTTGAATAGCTGTTCACTAAAAATATGCTGAAACTTGTGTGTTATGGCGCGCTACTATTGCATATTTCATTTGCAACGATTGTGTCGTGTAAAGCAATACAAGTCGATGGTAAGAACGTTGCGAACAATTTAGACATTTATTTTTTAGATATAATAAGAATTGATGAACTGAATAACTAAATAGCTACATGATTCGATCTCATCCGCATGACTAATGATTTTTACAAAAAATTATAGATGACATGAAGGCCTTGCTTATGCCGTATACGCATTCCCTATTATTTTGGCTAAACACAACATTAGAAGAAGGTTCGTCTTACATCGGTAAAACCCTTTATTTTGTTATTCATTTCTGAAAGTTGAAAAAAAAACATTTTTCCCAATACTATATGTATCTCTAGCTGCTAGGGGCTTCACGCAATTTTGCAGAACGCAAATAACTCTAAAAAAATAAAAAAAATAGTGAATCAAACCTTCAACCGAAAATTTGAACCACTTTCGAAGGATTTTGGTGGATTACGGTAAATATTGGAACATTTTTGATTTTTTGACTATACAATCTGCACAAATTTACTAGTATGCACGTCAATCTCAAATATCTATGCATATTTAATAAAATTCATTGGACTGTAATGTCAAAAAATGTTCCAATATTCATCGTTATCTACCAAAATCGTTCAAATTTACGGTTGAAGGTTTGATTCACTCTAGGGGCTAACCATGGATTTTTCATTGACTCTGTATATATCTGTATATATTGAATTTTATCGTTTAATATCGACTATAAATGTTTAATGTGCTGACGTCATTACCGATTCAAAAATGCTGGAAGTGGGTTTTGGTGGATCCTCAGGATCGTTTAGTACTGCTCCCGGTTCTGGAAGTGGATCCTCAGGATGGGCTAGGGCATTGTCAAACCCAGTCTGGTCCATCCTGAAGATCCACCAAAACCCACTTCCAGAATCGGGAGCAGTTCTGAACGATCCTGAGGATCCGCCAAAACACGCTTTCAGAACAGTATGCATTCGTCAAAGCGAAAAAATATCTGCAAAAATCGGGCAAAATCGACCAAAATGTGATCATATCGGAATTTATTTGTTTAAATGATAAAAAAATGTTAAAGTCGGTCATTATTGGTTATTTTTAAAACCTTGGTTAGCCCCAAGAGATCATACATACGCTATTTATATAGGAATTCACGTAATATTTAACGTGAATTGCCTATGCGCAACGCGGCCAACTAAAAACTAAAAACCGCGAAATTTTAAAAAAGCCGTGGTTTGCCTCTAGTATGATCTATGGCTACAACGATGAAGAGTATATATGAATTCACATTATATTTAACGTGAATTGCCTACGCGCGACGTGGCAAACGAGATCATACTTTGGCTTACCGGGTATTGGGATTCCACGTGAAATATGGGGTGAACTGCAGATATGATGTTTCGGCAACTAACTAATTGCTAATTCAAGTCAAGTGCTACATCTACGTGTGTGAAGACGAGTCCACTGCTTTATTGAGTAGTTGCATGTAAACTATACAGTCATGGACAGAATTGAGAGGCCAGCCAAAATTTGTAATTATTTTCAATTTTTATTCTCTTCCATTAGAAATGTCATATATCAATAGACAGTAGAATAAAAATTATTACTATTGACAATTTCAAACATGAACAAAGGCTTTAATTTGGCCAAGTTTTGGCCGTTGGTAATTTTATTGGTATAAAACATGGAAATTGGTTACAATTTGACCAAGTTATAGATGTCCGAAAATTTTGGCCAACTTTTTTTCGGATTTCCAACGGCCATAACTTGGCCAAATTGAAGCCGATCCAAAAGTTTAAAACCCTCAATAGTATCCTTTCTCGAAGGCCTTCAAAACTGCATTTGAACATTTCAAATCGAACGACTAGGAAAAAAGTTGCATTTTGGGCCGTTTTTACCAAGGGCCATTAGCCGCCCGTTGGCCGGCCTTTATTCGTGTTTGAAATTTGTCAAAAGTAATTATTTTTATTCTACTTTCTATTGATACATTTCTTGTGAAAGAGAATGAAAATAGAAGAATAATTACAAATTTTGGCTATCCTCTCAATTCTGTCCATGACTGTTTTTACTATATATGTATAAAATGAGATCGATTTCTTTTCTAGACTTCAGATTTGACGGTACGGACCTTCTGTACCCGTATTCGCTATTCCAAAATAGTTGGTGGCAAATTCCAAATGAACAAAACACTATAAAATTTCCACATTTTTTCAGATAATACTAATGTTAATACGAAAGACTTTGGGCCCAAGATTGAGGTCGGCAAAAAAAGCTTCTTTGTGAATACATCTATGAGTGTAAGTGATAAGAATTATTATTGCAACAAATTGGTTCGAAAAATTCGGAAAAAAATCATATTCAAAACACATTATGTTCGTAAGCTTCATAGTCAGCAGTTCATTTTCACTCTAACTTATCAAATGCTATAATTTTCGTATAAAATATTCACAGACCAATTGGTTCGAAGCTGTAAAGTTTTGTGCAGATCACAACATGGAATTGGCCACTATTATGTCGAAAGAGGAGGAGGACGCTATTTTAGCATACATGAAACGAATTAGTAGGTTGAGAGCGTCCGTTCATATTTCAATTGCCCCTAGAAAAACTAACGGACATTTGATTCCCATAAACCACTTTTATTTTAAAACTTGTACCTTTAACCGTTCAACTCAGATTCAATTAGAGCACTTTGAGTATATGGTAATGACTTAGCTTATGGAGATGGAGCACCGAAAAAGGATCATTTCTCTTGGATATCAACTGGAAAACCACTCAGTTACAGTAACTGGTCAGCGAAACAACCTGATCATAGTAATTGGGGTAATTCTTCTGGTGAGGTTGAACATTGCCTAGAGATATTTTATCTAGGCGGATGGAATGACAACAGATGCAAAATGAGCTCTAGATCTTTATTATGCCAAATTCCAAAACAAATTAACATATGACGTGTGTCATACAAGAAAATATTACGAATGTATGTGAATTGTAAATGAAAAATAAATTGATTTGGTATGTTTTCTTCACTGAATATCTTTATTTATCAACTTGCCACCATAATTTCAAGCGAATGATTTTCACGAAAGGCTGTTTTAGTAATAAGTTCTAGCATAAAGTCACCGCGATAGTCTCGATCATTGAACGTCAAACCAACAACGCCACACATTTTGACGGGAACTACATTGATGAATGTATTCAATGCAGTGTCAAACATAGTCGTCACCCAATGAGCCAAGTGAAAGAAAATATGTACTAGAGCGTCACACTGATTATGCATAGATTTGAAAGATTGCATATAAGTAGATTATGTAAAAATAGTGTGTAATTTACGTGCATAAGGTGTGCGTAAATCGTCTTTGTTTAAATAGAGGAGAATTTCAAATTATGTGTCAAAATTGTGCTTATATTTGAACATATGTCCAAACTGTGTGCAATATATGTGCATACTGCGTGCATGCTAGATTATGCACATTTCTTCCAATTTTCAATTGAGGTGTATGAGAGAAAATTACGGTTTTATATGATATATTGGAGTTTCCATAATTAAAGAAAAAAACACAAAATGTTAGATTCAAAATAGAAACTGATTCGTGGCAGAATTGTTTTTTTAATTTTTCGGACCATACTGAGAAAACTACACTGAAACAGAAGTCGATTTGACATTAACTGTCAAACCGGCAAGATGAACAAGTGCGTTTGTTAAGTGAGCGCGTTCACTCCGTGTCAGCAGGTTTTGGACGAATCTCATTTTGTAAATGATGTTGTTGTTAGTGTAATGATACCCCCGCGCATAAAGTAGCCAAACACCTGTACCATAAAATCAGGCGAACGTTCTATGTACATGTATCTATTGGTGAGTGGTGAAAAAATTAAGTTTGTTCAACTTCGTTGTATGTTCAATTTTCGTGGGTCATTGCGGTTTTCCACGGTTTGTCAGAACTGACATGCTCAGATGAATATTCAAATCTTGGCAAATTTGCCGAAATGACTTCGGGTAGGGCGATTTCAATTGTAGATTTTATGTACTTTAATGTAGTGTTTTTACTTTCTTTATGTAGGAACAATTTTTTTGAGCAATCGGCTATCGAAAAACTGCTATAAAATGGGACAACTCAAATCTTGGTCAAAAAACGTATTTTCCACAAATCGAATTTTTTTTCGAATGAAGAATGGTTCCAAAAAGTTGTAGATAAATTGTAGAATTCAAATCAATTGTCTGTTTTCAAATATGTCTTCCCGTTCGTTCGATATCGGGACGAGTCTTGAAAATTGGTCCAAAATCGGTAATACTCAAATCTTGGCCACAAATTGAAATTTCCACAAACTGAATCTTCCTCTCTTGATGCTAGGTTCCATAAAATTGTAGAAAAAATGTAGAATTCAAATCAGTCATCCGATCCTTGGTGTTTTCAACAACTTATTTGGCTCCAGGGGAGTTTAATATTTAATATGGGAATAAAACTGCTATAAACTGCTATAAAACGTGTTTTAATAACCAAGAATTAATTGTAGTGGCCCGAAAATAATTGTAGAAGCACCTACAGTTATTGTAGTGGTCGAAAATTGATTGTACTGGCCCAAATATAATTGTAGAAGCACCTACAGTTATTGTAGTGGTCGGAAATTGATTGTACTGGCCCAAATATAATTGTAGAAGCACCTACAGTTATTGTAGTGGTCGGAAATTGATTGTACTGGCCCAAATATAATTGTAGAAGCACCTACAGTTATTGTAGTGGCCCGAAAATAATTGTAGAAGCACCTACAGTTAATGTAGTGGTCGGAAATTAATTGTAGTGGCCCGAAAATAATTGTTGCTTCTACAATTCCCCTAGGATAAACTTAAACAGTCTCTTTTAACGTGAACAGATGAACAGAATTACCAGGAAACATGGTTTCCTTTGCAAAAATCCGTGATGCATTTGCTATATACGTCGAAAGATTATTATTTTCATCATTATTTTATTGCGAGTCACTCCAGAATATAATCGATGAAAAAGAAGCACAGTTCGTTATTCTTCAATAGAATCGAAAGAGTTTTTCAAGAGAATATTTGCAAATAAATTTCAATATTCTGCTACAAATTACTGCTGTAATGGAAAATTATTGATTTTATAAAAATGTTCGTCGTATGGAAAGTTGGAGCGAATTTTTTTTTGAAATTTCTGTTGAATTTGTTTCGAGAATTTCTGTTGAATTTCTTGGCGGATTTTGGGTATTTTGGAGTCTAGAATTTCAAAAAAATGCTGGAATTCAACAGAAATTCCAGAAAAAACATAAATAAAAAATTTAAAAAAAAATTTCGCTTCAACTTCCCATACGACGAACATTTTTATAAAATCAATAATTTCCCATTACAGCCGTAATTTGTAGCAGAATATTGAAAGTTTTCGCAAAGATTCTTTTGAAAAACTCTTTCGGTTCAATCGATGGAGGCTCTATCAAGCGGATGGAAAAAATCTAACCCTGGGTAATAGGTACTTGGGAGCTAGTTTAATGATGGTTCAATGGGAAGCCATCGATTTTATTCATAGAGGTTTAGGGGCGATGGACACATTATTTTTACCGAATTACGTTCGGAAATTAGAGTTACGTTCGGAATTATGAGTCCATGTGTATAAACCAATGTAATTGCAGCCGCGCAAAACCGCGCTCTGAGTGTTTTATACAAATTTCCCATGTAGAGCAAAATCGAAAGAAAAATTTAAAAAAAAATCGATCTTAATACAGTTTTTTGTATTGGTGTTATCAGCACATCGAAATTCGCGCTCGATATCACTTAATTGGCATTCCAAAACAAAATCACAACTAAAACCAAGGCTTCGTGATAGCATACCGTGGAACACAGTATATTTAACACGCAGTGTATTTAAGGCTCGGTATAATATACCAGCATATCGTACACACAGCTGCCGCACACACTTCTCTCGCTTTATGTTGCACTTTGAAAAAGCAAGAATATTCAGATGATCCTGATGATGGGCTTCCACTCAATCATAATGTATAACAAAGTTCGGTGCATAAAATAACAATTTATTTGCCATGACCAATAAAAATCATAATTACAATGAACATAACTCAAACTCTAGCTTATTGATTCAATAAACAATTACGTTGATAAATACATTTCCTAAAACCCTTACTTTTTAAATTTACTGTCTTTTAAATAAAATCATTGAAGAACGGTATCGTTTTTCATGTGGCCATACTGTAGTTTAATCCTCATTTCACCATATTTGCTGATTGGCAGTGCATTCGGGATCCATTCGATTATGAATAATCCTTGTTTGCTGGATTTACACTGGAACTAAGTAAGAAAAATCAACAAGATAAAACATCAATCATTGAAAGTGATCTCGATTCTGATTCATACCTTGGCATTTTTGTCCACACTTTTCATCTTAAGAAAAGTCTTATAAACTGTCGGCCGAATTTTTCGATTATTATCGAATACTTCATCCTCTGAGTTGATCAATTCACTGGCCGGTATATACTCGAATGTGTTTTGTGATGTCTTCCGAAATGATCGTACCACCTCCAGTTCCATCTGATTTAATGACAAAAATGGATGTCGTTCAAACTCAATGTTTTCTTTAGAAATCAATAACAGTAAATGGTGAACTGACCGTTTTTGTGCAAAAAATATATTTAATGAGTTTAATGTTCGAGAAAATCCAAGTGGACATGGTCTGATTCTTGTATCTGCCATCGGTGACAACCGTTGTTAGATTTGGTAGACGCTTCTTTTTTGTTCCCGCCGAGAATTTGGTGCGTAAAATGTCAAAATACAACTACAATTGCAGAAAATGAGTAACAATTTGATGGTTTTCAAAAAGAAAAGAATGTCTTACATGAGGCACGCTAAATTTGAGTGGTTCAGGATATCCATCGCTATTGAAATCTAGTATTAAATTCGTTGCTTCGATGACCGAACCCAACCAATTGTGATAGGATTCGAGTTGTGTACTATCTAGGCTTCGACACATTTTTTCGTGTTCCGTATAGATGTCATCGTCCGATTCCATTGAATGATCTTTGTTCGATATGAGATTTTCATTCATTACTTCCATAGGTAAATCTTCGAACAACATACCATCCGAGCATAAATAAGAAAGAACAACGTCATTTGTACTACCCGAATCGTCTAGGCCATAGATGCCGTCAATACTAAGGTTATTTTGTGTTTCGGCTGCATTTAGTTGCTCGTCACCGAATTCAACCTTATTGGCCACATTGAACTGGTCTGTAAGCTGTACCCGGTAATTAACTAGCTCAAGTCCATCGGAATATTCCCCGTTATTCAATTTATCATTCATTGGAACATTCTCACTTTCAACTGAAATTGGCAGATTTTCCATATCAACTGATTCTCCGCTACACTGGTCCAGGTTGAAAAACGAACTATTCAACGCTTCTCCTTCAGTCAGAGCATTCGGTATTTGAATCAGTTCAATGTTATCTAAACTTTCGACTAATGTTGCAGCTATTGTTGTACTACCCAGGTCATTGTAAGCGGTGGCTATAGGCACGGAAGAGACTTCCTACATGTCGAATTTAAAAAAATAATATTATTTAAATAAAGAATGAATATTTCAAATGGAGAATAAAATATTATACGCTCACAAAGCAACACTTACATCTTTGAGCCATTGGCATTCATCTATCGTAGTGCTAACAAAGGTTTTAATTATATTCGCCAGACTTTCGAATTCCTTCTGGAGATTGAGATCGCTCATGATTGCCGCCAGAATCAGCAAAATGTGTTCACAAATATCTTGTCCCATCAGAGTGCTTTGATTCGTTGCTATCAAAACTTTCGCTTTTTGACACGCACAACAAAAACTGGAAGATATTATACCACTGATGCATTAATTAATTGGAACTGCACTTGAAGGAAGTACGCCTATTTTCATGAAAAATTAACTATTTGGTTCATCCGCTATACTTACCGAACTCCTTTCTGTTCAGCAGTGCACACGGCATGCAATAGACCAATTGGAAAATTTAAACTAACATCGCAACAAACTACGAAGACTCTCTCATTGATTCTTTGCACCAATGGCGTGGCCGAAGACTCACTCATTGACTCTCTGTGCCAACTCAAAAGTTTCCTCCTTTGTTCGTCGGTCATTTGAAGTCTTTTCAAAATGTCTTCTTCAATATTTTGGACTTTGGCTTTGGTTGTGCATGATTCCAATGAGCTCTTCACATGTTTGCAACTGATGTTGACATCATTTGAGTCATATTTACAGGTATCGACATAGCTACATAAACGATTAATTGAAAGAGACTAAAATTATGTGTATGAATGTCAACGAATACGTCGAAATTGTCTATTGTTACCAAATAGCATTTCGGCTGATGATCGAAGCGCTTGCATCCGACGAAATAACTTTGTCTGTGACCGATACAAAATTTCTATAATCAACATCACGGTCTCGAATTTGTACGCTAAATAGTTGTGATTCATCTTTGGTAACCAATTGGATGGAATTGATTTTTGGCTTCAGCTTGGGTTTTGACACCACCTTTGACAGTCTGCAACTCTTATTTTTGCACGCCGTCGCCCGAATTCCATTGTAATGGCTACAGGCTTTACATTTCACAAGACCACGCAGGTTTGGGCGTCTGAGAATTTGTTTAGCATCTAAAAATCATAAATTATTCAATCACAAAATGCTTCCTTTTATTTTTGTAACTTGAAATCTCACCCATTTTCAAGCGGCTGCATTCGCTTTGAAATATGAATTGCGCTGAAATAAAGAAGAAAAAAAAGACAAAATGAAAGAAAAAATTGAATTAAATGTCTTTTAATAAAACAATTGTTTATTGGGCATGAAAATAGTCTACATTTTCGAAAAGATGCAAATATTGATTCCGATAGAAATGAGTGCAATTCCGAAAAACGATAATTTGTTTGGCATCTGCTCCCGCAAGCCCAGAGCGGTTAGTGTTGTGAATAGGAATGTGCATGACTGTGCGATTGGGACGGCCAGTGAAATTTCAGAGCCTTGTAGTGCGTACACATAGAGCAAACTGCCGCTTTGATTGAGCAAAAATGGTAAAATATATTGCCATCTGAGCACTAAAAATTTGAGCTCTAATAATGCTTGATATAGTCTATTGTTAGTATTCTCTGTGGTCGAATGTATGCCCGAAGAACCGCGCTTGATCAATGGATTTGTAACACCCCAAAGAAATCCAACCGCAACAAATGGCACTATTTCATTCAACTGCATCTTATTTACGATTAATTGCGATTGTGAAGCTATTTTTATACATTTACTTGGTTTACTTTGCAATTTCCGTTGTGTTTAACTCCAATGTACAATTACGATGTGGAACCAAAAATTCGTTTCTGCACGAAATGTAAACAGTATTGAAGAGAAAGAAAAAAGCAGAACTGTCAACTGTCAAAAGAGCTAATGTCATAACTTTTCAGTGTTATGGTGAACATAACCTTCAAATATTTTTTTCGATTTTGTTTTGTTCACGTGAAATTTCATCGCTTTTGTCGATTTTCACAAAATGTTTCTACTTTTGAGCATAACTGCGATTACATTCCTGATTGCATTCATCCATATCATCACAAAACCAGTGAGTTTTAATTTATTTTCACCCTAAACAGCGCTTCAGTTATTTGTATCCAATAAACTTAATATTTGCTGACAATTTTCTTTGCAGCTTGTTGCTTTGTTGACATCAGCATCGGCCGAAGAGAAACAATTGGTTCAAGAAATTGCCAAACTGAAGGAAGAGTTGGAGGAAATTCCGATGCGCAAGGAATACACCAGCTATGTGAAAGTGGAACGAAAAATTGTTGTTGCTCAGGGCAAACTGAACGAAACACGCAGTGCAAATCAGACGAAGAAGCTTATGTACTCCTATGGAATCCCTTACGGACTTCAAGCACTACTCTCAGTCCTGCTTTTGTTGATCACCATCGCTTATCGTTATACACCAATTGTCGTTTTCAACGGATCCCAATATGACTTCATACCATTCGGCTCGATTCTACGATTCCCAACTGGAATTGACGGAGCAGTGTCTGTGCCGTTTTGGATATTCGTCAATAATTATGTATCGCGACATGCTGCTTCTTATGTTAAGTAAATTATTGAGATGAAAATAAAATAGAAATATATGAAATTAAAAATTCAACAAAAAGTTGCTATCGTTTATTTCATTTCTCCTGCAAAAATTGGAAAAATGGGAAATTGACTTGATTTTCAATCCATTTAGCCGTGGTGAGTAGTTGTTTCTCTGAATTCTTTGGGCCCATCAATTGTAAGCTCAATGGTAGTTTTCGATCTGATAGTCGAATTGGTATTGCTACTGCTGGAATACCTATCGATACAAACAGAAATTTCAATTTATCACATTTATTCACCTATGTAATGTCAATAAATAGTCTTACCAGCCATATTTGCTGCCTGTGTGCAAAAATCCTGCACCGCACACTGATCTCGATTGCTATTTTGTGTGAACTCCGTAAAAAGTGGCGCATCGCTCAATGTGGTGGGCGTTAAAATGAGATCTACATTTTGTTTCTTGTCTTTGTTGTGAAACACACGCTCGAAATCATTGCTGATTGCCCTGCGTACTTTAAGTGCTTTCAAATAATACCTATCATAATTTTTGCTCAACAAGAAATAATTTCCACACAGTATGCGATTTTTAATAACACTATTGAAACCGATTTGTCGGTTTATGGCGAAAAATTGTTCGGTGCTACTCCATTCTTTGGTGCGATATCCATATTCGATGCCATCATACCGGGCCATATTACTGCTTACTTCACTTTGATTCAGAATTGTGTACACGAATATCGATGACTCAGTATTTGGTAGCGAAACTTCCACAACATTTGCACCGGAATCTTCGAGAATGTCGGCCACTTTGATCCACGTATCCAACACATCTTTTGAAAGGCCATTACAATGATACTCTCTGGGGATTCCAATTCGAATATTTTTCATTGAAATATCATCGGCTTTTGGTATTTCGATTGGACTGTAATGCTTTCGAATGCATGTAGCATCTTTTGAATCTGGACCAGCAATGGCGTTCAAAATTGCAACACAGTCGTCAACGGAACGAGACAAAATTGCTGGTACATCCATAGAATTAACCAACGGAATTAGACCATGTCGCGAAACTAAGCCGTACGTTGGTTTCAAACCAATTAGTCCACAGTATGAAGCCGGATTTCGTACTGAACCGCCTGTATCTGATCCCAAGGCACTGAAATTATGAGTTTGATTTTAGTTTGTTTACCTTTTCATTGTTTTGTTTGGGTTTATAACAAAATGTGTTACTTTTACGTAACCAATACTTGAGAAACTTCCGACTACTCACGCAAAACAACTGCCAGTCGCAACGGCTACGGCCGAACCACCTGAGCTTCCCCCAGCTATGTGACCTTCGTCAGATCGCCAAACGTTTTTGGTTGGCCCAAAAATCGAATCAACTGCTCCTGAGCCCATACTGAATTCATCAAGGTTCGTCTTTCCAATGAGCACCGCTCCAGCATCGTCCAAGCGATCGAATGGCGTTGCATTGTATGAAGGTACGAAATTCTCAAGCATTCTAAAAATAGTGTTTAAAATGAAAATGATTTAAGGAACAGACATCGTCGTCAGTTATCACACCTCGATGCACATGTTGTTGGCAGTCCTTTGACGCAGAAGTTATCCTTTATTGCAATCGGCACACCATCCAATTCACCTATTGCTCTCTCTTTTTGCCATCTTTCTGATGATTGTCGTGCCTTTTCCTCCGCCTGTTCGCTACATACGCTCACGAGACAATTTAAATGCTTATACTTATTGGCTAAATCTAAACAGATCTTCGTCACATCCTTTGGATCAATACTTTTCGTCTTGTAACATTGCACTAACTAAAATAAATTTGAAAACAATTGTCTGATGAAAACTGTAAGTTTTTATTTTTTTTTCTATTGCATTTGTCCATTACCTGATTTATATTCAGCGATACTAATTTATTCATATCTATTTAACATTTAAATATTTGTGGCAATTTTAAAGAGAATATTTTCAACAGTTTCTTCCAGTAAACATAGAGGTTATGTTATGTTTAATCATAAAAACAATGTTTATTGTGTCATTGAAAGATGTGTTGACATTTGAAATGTCATGAGTATTCAACCGCCAAAATAAACATTTACCGCATTCAAGCGATCTGTTTGGTTTCGCATCTTTTGCTCTAAAATTTTTTTCTAAATAATTCGAAATAGTTTGAAAGAGTCTCTGAATCACATAGTGAGATATGACTACACGTACGAGGGGAAAGCCGGCACAAAGCGATCAAAATAAAATCGCAGCTGTTAAGAAGCATATCGACAACCGGGTGTTTCTTCTCGATGGTATGATACAAAATTGAATTTTTGCCTAAATTTGCATTTGATACAATATCTCTCTTTGGTTTTATTTCAGCTAATTTAGCCGATAAGTCATCCGATGACATTCAGATTATTTCGTTGCGAAATCCATCCACAGAAAAAGCATCCAAATACTTATTCGCCAAAGGGAAAAATCAATTTTTCGAACTGTTAAGCTTTAGTGAAGAGCATCGCTGTTGGTTCGCCAACGAATCAGTTTATCCAAATGGCAATATCTATATGACATCACCGTTTGATCCATTATTTTGGGCATTGTACTACATTCGATTGAATTGCTCGGATAAATGCCAACCCATCGATCAAACCATTGTTGATGACAACTTTGCAAATGCACATCTCATTGCCGATGTATTAACGGTGGAGCAATTATCGATGGTAAATTAAGGAATTTCCACATTTCGATTTTAATGGAAAAATTAACACCATTTTTCTCATCAGATTGCCGACCAAAAAGGAGTCGAATCTTTGAAGGCGTTCAAATACAACGAGACAAAAGCAATGAATTGGTTGTCGTTGAAGTGCAAAAAACTGGCGAAAACTTTGAGGGAAAGCAATTTTCATATCGGTGCAAAGTCTACGAACTATGTGAAAACCGAAAAAGTCGGCAACGATCAACAAATTGGTAAAATCTAAAGATATTCGATTATCATTTCATTATTGATTCATCATTGTGATGATTGTGATTACACTTTAACAGATGCTGAGTTTTTGTCGTACGCCTATGGAATTCTCAGCGATTACATCACATTGGAATTATGTGAAAAACTCTCGGATCATCTTGGATTGGAAAAAATTAAGCCAGTTGCTGCGGGCAAACGGAAGTCGTTGATCGAACTGGAAAACAACACATTGAAACGGATCAAAACCGAGGAAGACTTTGCAACCGCCAATATGGTGGAGACCATTTCGCCTCCATCGATTAAGGAGAAAAAAGTCTCAACCAAAGACAAGAAAATGGCCAAGGCTGCCAGCGGCACGAAAAGTATTTCGTCATTCTTCACAAAAAAGTAATGAACGCTTTTTAAAACGTAAAACAATGCGCTCGATTTCGAAAAATTTAAATTTTAAGTCAAAATGTCTGAACACAATCCAAGGTGAAATAAAGACCAAACCTCGTTATTTTTTTGTTTTAAACGGAAAATATTGTTTCCAAATGCTTTTTGCTGCGTTGCAACTTCGACATTTCGGATTCCAATTAAGGCAATAGTATGAGTTTTCTACCCAAGAACCAAATATGGTAAGAAAATGACACATGCACGTTCCATGTGTTGATGCGCACACATCATCCTTCGAATGCTACGCATGTCCAGCAATCAGCCGTAATTGATAAAACCGTACAGCAAATGACACATGGATTCGTAGCTCTGTTTGAAAAGGAACTCGATTAGATGCAATACAGTCTGAAGGAAGCGCTGTATGTTACATACGAATTGTGCCACAACAAAGAAATGGAACTAAGCTGATTTTGCTCAAATTACAGTTCGAAGCAGAAACAAATGGGCGTTGAATGGAGCGGATGAATGCTGAACATACGATGGAAAGCCGTCAAGATTGTCAAGAATTGGTACGAATCTAACTAATGCTTTTTCATTGCTAACAAGTTTTATCGGAATGTTCTCTTGGTACAGTTCTACATGGTGAGAGAGCTGACAGCAATGTGTCCAAAACGCATAAATACGGCATCGCATAAGGCAGTTATCGCATAAATATCGCGCGATAGTTTTCTGCTTGCGTTGCCGCAGTATACGATATTTCAATGGCCGTCATCTTGCGACGCTCGCTTGCGTTCGCTTCGTAATATGTTTTAAGTAATTCGAACGTGCGTCGTAAGACGGCTATTGAAATATCGTTTACTGCGGCAACGCAAGCAGAAAATTATCGCGCGATATTTATGCGATAACTGCCTTATGCGATGCCGTATTTATGCGTTTTGGACACATTGGCTGACAGGCAAGTTACATTTGAACAAAAAGCGAATGCTGAACATGCATCAATGCCTCAAACACCTGACGGTATGATGTTCTTTCTCTTTTTTCGAAACTAGACCATTTCAATATACTTAGTGAATTCCTTTTTGTAGAAACGTTCTGAAAGTCTATTGAAACATCACGACAGAGAAATCAACATTCTACGACCGAAGCAACTGCAAGAGGAAGACCTCATTGCAAAACCAGTCCAAACTAAACATAAATATCTCAATAAATGCCGATTTAATCGATCCCAAATGGAACAAACAAAATACAAAACTTTCGTTTCAATCGAACAGACTTAAGAAACATGAGCAAACTATGATGTCTCTCTAAATTCAACCATGATTTGTTTTGTTCGATTCAGTTCATTTCAAATACTTGTTTTCAAGTGAAAGTTCAATATTATGATTATGTGATTGAAAAGCCGAATCAATTGAATTAATTGAGATGAAGATTGAGTTTTTTTATTCCTTTCGTTTGCCTTATTATACTATCAAACATTTGTTTATATTCTACATGCATTCATTGGGTTTTTTAGTCTATATGGTGCGATCGATGTGCACCAAGCGTCGAAAAATTGATGGAATGGAAAGAAAGAAAATACAATTTACAAGAAAAAAAACTTGACTAAATTTGTGTCTTTGTGTGTGCTTCGTTGTTGTTGTTGTTGTTGTTGTTGCTATTGCTGTTGTTTGTATTGGAAAATTAACAAGAAGTACCGTGTAACACGTTCCGAGTCGGACAGTTGAAGTTCATATGTTCACCCTGAAGCTAATAGCCCCGCGGGGAGCCGAATTCTAGACGACGACGCCGATCTGCTCCCGCCAACGCCGCGGTAATTGCCTCGGCAATTGCCGCTTCTTCTACCTTCTTAGATCTAGAGAAAAAGTCACGAAAAACGAGAAAATAATCCAAATTGGGACACTGATGGTTTCAGCAAACAAAATCTCTCTTCATACAATTCGTTTTCTCTTCAAATCAATCAAGTATCGAATACCTTTCGTGTATACAGTTTGGTGACAGGCACTTCACGTCATCTCCTTCGTGAATTGTATCACAGCCATCACATTTTCGTTTGATGTTTGAGAGTTGGCGTTCTATCTCTTCGAATCGCTTCTTATTATTCGCGACTTCCACCTTTAAGCTCGCGACTTCCAATTCTAAAGTCAAATTTTTCTTCTCCAAAACCTCAACTTGCGCATCTGAAGCCGTCTTATCCGCCTTTAAGCCCGCGACTTCGCCGTTTAAGCGCGTGACTTCGCCCTTTAAGCGCGTGCCTTCGCCCTTTAAGCGCGTGACTTCGCCCTTTAAGCCCGTGACTTCCAATCCTAAAGCCAGATTTTTGGCCTTCAAACCCGCAACTTGCGCATCTGAAGCCGTCTTATCCGCCTTCAAGCCCGCAACTTCCGCGACTAATCTTTTGACTTCCGATTTTAAAGCCACATTTTCCGCCTCTAAAATCGGGATTTTCGAGATTTTCATCTCTAAATCTGCGATTTTAGCTTGATACGCATTATCCACTGCATCAATATTACCGTGGAAACCATCAACATTACTGTGAGCAGCTCTTACTGCAGCTTTGGTTGGATCAATCACGGGTCCACTGTCGTTCAAGCTGCTCTGACTATCATTGTTGCCATTACTAGCAGCTGAATATGGAATTCCTTGCGAAGTCGACATTTGAATGGAAGATAGCTTTTGAAATGGAAAAAGAAACAAATTCAATATTATCAGTAGAGTATCGCATTAAACGCTGTTGTCAAACACAACACAATAGTCAATTCAAAACACAATAATTATTGGATTTGACAAAGCGCGTCTCTTTTGCAAACGCTATTATATTTGCGCATTTTTTCTTCTTCATCATCTTTCGATACAGGTAAATTCAATTTTATTTCGCTTACTTATCACCGATTTGACAGAAGAAAACGCACTCACAAAACTACCAAGAACTGTACCATTGCAGTAATTTAAATTGACTAACTAGAGATAAATGAGAAAAGAAAGAATTGCGAAAAAAAACTTGAAATGAAGAGGCGAACGCAATGAATGTTCGGCTTCGTTTTCTTCTATAACTGTTTCGGCAAAATCAAATGTACGAAAATGATACTAGCTGCTGTTGAAGAAATAGCGCTCTTTTACTACGGCTACACGGGATTTTCATCATAAAACTAACACAAATTTTTTGCGAAATTCTACATTTACCGCACAAAAATTCCACAAAAATATGGGTCGAATGGCAGTTATTTACCTGGTTTTATTGACAAAATCGCAATGGATGATGCTCCAAACGGGCGACTTTATTGAATGCTATTTTTGTCGTTTTGGTTAACAATGCGCACAAATGTTCGGCTGAAGACTACTTGCTATTTTCGAACTATGGTTGCATATTTGCTACATAAAGTATGTATGCGCTGTGCTTGGAATGCGTTCGTGTGTGCGAATGTGTATGTGTGTATTCGTGTGTTTGCGATGTTGTGTGAAATGGTGAAATGGTGTTTTGGTGGGAATAAAACATGCATATACGCCGTGTGTATGTATAGGCATGTAGCATTGTGACCAACTATCAAACAACAGGTGATTTTTGTTTTTGTTTTTGTTTTTTTTTTTCTAATCAAATTGGTGTTTTTTCTGCATGCTAATAAATGCAAATATAATGAAAAAGATCTGTCATGTTTTCGTTCACCTCTGAACATTTCTCTCAAATGATTGAGATTAAATCTGTGTTTTTCGGGTTTGTTTTTCAAATGCATTTCTGTGTTGCAACTTCAAAATTTCGTATTCCAAATATGGCAATACTAAGAGTTTTCTACCCAAGAACCAAATATGGTAGGAAAATGACACATGCACGTTGCATGTGTTGATACGCACACACATATACACGTTCTTTTATCGGAAATATTCTTGACTTTGACAATTCGACAGTATTTTTATGTTTACAAATTCCGTGCGTTTGACGTTGTTTGTTTGCTTCGTTTTTTCGTTGTTCAACCTAATTTTCCCAAAATCAAATTAGCAGAGAAAAAGCTAAAAGAAAGAAAATGGAGTAAGATTTTGTGTTGATTTGATGATTTAAACACGGTGTATGATTTTGTAATTTGAAATCAATTCATCCTTTAATTTTCGATAGTGTTGCAAATGGTGATGAAAATCAACCTTCGAATGCGACGGATGTCCAGCAATCAGCCGTAATTGATAAAACCGTACAGCAAATGACACATGGATTCGTAGCTCTGTTTGAAAAGGAACTCGATCAGGTGCAATACAGTCTGAAGGAAGCGCTGTATGTTACATACGAATTGTGCCACAACCAAGAAATGGAACTAAGCTAATTTTGCTCAAATTACAGGTCAAAGCAGGAAAAAATGGGCGTTGAATTGGAGCGGATGAATGCTGAACATACGATGGAAAGCCGTCAAGATTGTCAAGAATTGGTACGAATCTAACTAATGCTTTTTCATTGCTATCAAGTTTCATCGGAATGTTCTCTTGGTACAGTTCTACATGGTGAGAGAGTTGACAGACAAGTTACATTTGATCAAAAAGCGAATGCTGAACATGCATCAACGTGTCAAGCACCTGAAGGTGTGATGTTTTTTTCTCTTTTTTCGGAACTAGACCATTTCAATATACTTACTGAATTCCTTTTTGTAGAAACGTTCCGAAAGTCTATTGAAACATCGCGACAGAGAAATCAACATTCTACGACAGAAGCAACTGCAAGAGGAAGACCTCATTGCAAAACCAGTCCAAACTAACCCACAGTGATCATCGATTTCGATTCAAAATTAAAATAAAGCAATACATATTTCGTATATTTGTTAAATAAACACATTCAATTAGTGGAAATGATGTGTTTCGTTTCATATCTACTTTCGACAGTATGATCGATTGGACTGAATTTCAAATTGACAGCTCAATTCTATGCAGTGAAGCTTTTTCATTCATAAATAGGAAAAATACCACATATAAGAAATCCTTTGAATAAGGCTTCTCAGACGGAGAATTCGATAATTTTTCGATTCCAAAAATAAAATCGTCCACTTCAACAATTTTGTGGGCAATAATTTTGTGTGGAACATCTCCGCCAGTACTCATACACCTGAATCATAATAATCCATTTGTGATTGTGATTTCAATTAAAACAATTTGAATTATTTTTCAGATATTTATTCATACCGTTAGTAAAATACGGTAAAATTTCTTAAAAAATGAGGTAGCAATCGGGTTGATAAATATATTTTCATCGATTTTTGTACTTATTTCCAATCGCATGACAAAACATAAATTGTAAAACCACGAATACAAAATGGAACACATACGGGCGAGTAAGTTAGATTTTGCATTGTTACCGGTTCGTTGATTTAACACACAGTTCGGCAAATGAGTCTTCAATACTTTGTAGATTGATGTCGATTTCTTGATCCATCAACAAAGCTTCTTGATAGGTTGGAAGTCCAGCATCTTTTAAGAAAATGTAAAAATAATTATGTTGAAAATTGGCGAGAATATGTATGAAATTCTATCTCTACACAAACCATCGTCGGGGAAGGGAGGCGGTGTACTGGTATAAGTTCGAACCGACACTGTATCGTCATCCGGAAAAACTGGAGCTGATGATTCCAATTGCGGAGGTTCCGTTGGATGAATAGCTGTCGCTAAGGCAATAGGTGGAGCACTAAGTAACGTTCTTCGAGGATGATTTTCTGTTGCGGTACCGTAGAATGGTATAGTTCCAATTGTTATTGGTAAACTAAGTGAAACGGCAACTCTCTGGCTTTCTCTGAAATCTCTGGCTGTGCCTTTTATCTACAAAATGATTGCAACAAATGAGAAGTTCATTTGAAAAAAATTATGGGATTCGGCAAACTTACCGACACTACGTATCCAATTTTGATGATTCTACTCGATTCAGTATCTGTGGGTGGGATCATTGGTGGTACCTTGATGCTAACAATAGGAAAAGTTTTATATTGTTGCTTTCCACATATCCAACTACCACAGATCCGTTTTTGTACCACCGTATACTCAGTTTTTCCCTGTTCGCTGTTTGTCGACTTTAAATACATGGTTTGCTGTAAAGTAAACAGTAAATCATGCATTGGTGAATGTATCATACCGCGGTTTATATTCTACCTACCCTCAGAATGTATACAGCAAAGTGGTATACTGGATAGTGAGTTGTGTTATTAACTGAAACTTGAACATAAATACTTTGACCATGAGCATATCCACCGGACGGTAAATGAGCTGAAACACAAATTTCTCCAGAATGTCGTAATGTCTGTGCTTTTCTCTCAGATACTGGACCCTAGAAAAGAGCATATACAATGTACACATTTATTTGTTGTTCAACGTAGGATTGAATGAAATGGTAAAATTTACTCGTATTGCTGGAAAATCATTCAAATTGACAGGCTTAAACACGAAAAATTTCTCTTCGAATTTTTTATCCGGCCACAATGGTATGCGAAGAACAACATTTGCAGTATATTTTATGTGACCATAAGAGCCCGAAAACGATGATGGTATATCAAGCGGTAAGGTACATGTGAAACTGTAATCATACGTTCCGACTGGCAAAACTTGATTTTCACCTATCAATAAACGTATTTCCAATGTTATATTTTGTTTACAATCTAAGAAAGGCACACTGAACCACACGAAATTCGCCGTTACCGTTTCCATCTACTAAACACTTTCTTAAATCCAAAACATCCTCATCTGCTGTGTAGTATCCGTTTATGAAGAAACGCACATGCGCCGTTCCACGCAAATGAATGTAAATTCCACGAACTTTTATTTCTTCTCTCAACTTTAGTCGCACTGTTATGTGCAACTTTTGACCCGAGAAAACAATCTTTTGTGCATTGTTCTCAAAATTGATTAGACATGTGGTTGGCATTCTAAAATGTAACGTCTATTCCTATTTTCACACTATTTAGCTCCCCTCATGAAAGAATCAAACGTTCTGTTTATTGATTACACAAACATATTGCAAAAATATTACTTTACGTATCAATTATTGAATTTGCACAAATCTGCATTGCTATTGGTTTGATGTTGTTGCACATTATTCCTGAAACTTGAACCAAATTTCTACTCGTAGAATGGAATGTTGAACGAAAAAACGCAAATAATTTCTAGTAAATTTATTTATCGAATGAATACGAGAAAGTGGCAACACGTCTGAATTTCATACCATCCACATTTAAACTGGGATAAGGAGTCGAGAGGCAATGTGCTTGCGATGCGGCGTGCGTACTCAAATGTTTTTCTTTCGAAAAAGGAAAATATACTAAACTTACGGACTTTGCGTGCATTGTACCAAGCATGCGATTTCTTTCGTTTATGGTACAGAACACTGACGAACCGTCATAAAGTCAACAGTTGGACACAACTATTTCATATTTAATGAAAGAAGGCCATGTTTGAATATGTTCAAATTATAACTATTGGAATTCTGTCAAATATGTATTTCAAATTCAAATAATAAGAATAAGAACTCAAAAATACCAACATAAATCAATTTTTCTTATTGAGTCTGACTTTCTATTTCTGCGACACAAGATGCATTAGTTCTTACAAAACTTAATGGGAAAACAAATAAGTAGGCCAGATTCAACAATGTTGCAACACTTGCTGGTTGCAAAAAAAAAATGAGACAATAGCTGCATCAATCAATGATAATATAGGTTATTCATTTATTTTTTTACTATTACTCTTACTCCATTTAGAGAATTAACCGATCTTACGAATATATAATTTATATTTTTAGAATATTTCTGCGTTCAGTACAAAAAAAACAACAAACACAAACGTATGCCACTGCCAACGCCAACCGTTTGAGAAATATTTCTTTATATTTCTTATCGTTCATCTACACTAGACTGTTTTCCATATCTGCAAAATATAAAAGGTGTGCTATCAATTACCGATCATGATATTCAGACTTCTCGAAAAAACTGTTATAAAGTTAATTATTGAAAGTCAATTGCTACTCAGTGTAATAAACAAATACTTGCGTGAGGCTAACTTATGTAGCACAAACGGCGATCGGCCGCGATTATCTGCATTCTTTTGTGCACATATGCAAACAATATCCCATTATTCTGGAAGTTTTTATTAAAAACAAATAAATTATATCTGAAAATTGACTATATAAGCAACAAGTCTGTCGACTATGACTTTAGTCCGGTTCTTTTTTCATAGGCTTATCATTTTCGAGTGTAAAACAGTACATTGTTAACGGCACAACGGTTCATTCGGAATTGAGACGGTTCAAAAAGGCTATTGTTTCTACAGAGGGGTCCGTTCAAATATTCCAATATGAAATAATACTTATATCCATAAAAAAAGTACAATTCCGAATTGTAAAAATGAGTACGGCACATGGCAGTATATTATTGGGACGTTATAGAAGATTGATTGTGTTTATGTTCAGTGTTATTGGGATATCCATTCTCTTTCTTGTTGCCTTTCATAGGTAAAAAGCAACGTGCAATTTAAAAACCAAACACTTATACGTAATGATCAAATGCATTGTACTTTACTGAACTCGGTTTTGGTAGCGATAAAATGCTTCGACTTCATTGCAATTCTGGCAGAGTTAATACAATTCTCTTTTTCTTGCTGTTCAACTGAATAAAAATAACTGATATTTTTAGTTCATAACACTAAGTCATGTTCAGAAGAAGAATAAAATACTTATTTTGATAAGGATTGTTTTGCAGTAATTTCGAATACGGCTCAAATGATCGCCATGAATTGGAAGCTTGTCCACCAACTCCACCTAATCGTCTTGGCAGAATCCTCATCGATTTGGAAGAAGAGTCTCTTGACATCGTCGAGTCGCGTCTGAGCCTTTCGTTGCAGCCAGGTGGTTGGTTCGCACCAAAAGAATGCAAGGCAAACGATCGTGTTGCTATAGTTGTGCCGAAGCGTGGACGAGATCAAATGCTGCCAATCCTGCTGAAAAACCTCCATCCAATGCTGATGAAACAACAGATTGAATATGGAATCTATGTCGTAGAACAACCCACCGGCCAAGACTTCAATAGAGGAGCTCTATTTAATATCGCCTTCAAAGAGGCACTAAAGATGAAAGAATGGGATTGCTTCATTTTTCATGACATCGATATGATCCCGTTCGATGATCGAAACTTTTATAACTGCCCATCAAATAAAGGTCCACGACACATGGCGGTTAGTCTTGATAAATGGGAGTTCAAGTGAGCTGTCTCAATGCCCTTATTAGTAGTAATGTTCTAAATTATCTTATTCATTATCGTTAAATTCAGACTTACTACCGAGTACCGGAATTACTTCGGTGGTGTTGTTGCCTACACAACGGAACAATTTGAACGAATAAACGGGTTTTCGAATCTATTTTGGAACTGGGGTGGTGAAGATGACGACCTGTTTAAAAGGTGATAAAAATGGATTTGAAATCGAATTGGTGAGTGTTTAGTATTTTATTTTTAGATCTAAAAGCGCTGGTTTCAAACTTACAAGACCAAGCGCTGATATTGCTGTCTACCAGACACTTCCACATCCTAACGAGAAACGCAACCCTGAACGGTAACAGCCAAATGGATATTCTTAACGAACTTATAGAATTCTATTCATTATTTATTCGTTATCATTTTAAGGGATGATCTATTGGAAAAGTCTGAGGAATATTCAAAATTCAGTGGTTTAAATTCGTTGGAATACCAGATAAAATATTTCAAAATCAAACCAACTCACGTACATATCTTTATTGAACATGATATTGCAATGAAGGCTAGTCAAACATGAATTTTATTTTTAAAAATATCTGCAAAATATTTGGTTTTTTAAACCCAACAAAACGCAGCAAGCAAAATTGCGGCATCCGTCCACAAATAAGAAATGACAAAAACATTTATTTTCAATATATACATATGTATAAATAATCGACAGAATTGAAACCAATCGACAGACTACTAAGCAATAGTCTTCACAATCAGTCTGAGCGAATAGGCTGCAAACGATGGAAGAAAACGTTGAAATAAATGACGGCTGCGATCATCTGTATTTTGGTTCCACAGGCTGTTTGCATATGTAGAAACAACGTATTATTTTTATTGCAATTTTTCGTTGCCATTCTGCAAATCGACTGTGTCTTTAGTCTTAATGTGTTTTTGAAGAAGAAAACATGAAGAATTTTTAATTTTATAAACTTATCGTTTTGAAGTGTAATACCTACAAAGTTCTGATCTAAAATTTAAGTTAATTTAATAAGACATTTTCTATGGTCGGACATAATACTACTAATATTCAAATACAATAACTTTCCAAATTGTAAAAAAATGATTACTCAATGTATCAAATTTTTTGATCATTACAAACGACTAATTGTGATTATTATTGGTGTTAATGGAATATTCACTCTCTTTCTTACCGCATTTCATAGGTAATGAATAACGTGAAGAAAATTAATAATGATCAAAATTATTGGATTTGACTTAACTTTGGTAGCAATGAAATGTTTTGGCGTAATTGGCAAATTTAATATGAATCTGTTTTTCTTGCTGTTCAACTGAATGCAGCCGATTTAGAGCTATATATTGTATTTAATTTCTAACTCTAAGACTATGTCGCGTTCAGAAGAAGAATAATCATTTTGACGATGAATTTTCTACAGTAATTACGAAATACCAACACAGCGAATTTCAATACTGAAGGAAGAAAGCTCGAACAATTGCCATGAATTAGAAGCTTGTCCACCAACTCCACCTAATCATCTTGGCAGATTCTCCATCGATTTTGAAAAAGAGTCTCTCTACATCGTCGAGTCGCGTCTGAGCCTTTCATTGCAGCCAGGTGGTTGGTTCGCACCAAAAGAATGCAAGGCAAACGATCGTGTTGCTATAGTTGTGCCGAAGCGTGGACGAGATCAAATGCTGCCAATCCTGCTGAAAAACCTCCATCCAATGCTGATGAAACAACAGATTGAATATGGAATCTACGTCGTAGAACAACCCACCGACCAAGACTTCAATAGAGGAGCTCTATTTAATATTGCTTTCAAAGAGGCACTAAAGATGAAAGAATGGGATTGCTTCATTTTTCATGACATCGATTTGATTCCGTTCGATGATCGAAATCTTTATAACTGTCCATCGAATGAAGGTCCACGATACATGCCTATTGGCATTAATATATGGGATTTCATGTGAGCTGTCTTAATGCCTTTATTTGTAGTATATTTCCTAAATTGTTTTATCCATTATCATTAAAATCAGACCTAGGGATGGAAACCAATGCGGTGGTATTATTGCGTTTACAACGGAGCAATATCAAACAATAAACGGATTTTCGAATCTATTTTGGAACTGGGGTGGTGAAGATGACGACCTGTGTGAAAGGTGATGACAATTGATTCGAAATTGAATTAGTATTTATTATTTCATTCTATTTTTAGATGTGATTTTGCAGGCTTTAATGTTACAAGGCGTAGCGTTGATTTTGCCGTCTACCAGATGCTTCAGCATCCTCAGGAGGTATTCAATCCTAACCGGTAACAGTCCATCAAATATTTTATATGAAATTATAGAACTGTATTTATTATTCAAATGTTGTCATTTTTCAGGTTTGACATATTGGGACAGGCTGCTAAATACAACAACGTCAGTGGTTTAAATTCGATAAAATACCATATACAGGAATTTAAAATCAAACCAACGCACGTTCACATTTTTGTCGATCCTTCTATTGTAAAGGAGGTTAGTCAAATATAATAGGGGTGTTGCTACAGGTTGAGAATCGTCATTTTTTTGTAGTAAATGTGATTACGGGACCACCTGAATAGCTGTAAAAGTCTTACTTTTAGGCCTGTTCATTTTTAAGTTGGGTTTCGATAGAATCAACGTTTGTTTTGATATACTTTCAAAAATCCGTGACATTTTTTGAAAAAACATTTCTTTGAAATTATTGCCGATCATCATAAGGTGACGAGATTTTCAACACCTTTAGAAAATTGATCAAAAAGTTTGGTTTTGCAAAGCAATCGCGCAAGTGTTTTAGGCGAAATTATAGCTCTGAACATTATCTATCCAACGGAACCATACACTCTTCTAAATGTTTACGTTCGACAAAGTTATGACAAAAACAACAAGTGTTCCCAACCTGCAGCAAAGTCCCCTATGATTACCCAAGCGCGACTCCACACTTAGCTTCTAAATGTGACACCGTAGTAAGTGTGGGCAAACGTTTTGCGGATAAGCGACAAAGAGAATGGAAACAAGTGCGCGTGTGGTAGTGAGTAGCCTGATGCGATGCTTCTCAATGTAGCGACTAATACACGCGCACTTGTTTCCATTCTCTTTGTCGCTCATTCGCAAAACGTATGCCCACACTTACTACGGTGTTACATTTAGAAGCTAAGTGTGGAGTCGCGCTTGGGTATATATAATTAAGATATCGGCAAAATTATTTGATTTTTTTAGGAACTCGCCAAGATGTATGGATAACTTCAGTCTCATGTTGAAAAAAGTGAAGCCAAGATTAAAAGTCAAAACCTCTAACATATATGATGGAAACAAAAATATATAAACCTTTTTTTATTACAATTAATTTTGTTAATTTATTTCTACAACATTATTTTACACTAAAGTTCATGTCTTCGAGAATGTTTTCACATCGTTTGCATATCGATTGATCTGATGAAATAGCAAAGCGACGACATCGATCGCAAAGCTTCTTCTCGATGTCATGTTTTTCTATACTCAATTTAGCACTCGGCGATTGAAGCAATTGGACAGATTGCACCTGTAGAACTTCGCACAAATGCGAATCGTTATGCGTTTGTCCGTCACTTGGATGTAATTTCTGAAGAAATATTGGAAGAATTTTAGTATTTGGTTTTCATTTTATTTGTTTTTTTTTTTTAATTCTATTCAAATATGCATACCTGCAGTTCTTGAATTTGTTCAGCCGTACCAGATATTT
This sequence comes from Sitodiplosis mosellana, assembly GCF_009176505.1. Classification (NCBI taxonomy): domain Eukaryota; kingdom Metazoa; phylum Arthropoda; class Insecta; order Diptera; family Cecidomyiidae; genus Sitodiplosis; species Sitodiplosis mosellana. The sequence continues at coordinate 5,964,592 of NW_022601467.1, read as the reverse complement.
TCACATCGAAATTCCACGTGGTTTTCGTTACATTTTCTCTCAGTATTCCAGCTACCTGTTTCACAACCTTCATAGCCTCATCAAATTCGGAGTTATGCCAATCACTTGGCACGGTAAATTGATGCTTAAAAAATGAATCTGTCTTACAATAATAGCTCCATACCTCCTCCACTAAATGTGGTACGATTGGCCAGAGCACTTTATTCAAAATGCAAAATTGTACGAATAGAACGTTTAATGACTGTTTAGTCTCTTGCAGGGGATTCGAGTAAAGTCTGTCTTTGATGTTGTCGATGTAAAAGGCAGACAAATCATCCGTGACGTATTTGTTTATGTTATTGATATAAACTGGAAACCGATGATTTGATGCTAGATACTCAGCCTTTTCATCGAATTTCGCTAGTGAATTCAGAATATACGTGTCTAATGGCGAAAGTGCATTGAGATCAATGTTGAACTTATGGCTTTTCTGCGCATCGGTAGATTCCAATTTCTCAACATATCCAACCAAGTATCTCAACACTTTGCGAATCTTCTGGATTGCATTGGCCGATTCTTCGAATAAATGCGGTTTCACTGACAATGGTGATTGACCAATGAGATGGGCTGCCACCCACCAACGAAGTGTATCCACATTATGATTTTCTATTATATCCTTTGGATTTATCACATTTCCCAGTGATTTTGACATTTTTATTCCTTTTTCATCCACGGTGAATCCATGCACAAAAATTGACCTATAAAATGTGGGGTAGACGGAAGATTTTCATTGAGTCAAGAGTTCAATAGATTGATTAACCGATTTTTTTTTGTCAAATTATTATTACTTGAATGGTGATATGCCTCTTGCCGCCACACTTGTGATTAAAGACGATTGAAACCAACCAGTGAATTGATCATAGCCTTCTAAGTACAAATCAGCAACGTTTGGTTCGTTCAATGCATACGACCATGAAATGCCGGAATCAAACCAAATGTCAAGAATGTCCTGAGAAAGGGAAAATTTGTTCAAAATTAAAATAAAATCGAAAATAATATTAAAATGCGCATGAACATAATGAATTGAACTCGTTGAAACGAATAAGTGCATTGTATGCTTACATTTCCCTTCACAATATCATCCGCCTTCAAATTCAGTCTCTTCAGTTCATCCGCTGGTATCAAGTCTTTAACATCTTTTGCCCACCAAAAATCAATCGTTCCATCCCGTTGGAGTAATGTGTTGATGTGATTGATAATATTCTCCGATGTGATAACTTCACCGGTGTCCTTTCTATAGAAAACTGGTATGGGAGTTCCCCACACACGTTGCCGTGAAATGCACCAGTACGGTCGTTGCTTGATTTTCTGTGACAATTGATTGTCACCGCTTTTCTCCACCGAAGACGTAGTGTAGATATTTATTTTCTCAATTTCAGCCAGTGCCGAATCACGAATGGCCAAAATGTCTATGAACCATTGGTGTGTTGCATTTATAATAACGGGCTGCTTCGTTCTCCAGTCGATTGGGCAGCTGTGGGTTATCGAGCCCAAGTGAACTGTATCCTCTTTGATATGGTCTAAACAAAGTCGATTTCCATCAGCGACAATGTCTTTGCCTTGAAGGAAATCTGGTGCGTCACGATTGTATTTGCATTGAGTGTCGACCAGACATTTCTGTAAATCCAAACCGAATGTAAGTTAAAAATGAAACGAATAATAACACAGTAGGGAATTGTTAAACTCATCATAATTCATTGAATAAAGTTGCATCAAGTTGATCACTTACAACCGGAATTTTCTCCGCCAAACACACGAGATAATCGTCGAAACCGTGCGATGGAGCTGTATGTACTAGGCCTGTACCAACGTCAGCTGTAACATGACTACCCTTCAAAAATGGCAGCTCCGTGCTTTTGTCTATCGGATGCAAATATGTACAATTTTCAAACTCTGCGCCATTCAAACTCGCGACTTCTTCTAGATTAAATGATTCCAGTGATTCTTTAAGTTTTGGTATCAGGTCGGTTCCAATGATGTAATATTCGGGTGCATCATTAAGTTTTACCACCGAGTACTGCAGACTAGAATTATAGCAAATGGCCTGATTTGCTGGAAGTGTCCAAGGCGTTGTGGTCCATATCAAAGCATATAAATCACCATATTCATCGTATTTTTTCAGCGCATCCGACACATCGTTCAGTTTGAATCGAATGTAAAGCGATGGACTGACATGATTTTTGTTATATTCTAATTCAGCTTCGGCTAAGGCGGTCCTAGATTTCAAATCAAAAATCCATTTGAGTTTTATTTATTAAAAAAAACATTACTCATTAGCGTTCTTGAACTTACTTTGATGACGGTGACCAATAAACGGGTTTCAAATCTCTGAATATTAAATTTTTGGCATACAACTGATGGAATAAATTCAGTTGGTTTGTCACATAGGCAGCGTCATATGTTCGATACATATTTTCCATTTTGTTCCAATCGGCTGTGATGCCCCATGATTCAAATTCTCGCTTTTGGTCTTCGATCGTTTTCGTTGCAAAATCTCTAGCTAAACGAACATGATTGGATTGTTTTGAACAGAGATGGAGTAAATGTATATCAATTCGTTGAATTTACTGTACTCGGTACAGTACGGTATATTTACATTGATTTACCTTTGCGTTAAATAACGCGTCCGCTCTCACTAAAATATGAGTTGACGCATGTGCTCCGCGCGTTCAACGCAAAGGTAAACGTTTAAGTATATACCGATACACATTTCCATACACTTGCGGTAAACGATCAACCATCTCTGGTTTTGAAAATGGCTTGGGAATTACTCAAACAACTATCAAATTTGAAAGAACAATCTGCACATATTGTCAATAAACTTAGGAATGGAAATTTAAATAAACCACTTCAAAAACTATACCATTTGCACGAATCTCCAATGGACTCATTCCTTCTTTCACTGATTTCGCTTTCATTTCAATTGGCAGTCCATGACAATCCCATCCCGGCCGATAGTGTACTCGGTGCCCGTTGACGATTTGCAAACGAAGAATTATGTCTTTTGAAACCTGCAAAATGGATAAAAATGTGAATGAAACTGTTTCCATATTGAAATGGGTGATCTATATTTGGTGAGTGGGAACCTTATTTACAGCATGACCCATGTGAAGCTCTCCATTTGCATACGGCGGTCCATCATGCAAAACAAACTCTTTCCCATTCAAATGTTTACGTTGCCATTCATACAGTGGCTTCATGTGTTTCTGTAATTGGATGACATTCAATCGATCAATGAAAAGTTTGTCGCATGGAAATTCTCTATCGATCGCTCATACCTCTCTGATAAGACCATCATGTTCGGCTCTTTTCGTCTTCTTAACATAGGCCGGAAATTTTGTCACTGGCATGTTCAGTGTTTTTGAATAGCTCGTTGCGAACTGGCGGCATTGTAACCAACAATTTCGACTCGTTGGATGCAACAAAATTTGGTAAATTAATGACATATTTATCACAGAAAACAAGAATTAAAAAATCATTCAACAATTCAAACCAAATGAACTGGTCATTACGTTAAAAGAGGCCGAACAAACTATGAAGACTGTGGTTATGATTAAATGATAATCTATTGTTATGACATTTAACTGTGGTTCACCTAACCACACTTTTTCAAAGCGATTTCAGAACGGTCGCGCCAAATTCAAAATGTACTTAATTGAACACTGGAGCAGAGAATCGAGTGTTTGTTCGTTTTTTTTTTGTTTGAAAAAAAAAATACAGGGTTTAGTAATAGTTAAAAATCAACAAGCAACCAGACGAATTGAATTCGAAAATGAATTAAAAGAAAAACTAACTTTGAAACATATAACATTTCTGCATTCAGCCATTTAAGCAATCAGACAGGCAGGCAGTCAATCAAAATGAGTTTGAATAAATCTATAACTGCAAATAATCCATATGCCACTCATTGCCATTCTTGCAAAATGGATAGTTGCCACAAATAAAGATAATGAAACAAATAAATTGTTGTTACAAATCAAATAACAAAAGTTGCGATAAAACTATACACATTTTCGGGAGAATCATTTATTTTTTCTGGATATATCATATGCACTAAGATATGTTTATTCAAATACCACTTTATTGATTCACCAAGTGATTAACATGAACAACGTTTTCGTTTTCTAGAAGATCGTTTTGGTTCCGGTTCCAAACTCAAGCTCGCAAAGTCTGGAACATCACTCTAAAATGTAAATTGATGAACAATTGGTTTTTTTATTGATTTATATTTGCGTACACAGGCACATACATACCTCATTTATTTGCGCTATTGCTTTTTGAGCAATGGTCTCGAAAGCAAGTTGAACATTGACACCTTCTTTAGCCGATGTTTCAAAGTAGGGAATATTGTTGTGTTCTTGACACCATTTCTCGGCATTTCTCGTAGATATCTTTGGGGAAAACGTATTATTTGCATTTGATTCGATGATAAATAAACTTATTCACTTTGTGACTTGTTACAAAGAATCTAAAACATGTTAATTACCACTCGATTTTCCAAGTCAATTTTGTTGCCAACAATGACGAACGGGAAGCTATCCGCATCAGGTGGATTGGCTTGCACAAGGAAGATATCTCGCCATGTTTCCAAATTTTTTAGGCTATTTGCATCCGTTACATCAAATACCATCAAACAGCAATCGGCTCCACGATAGAATGCAGTTCCCAGCGACTGATACCGTTCTTGACCTGTGAATTTATTGTGTCAGTTGAATTGAACCGAAGTTGAGAAATTTTAATACATACCAGCTGTATCCCAAACCTGGTAATTAATCGGAACACGAGAAATATAAAAAACGCAAACATTAAAAAAAAAGACTTTCATGAAAATTAAAGTCAATCTGTGTATCAAAATGTCCTCAATGTGATTTTTACCTGCAAAGTAATGACACGATCGTCAATCATTACTTCCTTTGTTAAGAAATCAACACCGATTGTCGCTGAAATGTACATTAAACGTTAGTCTTGCTTCAAATTTTCCACTCAAAAAGAGAACCACTTGCAACCACCTTTATATTGATTCGAGAACTTCTGACTCAAATATCGATTCATTAGAGACGTTTTGCCAACGTTCGGATCACCAAGTAGGATGATCTTCAACAGGATTTTTCTGCGGCTGGCCATTGTTTAAATTCTTCACACGTCAAAATGATAAAATAGCAAAAATATGGAAACAACCACTTGTTCCAGTGATTCTGATTTCAGCTCAAACTGTAATAAATTCTGAATGAAATAATAAACTCGAGCTAAAACTGTGTGAATCATTTCTGTGTGAATCATTTATTTTTGTTTTAAATTATTTTTCGAATTTTCATTTCTTTCTTATGAGTCAAAAATTATTCACACTTATCAGAATATTCGTTATGTGTATTTTAAATCGAGATGCACTCTTTTGGGTGTATTAGTTGCTACGAAATATTGATAGTATTAGTTGCTCAAAACGCTGGCAGATTTTTTATAATTCTACTATTAAATAAACGGCACTAGCAACAATAGTCAAATCAAATAAATTAATTTACTCATTTCAATTTTAGCAAAGTATTAATAAATTTTTGGCTGCGACTAACTGAATATGTGCCACCATACCACGAAGCGGATTTGAACTATCAAATACACCCATGCTTTTTGCATACTTTTCGAGTTGTGACGACTATCTAAAGTTGATAAAAACTGCTGTTATTTCTCCGAAGTGCTATGTGATTATTTAGTAGAGAGAAAATGTCAAAATGTCGTTCATTACATTTATCCAATTATTAAAAAACAAAATGAAAATGGGAGAGCATGCAATTTTATTCGTTCAAGGGAATTAAGGTAACAACTGTTTTTCATAATCAAATAGAATAAATCGTTGGCGATTCACGAAAACAAAGAAGTGTTTTCTAGTTCGAACAATTTTTAACAAATCTCAATAAAATGCAATTTTTCATTGAGCTTCCTATTACATATTAATTTAATTATTCAAAATCATATTTTTGATCGACTGACAAGTTTTATAAACTGATGTATAGCTTAAAAAAGGTGAAAAATGAAGAAAATATCTACTTCATCTTTTTACGCCTTTTTGCGAGTTTTTGCGAGTTTTGCGAGCGCGAGTGCTCGTAAATCTTCCCTTGTCCAATTCGGAATGGTTAGTATTGTGTATATGACTTTTAAACCTCAAGACAGAAAAAATCAAAAGAATGCTCGGGATCCGGGCCCTGAGTTAATGATTTTGGAACGCAGTGAATTTCCAAATGCGGTGACAATATAAGCGGAACCGATGTTTATCGCTAGTGTGTGAATTCTAAAGCACGATAAGAGGATTTATCCACATGAAATGTCTTCAGAAAATCCAAACATACTGCTTACCATTTCAATTATATAAACATGAAAAAATTTCATCAAAACAATAACAGAAACAAACAAATAAACTTGACAAATTCAACTTGACTTTTAAAAAAAGGGAGCATCCATTCATGAGCGTAAAACTGTGTCGTTCGTTTCATCTATCCCGTCGAATGAGTCTGTGTTTTTCGATTGAATTCTATTTTATTTTGGCTTTTGTTTATACAATTTATATCGAAAAGTTTGCTTTGGTATATGTGCCTCGTTGTTGTTTATCCTTTAAAAAAAGTCAGTATTTTGCCACTCTGCATCAGTTGTAGAAGTCAGGATAGTTGATTTCCCTAAGATAGACATTTAAAATAATTTCTGAGTCGTTTATTTGAACTTGAATCCTTTTGAATTTCTGAAGACGAAAACGAAAAGTTGGCCTTGAACAGGCATCCGCTTCTTGAGAAAAACCAATGGCTGCCGATCGAAAACATTCTTTCCCTGTGGATTTTTTGGATTTAAAACTAAATTGATAATTTAGAATCGAATACATACCAGCCGTATCCCAAATCTATGAATTGTCACAGCAATTGAAAAAAGAATTCGAAAAAAACGTCAACTATTTTTTGGAAGCTAGTCGAATGGAAGGACTTTTGAAAGTTACCTGCAAGGTAACGATATGGTTGTCAACCACCACCTTTTTTGTCAACAAATCGACTCCAATTGTTGCTAAAATGTGATACAAATCAACCGTGTTCGTTATAGTTAAACATGCAGCTAAGTTTCGATGCTTCGAAATACGTACCATTACAATTGTTACGAAATCCTTTTCTCACATACCGCTTCAACAGTGAAGTTTTACCAACACCATCATCACCTAAAACAATAATTTTTAAAGACACTTTTTCTCTTTTAACCATTTTTTCACGCTTATTTACTATTCTAAGTGATAGAGAACTAAAATGGAGAAAGTACGTTGAAGCAAAACAAAAGATTTGTCAAGAAAGGGCTACAGATTTGGCATCAAGTACAGTAGGTTAATTAATTGTTTATGACTCAAAAGGTTTATGGTTTTTCACTCATACAATTTTCAGAAAAAAATAATCGTCAAATATCCCATATGGGATTTTTTTTCTATAAAATATTTTTCTTACGTTTGTAAGCTTCGGTCGGCTCATAGTAGCTTTGCTAGTTGTAAACATTTTTATCGAGCAATTTAAATTCCATAAATCACATCGAAAACAACAAAATTGAACGCAATAAATGATGATAAATGTATGACTTTCGTTATGAATATCATGGTGGTGGGAACTTTTACTTCAGTACGGTGGACTTCCTCGCATAACAAACTCTGTTTTATTCAAAAAATTTCATTTTCGTTCAAACGATGATTGAAAATATTTTCCCGTATTTTTCTATATGTTCATATAGACACTAATTAATAATGGTATCTTTTACCGTCGATCTTCAATTGTGCCTAAATAACGAAATAAGAAAAACTAAATTGTGATATTTTCAGTTATGTAGATGCAATGTTGTATGTGACAAAAAATTACTGTTCGATCGCGCAATAACAACCTTACTTCTGTCGAACACTATGGACAAACAAATCGAAAACACAATTGTAAAATTAAAAAAAAAATGAATTAAAAAATTGCACTCAAAATAAACACATATCAAAACGCATCGTGCATTTGCTTGATAACATGTAAAATCTTTATTTAATATTAATACACCTACAAATATGTCAATTCATACTTCACACCCTAAATATCTGTATGTTCATCATTTTATTTTTTGTATCTATGTTTCGACTTTTCTTTTTCATTTATTTTATTTATAATTTTATTCATTTATTAAATCTTATTGTAATCATAACTAACGATTCAAAGATTAATTTTTTTTTGTTATCCTTCATCTTCTTCTTTTAATATTTTACGAAATATTTTTCAACTGAATTTTTCTTCACAAAACAAACAAAATGAATAAAAGAAAAGACTGAAAATCAAATCGAAATCAAAAACAAAATAGAGAGAGAAAAGTAATGTTAGGCAGAAATCTTTTAAATTTAAATGTTAACCGAGTTTGTTTCGATGGAGACATGTAAATCGATCGTCGCTTTTGGTTCTTGGTCGAACTGAATGACGGAAAAGAATGAAATTCCATGCGTTGTTTTGTATCGACATTAAAGGTAAAAGATTGTTGTTGTTTTTTCATACGCAATATAATTTTTTCTAGATCGCATTTTTATTTATATCATTTAATTTGTTGAATGTTTTATTTTAAAGAAGTATGAAATAAAAAAAGGAGTCCTATTTGCATTAGCCTGTCGTGAATTATATATATGAACCAAGTGTAGTGTATGAAATTCACACGATTAAATGGTTGTTTAGTTGGTTGGTTACTATAATTATCCTTTACAATTGTTTCATTTTCTGTGTGTGTGTGTGTGTGTGTGTTCTTTCATTTCTCTTGATTTATTACATTGGATTTGCAGCACTACTGTAGTGATCAGGTGGTTATGGTGGTTGTTGTTGTTGTTGTTGTTGTTGACGTCACTTGTATTCATATATGTTCCGGATGTTTCGTGCATTCACTGCGACTTTTAACTTATTCATATATCCTTCATTTTATTTCCTTTTTTTGATTCTTGATTTTTTTTTTTCATTTATTTTATTCTTTTTTTTATTTTGTAGTTATTTCCTTTTTGATCTTTTGCCGCTATAGAAATTTATTAGCATGGACAGTTATCAGAGTTTCTGGGCCGATTGTTTTGGTTCGACTCCAATTGGATTCCCGGTGGAAAATCGTTGAAACCATCCTAAAATTAATTGGTTTTTTTTTCATTAGTTTCTTTTTTTTCAAATGAGGAATTTAGTTGATTCGCAGAGATTGCGATTGATTGTTATACTCACCTCACTCTCTTGAGCTAATGCATTTTTGGCAATCGTTTGGAAAGCACGTTCGACATTGATACCTTCTTTAGCCGATGTTTCGAAGTAGGGAATATCGTTTTGCGATTGACACCATTGTTGAGCCCGTTTTGTGGATACCTACAAGCACAAGTGTTGAACGATTTGCTCACAGAAAAAAATCCCCAATTTTTTTTTTCTTATTCAAATAAATTTTGTCCAAATTCGTATTGTTCAACATTTTTAAGTTGAAACAATGAAAAGTGATTTTTATTTTTTTGAAAATGATAGAGTTTTCTAGTTAAACGAAGCCCATCTACTTACCGATCGATTCTCCAAGTCTACTTTGTTGCCAAGCACAACGAATGGGAAGTGTTCCGGATCACGTGGACTGGCCTGGATCAGGAATTCATCACGCCATGAGTCTAAATTCTTGAACGTATTCGGTGCAGTAACATCAAACACAAGTACACAACAATCGGCTCCACGATAAAATGCAACACCTAAAGACTGAAATCGTTCTTGACCTACAAGTCAACCGAAAAAGATATGCTTTAAATATGCAGATAAATTCAAACGCAAACAATGATTAACAATATACATACCAGCAGTATCCCAAATCTATGGAATGTTACAATGTAGTTGTGGAAAACATGGGCAGAAAAGATAATAAAAAATATCCGATATTATTGAAGTGAATGGTGGTTTCCGCGAAAACATAATATCGATGACACATACCTGCATAGTTACAACACGATCGTCAACTACTACCTCCTTTGTCAAAAAGTCGGCTCCAATCGTGGCTGTAATACGATGCAAAACAATATTTCATTATTTAAAAAAAAAACAAACGGGAAAAAACCAGCGCATTTTTTTATCTCGCACATTCGACCGACGTACATACCTTTGTATTGATTCGAAAATCGTTTGTTCACATATTGGTTCATCAGCGACGTTTTGCCAACACCACTTTCGCCAAGGATGATGACCTTAAGTAGAACTTTCTTTCTGCTTGCCATTTTTTTTCAAATTCTGTAACGAACAAAACGCACAAATTACATCAAAATTCAAATTGAATTAAAGGGAAAATGTGCTGATGGGCGGAACTGTGTAATGAGTATAAAATTGTTGTTTGCGTTCGGAAGAGAAGCGAATTCGGTTCACATTTATTAATACATAAAATTAATCAGTCGCCCGTATAGCGATGTGAATTGGAAAAAGGAAAAAAAAAAATAATATGATAAGCACTGTGCTGCAATTATGACTGATGTCGTTCAATAACAGAGTAGATTATATGTATAATTGGCTTTGTATGCACGACGTTTTCTTTTTTTTTCCTTCTATTTCGCTGTGTATTTTAAGTGAAGCAGTGCGAGTAACTACATTCAATGTAAACTTCCGAACTTACTTTCTATTTATCTAGTCGTATTTTCTGTTGCTAATCAAATCACACAAGATAAAAAATATTTTAATTTTAAAAGCTAATAAATTCGTTTCGATGTGGATTTGGGTAAATTATTTCGTTCTTCTTCTTTTGCCGGAGATCAGACAATAAACGTGATATTCAGTTGATTTATATGTAGAAACATAGCGTTGACAACAATGAGATTAATGAACAAATCACTGTTCACGAGTCACAACGACAACAGCAGCAACACACGAGAAATGTTACATGAAAACAAAATTGCCACTAAACAAGAAAAAAAATGTCACACAAGCGAAGCAACGGATAATGCTGAAGCACAAAATATCATATGATCACACGTAAAAGTACGACACACACACAAAGAAGGAGACACGTATGAATCGTGCATCAAAACCGACATGTACACATGGAGAAATTACGTCGAATAAAGAAGATAAGTGCTATTCAGCACAATGTTATTCAACAACAAAATGTGCGGACGCTTGAATGTACAATGGAAATTGGTCGTCGTTGCCGTCGATTTGGCTCTCTCTCTCTCTCTCTCTGTGCGCACAATGATCGAAACGGAGAATTGAAGCCCCTTTTTCAACTGAAAAATTGAAAACACAATACACAAATGTGTCTCACAGCACACAGAGCGCACAAATCTAATTGTGGAATGCAAATTGCGTATTGGCAACGAAGGATTTGTTTTTCGTCATCTTTTTTTATTCCGTCTTTGCAATGAAGTTTAAACAAAAAAAAAATATCGTCATTTAAAGTTGTGTGAGTGTGTGTCTACAATTCCATATGATATGCTCAACAACAGTTTTTTGTTTCCTTCAAATAAACGCCCTTCTTCTACAAAGCAAACGAATGAGAGAGAAAATTTGCTTATCTAAACATAAAACAAATATGAACGATTCCCGTTCAAATCGAATTCAGCACCATATCGCAAATTGCATGAAATTTAACAACATACACAGAAATTTTCCGTAAATAAATGTGCACTGAATAAAACTTTGAACCCCGGATACAACGCAAAATACGTATTAACTAGCTTCGACAAACTTATCAAGTGCTCCGTCTATTTTTTTGTTTTGTTTTTTGTTTGATTAATTTCAGCAATAGCCACTTTTCGCAATTGACATTAGAAATAAAGCAATCTCTACGAATCAAGCCTGTAACTAAACAAAGAAAACCGTATACTTTGCTTCCCAATGAATCATACAACACTTTTTTTCCTTTGTGATTCCGTTGTTTTGGTGAAAGACAGTAACAGCAACAACAGCAACAACAACAGCAGCACGAAAATAAAATAACGCAAATATTCGACGGAATATTTAATCAACAGCACACTTAATACAGATTGTTGAAAAAATAATGACGATAGAGTGTATGTTATGAATGGAATACTTTCGCAAATACCATTGAAAACCACTAGAAATGGATTGTTTTGATTTCGTTTGCAATGAAAAACTTTACCAATTCGTACAGTTGTGTTTCACTTGGATGCTACTTTGTTCTCTTTTTTTATCCAATTTTATTCCAGCTTTTCGTTTCGACGTTTGTTTTTGTTTTAATTTTTTTGTTTTTGTAATAATTGAATTAGATTTTTTTCGTTTTCTCTGTATCGTCGATAAAATCGTATGATTTCAGTAAATATTTGGGTGGTTTGTTTTGGTTCGCTGTTTTATTTCAGAATGTTTCGTTCAATTTATATAGCACAGCGATAGGTTTTTTTTTCACGTCTTTTATTCCCACACTTCGCCCCTTATTAAACAATGAAAAGACAGCACGAAAAAGTTATGACTCTTTTCACTGACGTTGTAGTTTATTTATTTTCTTATTTTCCTTTTTTTCTCTCTCTCTCTTTCTCTCTCTCGTACAAAGTCTTGGTTTTTGTCGACAACGATATCAGCGACCTCTACATCAACACACATACAAAATGGCAGTTCACCATCTTTTATTTGTGTTACATGCGATGAAATTTCGATCATCGTTTACTTTCATTTGAAAAACCGTACATTTTTATTACAAAATTTCGTAATTTTTGAATTTTTTCTGGTGAATTTTGTGATTAGCTTGTTTAGGGATAATTCCGATTTCATTCGTTTCAAACTAAATGATTGGATAAAATTGATTTGTAATTCAAATTTCTTTGTTGTGACTGCTCAACAGTGGCAACACTATTCGCGACGACATTCACTAGTCGCACGCATGAAGTAAACGTCATAGCAGCAATACCACAAACATTTCTTTCCTATCCTGTCGCCGTAGTAAGAAGGTATGTTTTACAAAGTGGATCGCAAAATAATTTGAAAAAATTTCAATCATCCGATAGAATTTTCCGCAAATTTTCACATCAATCGATAGTTTAAACTATAACGAATCATTCCAATGGAATCGTTTTGTGTGTTAAATATAAAATCGGTGATTTTTTGGTGATTGAAAGTTTTTCCATAATTTGCCGTGTTGAATCCAGCACGGCCCCAACGAGTGACATAGTTCATGTGATTTGTTTTGTATTTTGTGAATTTAATAAGTGTTTAATTGTTATTTAATGCTAACGATAAATCTCTTTTTCTATTTGTTTTAGGATAATTCAACTCCCTGGAAAGGTAAGAATCTTATTTTATACCGAAAAAAATGATGCGAAAAGAAAAAAAAAGTTGTTCGCGTTGTGCGTTTCTAACCTCAAATTGTACAGCGTATCGGTTTATGTGATTGAATCGAAATCCACTGAGTTCACATTTGCACGTGCGACACGGAGAGTGAAATATATGTCGGAGTATCCTCTTTTTGCGGTAAACATGATGATAAACAACCATGCACCATACTTAATTGTATACCATGTGGAGAAACTTTACTCTTTTGTGTCTGAATACTTCGAAAAGAGGTGAAAAATATTTACACTCTCCGTGTGCACATGCAAAACACACTTCTACTTCACAATTATTTCCAAACGAAAAAAAAAAACAAATCGAAACCAAATTCAAAAACATTTTCACTGTTCTCGAAATAATCTGGTTTTGGATTTGTTGTCAATGCGATTTAATACACACGAGTAGACAGAAAAACATTGAAAACATTGTCGTTAAACTTATTCCATAACAGGTGTAATAGAAAAAGAAAAGGAAATGATTTGTGTTCGGAAATTGTGTGCTCTCACGCGAACGCATGAAGCTGAAGCGAAGAAGAAGATGAAAAATAATGTGAATGTGGAAACGTCAATACAATTTTCTGGTTATCGATAGACAATGATGTGACTTCTGATCAAAAAATTTTTTTTTGATTTCGTTGCTAGGTCTAGAATAACCACCAACCATGGGAGCCTATCGTTACATTCAAGAATTGTATCGGAAGAAACAATCCGATGTATTGCGTTACTTGTTGCGTATCCGTGTGTGGCAATACCGTCAGTTGACGAAATTGGTACGTTCACCACGTCCATCTCGTCCAGACAAAGCTCGCCGTTTGGGATTCAAGGCCAAGCAAGGCTTCGTCATCTACCGCATCCGTGTCCGTCGTGGTGGTCGCAAGCGTCCAGTACCAAAAGGATGCACATATGGCAAACCAAAGAGCCATGGTATCAACGAATTGAAACCATACCGTTGCTTGCAATCCGTTGCTGAGGTAAGCATCAACTATCACATTCGATTCTACAAAATGTTGCGCTAGTTTTGATGATGATAAACAGTTTAACCCTGAGTTTTACATTGAAGAATTAACTTTTGCCTTTCTTAGATGTCTGATTCTATCTAGCTACTCAATTTTTTTTTATCCTATTGAAATGTGCCATCCCATGTGCTTTTTTGTATACAAAACTAACATGTGCCCCCCTCGTTTCTTTTTTCTTATCTTTTCATTCAATTAGGAACGTGTCGGTCGTCGTTTCGGCGGTTTGAGAGTGTTGAACTCATACTGGGTTGCCCAAGATTCGTCATACAAATACTTCGAAGTGATCCTCGTTGATCCAGCCCACAACGCAATCCGTCGTGATCCAAAGATCAACTGGATCTGCAAAGCTGTCCAGAAACATCGTGAATTGCGTGGTCTTACATCGGCCGGCAAGAGCTCACGTGGTCTTGGCAAAGGATATCGTTACACCCAAACCATTGGTGGTTCACGTCGTGCTGCATGGCGCCGCCGAAACCGCCTCCACTTGCGTAGAAAGCGTTAAGTTAATCGTGTACGGTCACCACACTAAAATCATATTTGATGGCATCTTTCTGGCGTACACAATCTGTGTACTTGAATTTTATCGTCGAATCCTGATTTTTTAAGGGAAAAATAAAAATTTTCTAAAAATGAAGTTATACAAACAAAAAACGAACGATGTTTTATTTTTATTTATTTATTTTGAATTGATTTTATTTTATTTCATTTCTTTCAAAATTTTCTTCAAAAAAAAAATTGTACACAATGTGGAAAAGACTTATAAAATAATTCGAAGCAAGTCAAGTTCTTTATGAATGTGTGCTATTTTGATTTGTTCTTTTTTTTCACTTGTCTAAATGTTATCAGCTATCAATAGCAAATGGGTGGACAAACCCACTAGGCAAATCCCCATTCAACAGGTATCGAATCTTCATTAAATCAGCCTTTATGTTTCATGAGTGTAAAAACAATGACTAAGAATAAAGCAAAATGTGAGTGTGTTTCGCCATGAATGAACTGCCGCGATATCGGTGTAGTAATTTTTGTTCAATTTACTTGGGTTAAACGGTTATTTTAGCATTTCGGCGAAAGCGAATGATATTTCAGCTGTCAAAATATGCGAGAAGGTGCAGCAAATAACACAAAAATAGATGACTTTGACATTTTTTGCAATATTTTGTAAATAAAATGTTTTTTTTAATCTGAAATCTTTCTCTATGCGTATCCCTCTCTTTTTTACTTTCTTACTTGCTTTCTCTCAATGGAAGAAAGTCCAAGTCATATGCAATAAAAACAAAAAACACCCATGGTGCATTCATTCAATTTTCAAACGTTCTTTTTCTATAAGCACCTTTTCCTTCCCTCCACGATCCCCCTCAATGAGTTGACACAATTGTAGTTGATTTATTTTTTTTTTAACTTCGTTTGATTTTATTATATCTGAATATTTGAATGATAAATTAAAAGTTGCTTACAAATGTTTATATTTCGACAATTAAAATCCACATTTAACTACGCACAATCAACTCAAAAAAGACACAAAAGACCATCTAACGATGTATTCAATTTTTACGGAAATATTCACTTTTCGTTTTTAGTTTTAGCGTTTGTTTTTAAATGTGAATTATTCTTTTTGAAATATTCTCTTCATATTTTGTTTGTTTGTTTTTTTTTCTGTATTGCAGCTCCAAATTGAGCAGATAGAAAGATATCGATTGTTTTTCTTTCGTATGTAGCTAGTTTTTCTTTTACTGTTTTTTTTTCTCTCTCTCATGCTTTATTTTTATTTTTATTTTTTCTCTTTCTTCTTCTTCATCTTAATGCGGTACGGATGTTTTGTTGTGTTGTTTTTGTCTTCATTTTCATTTATTATTAATAATTTTCTTTATCCCTTGTTCATTTAGTAAATTATAATTTGTTTAAATGTTGTTGATGCTCTTTAATGCTGTGTAAATTGTATGAATTATAGTGAGCACCGCCTTCTTATTCAGATGTTTCGTCGTTGAAGATTTCATATGCATTTGACATTTGCAATTTCTGTAGAATGGAAAAGAGAGACAAAAAAAAATGGGAGATAAAATTGATGTTAGTGATGATGATATTGAAATCAAAATAGATACAGTGAGAGATGGCATGGTATCGTGTGTGGTTAGAACAGATTTAACTTACAGGTTTCACGTCTGGTTTCAATTTGGGCATTCGATTTTCAACATCATCTCCTGAGTTCGACGAACGTCTTGGCTTGTCTCGGTTCTCTCGATTATCTCGGTCATCGCGTGGTTGTGGTGGCCCTCGGTTATTATAATTTCTTGGCTGATTTCTCGATTGATTTCTATCATTTCTATCGTTTCTGTCATTTCTGTCATTTCTGTCACTTCTGAAATGCGCAAAATTCCAACCATGTTAATTTCGCCGTTGATTCAAGTTGACTTTCGTCACGTTTTTGGAGTGACACAACGCGCTATTTTGATGAGAGAGAGAGAGAGAGTGAAATGGCACATACCTTTGATGGTAATCACGATTGTAGTCCCGCTTGTTATCGCGATTATAATTATTACTTCTGTTATCTCTGTCGCCCCTGTCCCGGTTGTTGCGTCGATCTCGGTCATCTGTGAAAATGGAAAAGAAGAATGAAGGGATGACATTAGTTTTTTTCGTATTGAATCTTCGACCATTTGACCATTTCTTCGACTTTCGACTTCGGGTATGCCAGCAATCGACCGGCAAGAACCAATGCAAAATGTCAAAAAACCAACCATTTGGCCTTCTTCTATTATTACGATCTGGGCTGTATCTCTTGCGAGCAGGTGACGGTGGTCTTTGTGCTGCAGCATCATCTTCCGGTTTTCTAGTGCGCCAACTTATGATTTCTGGTTTTTCTTCTGGTTTCTTTTCCTCATTTCCCTCCGCCTCGTTACCCTCTTCCTCTTCAGGGTTTTCATCATCTGCTAGGAATATTTAAAGAAAAAAAGGAGTTGGCGTTAGCGATTGAACAAATATAAATGGATGAAAGTGTGTGAGTCTACTTTGTTTGGCAGCAGTGGCGGTTTCAGTGGCAGCAGCCTCTTCTTCATCAACGGCAGATTCTTCTGCTTCCCGTTTTTCTTGTTGTTCGCGCTTTTCTCTCTCTACACGTTCAACACGCTCCCGTTCCAATCGCTCTTCGATCTCACGATCTTTGGCGGCCGTATCGACTGGTTTGGCGCTGCCGAAAATTGCCGCTGATGGAACCGGGGTTGGTTTTGGTCGTTCTCGTTGTTCCTTTTCCTTTTCTGCCTCCGCCGCATCGCGTTCGTCAATTTGTAAATTGAATTCGGGCAACGGCAAAGTGCGCGGTTGCAATTTCAAACGTGGTCTTTCTTCGGCCAATGGTCGGTCTTCGTTACGATCAATTCGGCGTCCACCGCCGTATCGATCTCCACGGTCACCACGGTCACCACGATCACCACGGTCACCACGACGCATCGGTGGCGGTGAATCCATTTTTGGTCTATCTGAACGCCAATTGCCACCATTTTCAACACCACTAACTTCTCTGCGACGTCCTGCATCCTGACCATTGTCCTGGTTACGACCACGCCAATTGGTGTCCCGATTTTCCGATGACGAACCGAAATTATCGTATCGTCCCCGGTTACCTCGTTGTTTTTCTTGTTCATTTGACACATCGATACGAATCTTGCGATTTCGTAATTGCAAATCCGGTTGACTGACCGCCTCAATCAATCCCTCACGTTCGGAAAATTCAATGTAGCCAAAGCCTCGCATTCGGCCAGTGTCACCATCTTCACGTGGCAGCCGCACTGAGACCACCTCGTAATTCGTTACACTTTCAAAATATTCCTGTATATCATTCTCGTTCAGGTCATACGACAAATTCGAAATGTGGGCCAAAAATGGGGGATTTTGTGGAATTGTACTGTCATCTAGTACTCGTTGCGAACGCGGTGCAGTCGGTATGGAATAAGTTATGATTTTTGGTGGTGCATAATCATCATCTTCACATTCATTAGCCCATGATAAACTCTTGGTCACTAGCGATGAACCGGATGCGGCGCCACCATTTTCACTTAAAAAATCTTGCAAATTTAGGGTCTTTCCCTTTGCCTTTTTTCCTTTCTTGCCTGCAACACAGAGAGCGGGAGAAAAGAAACGAAAGAGAAATCAGAAAATGTGCTTTTCATTTAGATTGACTGGTTGATTCATTCTGGGGCGGAAATTCATCGATACACAAACAACATGAGACACAAACAATTCATGACGAAATACAATTAAATGAGAGACGAAACAGTTGAGCAACGATGATTCAGTTAATGTGTGTGTTAATGGGACATAGAAAATGAGTCGAAAGTCCTTCAGAAATCGTGATTTCAATCGTGTGGAAATGCTCTCGGTCGGATATTATAAATCGGTGTTGTAACCTCACAAAATTTGTTGACTCAAATTCACTGAAATCGAGACAAACCGAAAATCGGTTCATTGTTACCATTTATGCATAAATTCGGCATATTGATCGGATTGAGACGAGCCATGGTTGTAGTTTTTGATTCATACGGCATTTGATTGGAATGCATTTCATGTTTTTTGTCCCGTAAGCCACATTAAATGAATTCAGCCACGCGGTACATTGGTGATATGCTGCGTGACAAAACGCAGCTAATGTGGTTTATACACACGGTGTGTGAGAGTGAGAGAGAAGGAGAGAGCGAACGAGCGAATGAACCAAAAATGAAATAATTGTCCGGAACACTTTTGCAAGCAAAAGTTCCATTTTCACAGCAAATCGATCCAAATTCTACCTTTATCCATTGATGCTACGTTAATTTTATTGACAATTTATGTGAAACACAATGAATGTAAACAGAAATTCACGAAATTAAAATAAATTAAATGAATTGAAACCAATTTTCTTGATAACTAACCTGACATCGCCATATTGAAGAAGTAAAATACCAACTGTTAAACGTCAAAATGTAGTCATTTCGCATTAGTCATTTGTGGGCACGTGAACTCGCCCGAGACACAGTGCGGCGAACATTTGTGGGGTTTTTTCCCTTTCCCATTCGCATACTTACTCGTCGCGAGAGGCGGGAGATCCGCCGTTGAACCGTTTTCCAATTTCCGATTGCATTCCAAGTACGAACGAACGAAAGAACGGCGAATTAAAATCAAACAATAAAAACAGCAGTTGGATTTTGTTTTTTTGGTGTTTTTACAATCTACTTTATTGAACTTATTTTTTGTGTGTATTGTGAAAACTTAAATGTTATGGGTTAAATTGCCAATTAATAACTAAAAATCTACTTTAACAATCAAAGTTTTTTTTTCATTTGTTCGTTTTAATATTTTATGAATATCTTTTATGGATTAATAGAAAAAAAAACGGAAGGATCAATGAAAATGTTTATTCTTAGCCAATTTTATCAAAATATTGTGAAATATAATTTAGAGAAATAATTATTAATTCATTTTATTGATTATATTTTTGTTTTGTTTTGTCACTTAAATGGAAGTTCTTAAATATTCTTATGATCTCGGAATACGGTAGGCTTAATGAATACATCGATGCGATGGTGAACTTAAACTACAGCCAATTTCATGACACGCTTCGTCCATTTTTGAATCTGTCTGTCTATTTCAAGGTCCTGGATGGTCAATTGTGTATTTCGTTCTTCGAGTTCTTGGTGTTCATCGAAGAGGGCCTCTTCTTTGCCTTTACGATTAAGACGCGAGCGACGTGATGCTTCATTGTTCTTGATGCGCATCTGGTAGTACTTGAGATCGGCTGAGCTAAGTCGCTTGATTTCTGATGGTGACAGAATGGTTGGCTCGGTTTTTGGTGGTCGTCCACGTGAACGTTTTGGTTGAACTTCCGAAAAATCGAGGGTACGTGTGGCTGCACGTCGTTTTGTTGCACGTACGGCTCGAACTGGTATTGGTGTCGGTTTGGTTTCAATTTCGTCATCCACTTCATCGTTGCATTCGGTGTGGTGTTTATTCTGTGGTGATGCAACTGGAGTCGGCAAAATCTGTTCAATTTTTGCTATTGAAACTTGTTCCTCGACATTTTCTTTGGAAGTATTTATCTCAACCATCTCGACGGTTTGTGGAATTTCCTGCAATAGATGAAGAAAAAAAATGGAATAAAAACACGAAAAAAAATATTTGCTAAAATTCGTTGAAAAGGAATCGTGAAATTGAACACAAAAGTTAAATTTGAAAAAAAAGCTCAAAAATTATTTACAAATTTGAATAGATCGCGGCGCACAACAACTGCTAGAACCATTTGTATGTGTTGTCTTGTCTGAATACAACCGAAGAATGAACTGAACGCCCGACGATGTGAACATTTATGTTACGCTACTTCACTCTCACTGATTCATGTCCGAACATGTAGCAATACGGTAATCATATTGTGAAATTCATGAATGACACTACACTTAGCGGAAAGGAAGATTCCAACTATTCCATTGTGCTTTCATGCGTCCGGACACAAAATAAATAGACAAACGAAATGATGTAATGCAATGCATTTTTTACTTACATTGTCTGCATCGATGAAATTAATTAAGTCAAATTTTCCCTCGCATTCCTTCTCCAAGATTTCGTTAATAAGTTGCGGCGTGGAGATGACCGCCGGTGTTGTAGTGTTGTTAATTGGGACTGGTTCCTCAATGATATAGTTATTGTTGCCATTCGGTAAGACTGTACCCATCTTAATTTTAAGGTGTATTTGTGGTTGATTCAATGTTCTTCTGGCCAATAAATTTGCTCGCGCTTTGTGCACTGGTTTCTCATTCATGTTTATATCATACGTATCATTGTTCCTAATTTCATCTTTGATTGCCATTTGGGGTATTTGACGTTCGCTGAACATCAAATCGTTTCCCACAATTGGCGTTACTTCCTCCATAATCATATCGTCTTCGTTATCATCAAAGTAACCATTACTCGTTGAGTTATAGTTTTGTTCGTAGGCAAGCGTTTCAATTTCACGATGGAAAGCCATTGGGCCCGCATATAAATAGTCTTGAGAATTTTTCATTGGTTGTTGTAATCGTTCATCGACAAAATCAAATGATTTCTCTGTTTCGATCATATCGTCGGAATTATTTAGGAAAATGTTGGCTGAACAATCGGCGTCGTCGTTCGATGAAAATGATTGAACTGAATTTGGTGGTGAATTAAAAATGGTCGGCAATGCAATTGCCGACTCATCGAACGCGAAATCATCGTCTTTACTTATGTTTAAGTGATCATGTGAAGAGTCAATCCATGTACTTATGTGGTCCTTCATACCAAGTTCTGGGTCTGAGAAAAATGAAAGAAAATAAAACGCACAAAACATTAGATATGCCGTGAGAATTTCCAAAAAGTCAAGAAAAAAAAAACATCATATTAGGCATAAAGAAGATTTTTGGTACATTGCTTTTCCAAGAGATCATTTCAGGCATACAAAATGGAAATTTCAAAGAAAAATCGAAAAAAATTAACGTTTGAAATCTTTGAAAAGTTGATAAAATTTCTTATCGCACTACTTTTAGAGGAAGGACGATGAGTGGTGATAGCGAAAATCATCGTAATACATTTTTTTTATTGAATTTCACAATAATTACATCATATTGTGAAATACCTGCGATTCATCATATCGGCGCTAGAGATCTTTTTTTCACATAATTGACGTAAAACATGCGTGTCAAACTGATTTTTCAGCGATTAAATTCCATTAAACAATGAATTTGATACAAAAAAGTCGATTTTTTGTTTATTCAAATGCATAGGCGCTTAAAAGGCCAAAGGTTACCAGCCATTTTTTTTCGTTCGCTCTTGTGACAACGTAATTTCTTGTTTGTTTCAATATAAAAAAAAATGATTCACTACCGACTCGGTATTTATCAATGTGTGATTTAATTTTATCTGGTGCTCGATATGCACGAGCACGTTGAGTTAATTAAGTCAATGTTATCGTTGCATGTTCAATAGCTTTCGAACAGGAAAGCCATGCAGTCATAAATGCGAACGAAAAAAAAAATCTGTCTTTTTTCATTGTTTGTTTTTCGTTTTTGTTTCACATTGGAAAGGATTTGAATACGTTATAGAAACGTTTTCAATCGTATACAATGCATCGAGGGATCATCTTAGGCATATCTTAATTAAAGTAATTTAATAATTAGCGTAATTACTAATTTTACTTTAACTATCTTTAAAACAGACTATAAAAAATTAAAGTTTTTGACGAAAAAAACAAATCCAAGTTATTTTTGGATTGTTTAAATGGTTTTGATTGTTTGGTTTGATTTTCTGAGGCAATATAATCATTTCATTGGAAGCGTTGAATGAGTCATCATCATTGATGTATTCATCGGTGGCAAGTGTTTTGTTACTTTCAAAAAGTTTGTGTTTGGGCAACGATGCTAACAAAACAAACGGGTCATTTTCTTTTGTTTACAATACTTCATTGTTTTTGTTTTAAAGTCATAAGGGCACCAAAAAAAATATATCTGAAAATTCATATAAATTGCATAGATTCCTATTGATATAATCAAAATAAAATTTGTTTCTATCATAACTTATATAGTTATCATGCATCATATAAACTAGCTGAACGAAACGCCAAAAAATGTTAGTGATTCTTTTAAAAGAATCGAAAAAACAAAATCGTGATCTGATTTGCGGGAAATAACAAATCAAATCCGATTTTGTGAATCAAAACAAAAAAAAAGATTAGAGAAAAAACATATTTGTTGAAAAAAGACCTTTTTCGGCCGTTGTTTGGTTCCACCCGCTGCTCAACGTCATTTGTAGATCATTTGTTGGTGGAATTCCAATGTTTTGTTTTCTTGAGTTAGCGTTTGTATGCCCTTTGTGTGGTGTGTTAGTTCTGAAAATACCGTTGAATTGTTGGCTGACGAGATACGTCTTAACTCGCGCACGGTCAACACAAGAATACGCTCTCTCTGCGAGCGAAGATGTATATAAAGCGAAACGGTGTGCATGTGTTGGTGTCGCGTTCGACACACTCGACGGCACATGTGTGTGCAACTGTGCGTAAGCGTGAGCAACCTGTAACATATAGTTGTCTTTGTTTTGCTTACACGATACATAGACCAATTTTTTTTTAGAGTGACGGGGAACCAACAATGTAGCTACATACATATCTGAATCATAGCAATAGATTGATATTTCATGTCGATTCATGTTTTCAACAGTGAATAGGCCCTAACGCAATACAACAAATATTTCTTTCGCGCGAAAATGATAATTTAATCTATATTTTCGTCGAAATCCATCGATTCAAATTGAAACATTTAACCTTTATTTTGATGATTTGCATTTCGATGATGATAATGAATCTCTTGTTTGGCAATGTGAAATAAAATATGCAGAGGATTTCGATGTGTTTATTTTTCAGTTCAATTCTGGGGGAATACCCATCATAAGAAGGCAAATTTGTTTTTCTGTGAGATTTCACTTACCGATTATTGGTGTCATTAACTCATCAAACCCAATCATACTGTTTTGGATCGCAGTATTGTTGTGTGCATCCAAAAACGAGTCCATCGTTTTCGTCATTGTGTATGATGCTGGTGTTGTTGTTGTTGTTGGCGGCGGTAAACTCACTGAATTTGCTTCCGAAAGAAGGCGATCGGTTCTTATCCAATTTTGTGTTTGATACAATCCAATATTCGTTGCTGGCGTTTGAATAAACGTTTGTTCTTCGTTTTGATAGCGATAGTTGCTCGTATTTGTTAGCGAAAAGTTGACTAATAGCCCATGAGGTTGGGATGGCTCCGTTGGTGGCAAACATTTTGAACGGGACTGTTTATTTGCCAATGCACAAAAATAAACAAAATCGAAAGAAAGAAAATATGATGGAATTAGCATTTTCTTGACAATGAAACATAAAACATTCAACTGATTGGGATGCTTAAAATAACGATAACCTAGCTATAGCTAACTTATGCTGAGGTGTTTTGTTTGTTTTTTTAGTACTCTAAAAATTTACCGTTATGAAAATCATTTCTATACAATTTCTAACAATTTCTTTTGTTTTGTAAGTCAAACTATTTGTGGTCGCTGGCAAAGTTCTAATCACACAGAGACAATCAAATTGAATGCTGTTGATGGTGGTTATCGTTTTCCAAATTCTCATTTCAGGATACACATGCAAGTGTTTTCCAAATATCTGCTCTCGGAAAAAATATTTTTTTCTACTCCGTTTTCTTTTGTTAATGCAAACGTTCGTCTCTTTTTCTGTCTATTTTTTTTTTGAATTTGCCATTTTCCCTCTTCCGTGGAAGATGAACAGCAGCAAAGTTTCGGTTATTGTTTTTTTTATTGATTTTTGAAAAACACTGACACAAAAAATGATTGTCTATTGATTTATTTGAATTGAAAAAAAAAACACACTGTCTTGTATTCAGCAGAAGAACTAAATGTTCTTAATTTTCACATATATTTCAAAGTGTTTGATTGCAAACAAAAAAAAATCGTTTTTGTTCAAGTTCATTCAGTTCGGGGCAAAACTATCGATAGAATGGAATCAATTCTGAGTTCTCATTCAAATACGAAAAAATAGAGAGAAAATAATTATGCTGGAAATAGATAATTGGTTGATTCAGAAAAAAAAGATGTTGGAAAAAAATGGGTTTCATTAGATTTGAGTTGATTAGATTTGATTTGATTAGATTTGAGTTGATGATTAATTTGTATATTCTAAAGAATGGCATCGATTCGATGGGCAGAGATGGTTTTGCCACAAAGTGGACAATTGAACATAAGATACAACTGTCGGTTCGATTTCTCTCTTTTTTTTACGGATTTTAATTAACCCACACACAAGTTTTTCTGCTTAAAAACTACGGATACTTACATATAATTCTCCGTTTAGTTCGTAGGTAATTTTTAAAGCTTTAAAAAGCTCGCAAAAAATAAGAAGTCGGGCACCGTTGCCTCAACCTGTAAAAACAAACACACAAAACACAAAATCAGTGAGAGAAAAAAATTGTCGTCATTTCAAATGATTATACACTAACTAAATTTATTCGTTCTGATTGTTCGATTCGAATTTTTTGACGGTAATCTATTCGGAGAGATACGAATTTTTTGCTGATGTCGTCGCAAAAAAATGTGACTATGAACAAAATGTGTTATTTGATTTCAGTCCAAATGCCGCTGTATCAATATGATAAACCGGAACGCTATTTCAATTCGTTGAAGATTCTGAAATTATCTGTTTTTCTTGGCTCGTTGTTCAAAACGAGGTTTTTCCAAGAAGCGCCGTTTCACCGAAGCGATTTTACAGGCAAATTCATGTCATAACATGTTTATACGATTTTTCTCCTCTTTGGCAAATGTTCTGCTTCGAATACCCTACAAACGTACAAGTACAGCGCCAACACATACACACACACCAGAAGAAAAAAAGAAAGAAAAAACGCGAACAATAGATGGATAGAAGAATTCACTATAGTCAGCATGACTACACAGATTTAGCGATGCGAGTGTGTGTGTGTGTGTGTGTGTATGTGAATAACTGAAGTAGGGGGATTCGTTGTGAAATTCACGTGATTCGTTGTGAAATTCATTTTTTTCGGCCAAACAATGTATTAAACACTGCAATTAAAACGTGATTCCCATAAAATTCGACACAAATTAACGCATTAGAACAAAATCAAATCGAAAACATGAATTTTTCGGTGAATTCTTTAATCGTTTTTCTTTTTCAGCGAAAAATTCGAATGAAGAAATTTTTTTTGTATATGTACAACAACAACAAAAAAACACTGAGTGAATAGAATTTAAGAAGACACAAATAGAGAACTTCTGAAGAATTTTAATGCTTACGTACTTTGATCGCTTGGTAATAGCACGAAAAAACTAAATCGCACACAAAAAGCCGCGATTCAATTAGCGCTCCAAGGAATATGTAGCACACACACAATATATAGCTCGGTGATGAAATTACGATTGACAACACCCGTATTCGCGTGAAATGTACTCTTCTCGAGTGTTTCTTATTTTCGTCTGCAAGTGATTTTCACTTTCTCGGTGTGAACACTTTGATATTATTGAAATTTTATTTAGTTTGCAGCTTGCTTTTACGAGCACAACTGTTCAATTCAACAATGAATTTATAACTCAAACGAATGATTTTGTGTTGTAACTTTTCGGCACACGACCTAGCACATTCACCGCTTTGGCTCAGCACAGCACATAAAAATACATGCGCACACAGATGGTTCAACAAGTACACAAAAACACATTCCAATTCAGTTGAAACGAATCGCGAGCGTCATCACGTCATTTTGAGCCAATCACGAGTCGAGTTTGCGATTACGTGTATCAACATAGTCATGCATGTGTATGGTATATTGTGTTGTCTATTTGAGAACGCACATTTTCCATGTGTTCAGCGTTTGTTTATTGTACGTCTCGGTCAGATGTGCGGTGTTTATTGTTGTATTTGTACCGATTTTATTGGCGATGAATCATCCGTTTTCCGAGAAATTGTTTTGTTCTCCCCGCTTCACACCGAACATCGATTGTGTGTGATATATAACCGTTTCATTTGTTGTCTTGTTCACTGGTCGCTTTCAATAGCGAGACCACTGTTCCATCCGAAAATTTCATTTCAATTTGGATTTAACTCTATTTTTGGTTTTTCTTTGTTTCGCGTCGTCTCACCGAAGCAAGTAGCAAAAGCCAACAAACAAAAAATAAAACTTTCTATCCAATGTACGTGTTAAGTTACATGTTCGCCTAGTATTTTGGTCATTCGATGAATGCCATCAAACTTACCACTCATCATGACTGACATGGTGTTCCACATATTTCTCAGTACAGTAGTTGTTGTTCTCGTATTACCACAAACAAAATGATTCGAATGCCAACGAAAGTTCTTTTTATTATTCAAATGTTTGCGCATAAAAACACCACTTTTCAAATTAACACCATGCAAATGTCCGTACATCTGATGCTTTTTCTTTAGCAATCGCAATTTAAATGAGTACATCAAGTCACCGATTCGATCACAAATAATCGCACAATAAATTGATACAGTCCACAAAATAACTTGAACACACGCACAAATAACCGACTGAATTGATGATGGATAGGAAATGATAGGTTCTGCACAATGTTGCATAGTGTTTTTCGATGAAATTTCACTTGATCCCACAAGTCTGTTTATTGTTTATGATTAAATCGTCAATTGTATGCGTTTGTGATGTCACTCAAATCGACAATCACTTTAGTTTTCTTATTTGATTCAAGAAGCACTAGACTATTTGCTCAACTCACAATTTTTCTTATTTACTGTTTTGATAAGTTTTTTTTTTCGACGCTTTTAATACACGTCAATGTTACAATTACACAATTTCGTAATAGGGCGCTCTCAGTTTTTACCCTTTTTTCAATACAAGACTTCAATGAAATTTAAGATGAGATTCTCTTAAAATAGAATTAACAGTGTTCAGTGAACGGATATTCCCAATTCGCCATTTATAATGATTATCTGAATCGAATGCAATTCGAAAATTATTATTTTTTATATTCGTGTGTTTTCACTAAACGATTTAACTGCACACAACCGTTACAATATTCGTTGATTTAAATCTTATCAGAATTTTGAAATAATCTGGATAAATGATATACAATGTTATCAATTTACTTCTCTAATTATTGAGATTGAGATATATGTAATTTGCCCAAAAAAATATTACAACTTTGATTCACAAATTCAAATTTAATTTTCAATTTCGCTCAATGAACTCAAGATATTACACGATTCGGTTTGCTGTTAGTATAAGACTGTCCTACAGCTGGCTAACACTTGTGTCATGTGCTGTGCTGTTTTGGCTGATGCAATAACAAACACGGTTTCATCAAACATGTATGTGCCTGTTCAAATTGAACTTTCCGCTATGTGTTCCAGAACGTTCGAATCAAAGCGTCTTCAAAATATAAACATTTCAATGGGAACACAGTGGATATTTTGTTTTGTCTCCATCTCTGTTATAATCTACTCTTTACTCGCATGGTCCATAAGATAAATTTTCTAGAAAAATCGAGAAAATGCTGTGAAAATGTAAACAATGGTAATCGGCTATAATGATCAGCGCCATCTGTTGTGCGCTTTTTCACGGCTGAAAAATTTCTCAATAAGAATTCGATTCATACCACACGGATTTTCTCGGCGAAAAACACCCATTTAAATTTATTATGGAAAATTTGCGGTTATTTTCAAACTAAGGCAATAAACTAGGCCACTTTTTAAATGAAAATATTGTAAAAATTTCATCGTTTTATCCAAAATTCTTGGGAAAAAATCAAATTACCAAAGCTCGCCTCATTTTAAATACTATTCTGGAACGTATTTAAAGAAGAAACCAAAATCTGGAATAAGAATAAGGAACACACGGAAATCGCTGTATGTGTATGAATTCTTTGTTTGCTGTTGATACATGATCGGCTTGATCGTAAACAAAATCGAGTTTGGCTTGGTCTTCTGTCAAAAATATGTAGAATCACTGTTTCTTGTCCAATTTATGCTGTATGTGCAGAAAATTGATCGGCAAACATCCGATATCGTCGACTTGAACGTAATTTTGGACGGTAAGACTTATTTTTGCCAACTTTTTCTATCCATAAAATAAAATCTTTATATTTTTGTTCTGATCTTCAAGCAAATATTCGGATATTCTTGGATTATTGGATAAGAAATTGAAGGAAAGGTATTAAAAAGAGAAGAGAAAAGTAAGAAAGAATTAATTAAATTATCTTAGGGAATTCCTTGATCGTTGCTTTTCTTCACATACACCTAATTAAGATATTAGGTGATACGAATTTTGTACAATTTTTAATGTGACTTTTCATCAAGGTCGACAAAGCCGGTGTAAAATATCCATTCAGCCATTACCAAACGTGTTCGTTCGTCATCGTTTTTTTGCCTCAAAATCAAATAAAAAATTGGATATAAGTTCAAGTTGTTCTACACAATCGATGAGAATTGAAATGTTTTCTTCAGATTTTTTGAATGTACAACATTTTCGAGTAGAATCAACCCAAGTTCAAAATTAGTCGAAAATTATTCGGCGCAGGGAATTTGATTTACAAATCGCTTGAATCAAATGATTTGAAAATCCGATCAACATACAATTAAAATTTTAAATGGAGTTGAGATGAAGAAGGGCACTTTGCCTACGTGTGGCTTATATCGTTGGTATATTCCTTACAACTAATTTAAATACTTCCATAAGACGAGATCAAATTGTTGTTGTTTGGTATAATTTGAGTGGATGGGGATAAAAATAAGCGAATTGGAGCAACATAGGCGTAAAAGTGCAATATTAATTCTGTTTGCTTGAAAGTGAATCATTAAAAAGCTGTTGACTAAAGAAATTATGTTTCACTTTTATTGGGCGAAAATGCACGATACGCTTTCAAGTCACTTTAATCGTGGTCTTGGTTGTGATTTGGTTTTAGTGCTGCATATGATTTAACTGATAAGCAAGATGGGAAAGTTTAAAGACATTTTTTCGATTCTTCTACAGTATTTTGTGAGCTCGATCCGATCCATTGGTGTTATCACCACATCGAAATTCGCATACTTTATCGATTAGTTCTCATACATTTATAAAAATTGAATCACAACCAAAACCACCATTAAAGTGAATGGTCATTCCAATCGACTTTGGAACAGTGTATAGTGCATTTTTACTTTAATCGAAGTGAAACATAATGAACCAAATTGATGTCTGAAAAAATATCGGGACTGAATTCAAACAACTTATGGATAAGATTTGTTCGAATTCAGTCTATTTTATTCGCGGCCACTCAATTGAAGGAATAGAATAATTGCATAGAAATTTATCTGAAAACATCATCGAGCAGCTTGATCGTCATGAAGTCAAACTGTTGAAACTAAATATTTCAAAATCGTTTTCATTTCAGTTACTGTCGCGTGTAGTGGATGATTTTCTGGTAAAGGTTAGAAAAAAAAATCGACAGTAATGTATCCTGTTCAATCACGAATTGGTCTATTGTATGGCCACAAATCATTGGTCAATTTGACATTATTTCGCCAAGTGAGCTCAGTAATCGAGTCGAAGGTATGGTCGAACTTTTGAAATTGACGAATTCAAAAGAAAGTACACGAATTCTGTTTATTCATAGGCTGATGTCGGTGTAAATTTGGATGCAGAATGGGAAACAGCTTTACCTTATAAAAGAATGCCAGGACCCAGCAAATATGAATTACTACGAGGATTTTCACCTGGAGGTAAAGAAATTTGTTCCGACCAATTCTTCATTTCTTATGCGTGAACATCAAATTTATTTAAGGGAAATATCACGATTTGCAAATCGTCGATATGCATCGTGCAATGAGAAGAGATTTCGGTGATGTTGTTCGCATACCTGGGCTATTGGGACGAGCAGACACTGTACTTACGTTCAAGCCAAGCATTTTTGAAAAAGTGTTTCGAACAGAGGGCCCACTTCCCCAGCGTCGTGGCCTAGAAACCTTTAAATATTATCGGAAAAAAATGCGACCGGAAGTGTTTGGTGAAACCGGCGGTTTATTGAGCGAACACGGTGAAAAGTGGCTTGACGTACGATCGAAAGTGAATCCGGTGATGCTTCAACCAAAGACCGTTAAGATGTACGTTGAAAAAGTGGATCAAGTGGCATGTGAATTCTTGGATAAAGTGAAAAGAATCCGTAACACACAAACTATGGAGATGCCATCCAATTTTGGTCACGAATTAAATTGTTGGGCACTCGAATCGATCGGTTTGATTGCGCTCGATCAAAGATTGGGCATTCTGGAGAACGCTGAAGATGTTCATGGTCGAGTTATTATCGATGTAAATTAAAAAAAAAACATTTTCATTTCTTTGCACTTTGTGTAATTTTTACACTCATTTTCCCATTTTTAGAGTGTTAAAGACTTTTTCATTCTGGCTTATGAGCTTGATGTAGCCGTATCATTCTGGAAGTACTACAAAACGCCCAAGTTCTACAAGTTGATGAATGTGTTTGATCAAATGACGGAAACGATTATGTATTACATTGACAAAGCTGTAGCACGACTGGATGCAGAAGATCGCTCAAAAATCAATGCAAACGATCGAGGTGTACTCGAGAAATTATTGCTAATCGATCGACAAATTGCCATCGTTATGGCTTTCGATATGATTTTAGCTGGTGTCGATACTGTAAGATTCAATTTATAGTTGCTATTTTGAGTTTTTTTTTCTCACCAAACCAGAAAAACAAATTGAAACATAAATTGCCAAATATTTTGCGTAGACTTCAGCAGCGCTGGTGAGTTGTCTGTGGCACTTGGCAAAGAATCCGGATAAACAAGTTCGATTGCGTGAAGAGGTGCTCAAATATTTGCCATCCAAATCAACGAAATTGACACCGGAGAGTTTGAATAGTATGCCATATATGAGAGCTGTTTTAAAAGAGGCACTTCGTATAAGTCCAGTTTTAGCTGGAAATGCTCGGCAAACCGGCCGTAACATCGTACTAAATGGCTACCGTGTTCCCGAAGGTGTAAGTGAAAGTTTCACTCGGTTTTTCTTCTTCTTTTTTTTCGGCAAATATTTGTAGCGAAAGTTATTTCAGTGTGTCTCATTATCTCCCTCTCCAAAACAGACGGAAGTAGCAATGGCAACCGTTGTTTTACAAAATGACCCCGACTATTTTCCAAAAACTGACGATTTCATTCCGGAGCGTTGGATCAAAGGCGACCCTCTATATGATGAATCAAAAATGCACGGCAACAATTCATTCGTGTACCTACCATTCGGATTCGGTCCACGATCATGCGTCGGTCGGCGATTCGCCGAAATGGAAATTTTCATATTACTTTCAAGGTATGCCCATTACATCCATGCTTTTATTTCGGGAGAGAGAGATAGAGAAAAACCAAAATAGAATGAAAACGCAAATCAAAACTCATCATTTACATTTCCGCTCGGAATTTTATTTATTTTCTGCAGAATCATTCGCGAGTTCAATATTGAGTATCATTATGGACCACTGAAGTATAATACGAGCATCATTCTAGCGCCGGACGAAGATATTAAATTCAAATTCACTGATACCGATCAATGAAATGAAAAATGATGAGAAGAAAAAAAAAACAAGACGTGCTGTAGTCAATTATTCAGTTACCAATGGGGAATATTTGCAGCTGAAACGATGTTTCGTTGCCGTTGCTGTTGCAATAAATGACTCACACACATACTTTAAAGCATTAAAAGTACATATGTTTAAAGTGTAACTCGTTTTGTATTTCTTTGTTGTTATTTGTAAATTGTCTTTGAGCTCAAATTCAAAAACCATTCCACAGAATCCATAGAAACGTTGTAAATTTTGTCGTTGGTGTTTTTTTATTTGCATGTTGTTTCTATTACACACAGAGCAACAGCAGAGACAACAACGACAGCAGCAGCAGTTGCCACAACCGTAAGTAGAGCAGTTCAAAGTACGTTTGACATAGTTGTTAAGGTACAGAGACACACAAATACACACTCACACGCACACGCACACACGTTGGGTACTTCAAATCCACACCGTGGGGAGGGGGGAAAATTTGACATACAAAATATACGTTTTGACGTTTCGTTTTCTAATTGATTTAAGGATGGTAAATGTCATAGTGTTCACAGAATCATCACTCCGAAATTTAGTTTCAAGCAATTTATATCTATTTAAAGCCGAACACTTGACTTGGTGTGTCAACATAAAGAAGAGAAAATAAATTCCGATAGCATGATAAAATTATGGAAGTCAAATTTTGAGTTAAATTTTGTAAACTATTCCAAATGCCATTATTATTAAAATTTTATATAATGCATTGCGTTATATAAGTACAACAAAAACAAATAAATTAAGCACGAAAAGAGAATATATTCACAAAAAATCACACACACAACATCTGAATGTGGTTGGGAACAAAGTATGCTGCCACTTTATTAACAAATCTTAGTAATCAAACAGATAAAGTTGACACACTATGGCTGGAAACAATGCTAGACAAATCGACAAAAGTATCGAATGGATATTCCAAAAATTGCGACGGCCAACACTTATGTGGCATTTGGCCAGCAGTATTACTATAGCCACGGTTGGATTTTTGAGCAAGGTTATCACAGGTACGTGTTTTTCTCACTTTTAACAATTTTCTTTTTCTGTGCGAGCAAAATCAACGGTTTCATGAATGAAAAGTACACATTTACAACACTTTAATCGAATTAGGTGTGTGTTTGTGTGATGATATGACCGTGCTACATAGTTATTTCTACGTTTTTTTCATTGCGTTGTAATTGAAATGGTTTCCTTTATTTTGCAGCCTGGTTCAATCGTGCACGAATATACAATAACGAGATACTCGCCTCGATTATCGATACAAAACCAGAGCATATACCGTTGTTAACTTTATCAAATCATCATTCATGTTTTGATGATCCGGGTATTTGGGGTAAGCGTTTCATTATGGACTTCAACTATGAGTCATCTGTCATAGTGCGTTTGCAGTGCAACAGAAAAACATGCTTAACGATCATTGTGTTAATTGTGAATTCATTGTTTCGTTTCAGGGATTTTACCCATTCGGCACAATTGTAATTTTAAGAAAATCAGATGGTCGTTAGCGGCTCATGACATATGCTTTACCAGGAAATATCATTCTTACTTTTTTATGACTGGTGTGTATTTAGTGTGTAATGCTTGTGTGTAACAACAATTTTGTGAATGCAATGTGCAAACTGCAGTGGGTTTTTGTTTGTTTGCATTGATGACTAAAAATAGTGGAGAAATTGGGTCACAGATATTCCGTCCTAATTTCAATCAAAATATTTTTTTATTTCATTCAAAAAAAAAGACTCACTGCTTTTTTCACGCATTTGCTACCACTAAATGTGAAATATGATGAATCATTTAAAATGATTAGTTTATGTGAATTTTGCTAAATTTTTGTTTCATGTCGTGGTCACCATCGTTGTGGTCATCCAGGCAAATGTATTCCAGTTATACGTGGTGGTGGTGTTTATCAACAGGCCGTTGATTTGTGCATAGAAAAATTGGCCATCGGCGATTGGGTTCATGTATTTCCAGAAGGAAAGGTGAATTATGTGTCAATGTTATAATGTTGACTAATGTTATGCATACATACATGTTGGTGCCATCAATTAGCATGTTTACTAATTATGTCCAACTTTCTGTTTCCTTCAATACAGGTGAATATGACCAAAGAGAATCTGCGATTCAAATGGGGTGTTGGACGAATGATTTACGAATCACCAGTCATGCCAATTATTGTTCCAATTTGGCATGAGGGCATGGACACTGTTTTACCGAATTATCCGCCTTATATATTAAAATTCGGGAAAAAAATTACTATTAACGTGGGTCAACCGATTAATATAAGTGATTTAGTTAGTAGCCTAAGATCGAAAAATACACCAGAGCCAATCGCACGAAAAATTATCACCGATCGATTGCAGGAAGAAATGAACGTAAGTCTCCATAATACTGAAATTGACCTATTTCGTACCGTACATTGGAACAAGAATAAAACCGAGTCTCTCTTCATTTTTTTCTAGATTCTCCGACAATCAACCGAAAAGCTACATGCGGTATAGCATAGGTGGTATGCTCAGTTCTATCCGAATTGTGTGAAACGTATTTATCGCTCGATCAAATGAACTCTACCTGTCCAATGAAGTTTGCCTGATGTACAACAGCTTCCTAGGTCAAAACGAATTATATTTTCTTTTTTTCAAATTGTGTATAGTATAAAAAAAAACGTTAAATTATCCGGGGAAAAATTTACATTTCAAATCGAAAAATATTTTTTAAAAATTGAAATAAAAAGCAATAATTATTTATCCAATTATATCTTTTTATTGCATTTTCTGTTTGCTCTTTATTGTATATGTAGTTATTTTTTTAAAATTAAATTTTTGTCGTTTACAACATTAAATTCAATGGGACAAAAAGGTGAGATAGAGTGAGAGAGAGAGAGAAATGAAAATAAAAAGAAATACCAAGCGAAAGAAATACTAAACTAAAAAAGCAAAAGCTTAAATTTTGCTTCGATGAAAACATGAAAAAAAACGATTTAAATCGAATCATATCGAATAAACCGAAAGTGAATTTATGCTGTATATTTTGTAGGTAGATAATAAAAGTGATGTTTGTTTTTTCTAAAATTATAATTAATGCAAAGAAAGCACCGACATTCCAAACAAAATAAAAACAATCAACACCTAAATTTATTCTGTTTCTTCTTCACTTTCATATTTTGAGTTTTCGGCGTCATTTGAACCGACCGATTGGGCGTCATCGTCAGTAACATCAACTGTATCGTGATTGATGACAACGTCATCATCATTTTCGATATCATCGTTGTCGGCGTATTTTGAACTTTGTGGTCCTTCACTTGTTTCCTCGGCCGCTGACTGGGCACTTTCACTGGCAGCTTCTTCTTCCTCCTCTTGTTGCTTGCGAGCTTCGGCTTCCTGTTGTCTTGCAAGTTCAGCAAGCTCAGCAGCCTGTCTGGCAATTTCAGCTTCTTGTTCTTGTTGAGCAATCTCTTCCAATTCGGCTAATCGGGCCATTTCAATTTCACGTTGCTTTTGCTCTTGATGGCGTCTCTCTTCTTCAGCTTGTCGATCAGCACGAAGTTGTTCCTCATCGATGTCTGATTCGGAAAGAGGTTCTTCGTGGCTGTTTTGTCGATAAAACCAAATCATAAGTTATCATATTCATACGTTCAATAGATAGATGGTTAAAAATTACTGTGACTCTTCTGCAGCGGATGCTTCGGCTTCACTGGCTTCATCATGAGATGCTTCCTCCTGTGCGGCTTCTGGGAATTTATTCAATTTGGTTAGTAAATCTGTGACAAAATATACATACATTGGAACACATACCTTCAGCCTGTCGTGCGAGTGCAGCTTCTCGTTCAAGTTCAGCTAAGCGCTCCCGTTGAGCCTGTTCGGCGGCAATTCGTTCCTCTTCTTCTTTTTCTTCTTGCTCTTTGCGTTGGCGTTCAAGTTCTATGATAATACGATGAAGAAAAAAAAAAGATTAGTTGAAAAACAACGAATTCGAGCAAAATGCTAAAGCGTCAAAAATGTATATTACCTGCTTCTCTTTCGAGTTCAGCTTGTAGCTCAAGCTCAACTTGTCTTTCGAGTTCGGCTTGACGTTCAAGTTCAGCTAAACGCTCGCGTTGAGCCTTTTCGGCGGCAATTCTTTCTTCCTCTTCCTTTTGTCTCTCCAATTCTGCGAAAGGATTGATCATGGAATATTATAGAAATTTATGATCATTTTTCGTGAATAGATCATAAAGCGGGACTCACCGGCCTGTCGCTCGAGTTTAGCTTGACGTTCACGTTCAGCTTCTTTTTCAGCTGCACGTCTTTGTCTTTCAAGCTCCTGTTGGCGAGCTTCCTCTTCTGCTTCGGCTCGCTTGCGCTCTAGATGTTTTTTTTTTTAAATCAAAGCCAATTAGAATGTTTTCAAATAAAAAAACTTCAGAAGAATCCTTACTAATATTGATTTGAATTTTTATTTAAAATTTAACAAATTAAATTTTGAAATTACCAGCTTCTTTGTGTGCTCGTTCGGCTTCTTGGCGTTGTTGTTCTTTCAAGCGTTCGGCTTCCTCTTCTTCGATTTGCTTTTGTTTTTCTGACTTTTTCGATTTGACTGACCTAAGTTTGAAATGGATTTTTTAAAAATTATTTTGTTTTCAATACACAACTAAATTCGTTTGAAAAGTCCAGAAAAAGGGAAAAAAACGTACTCGTCGTCCAAAAGTTTTGATGCAAAATCGCTCTTTCTCTTGGCAAAGGCGTCCTCATCGAACGTTTCCTCGGCCAATGCTTGAAGTCTTTGAGCTCTCAATACTTGCTTCTCTCTCAATTCATCGTCACAGGCTCCGTCATCACCTTTGGGAGCCGTGAATTTGCGTGAAGGTCTCATTGGGTCTAATTTAGCTAAAGGTTGAAAATCAAACGGAGATGAATGATTTTTAACTTACCCACTACGTAAAATTGGCTATTTTTTGTGGTTTATATATGTGTGTTTTTGTGTGGGTGTGGGTGTAGGTGTGTTTTATGGTCGTGTAGTTTTTGTACAGTTTTTTTTAAATATTTAGCATTCGCATTCATAATCAACAAACAAAGACGGCCAAATATTGAAACATAACATTGTCGGCATTCTTTACTTTTGTTTTATTTTTCTCTCAATTGAGAATGCTTGCACATCAGCTCAATTCAATAAAAACAAACGTTCGTATTTTATTAGTGAATAATTTATATACAATTAATATTTATCTCGTTGCAATATATGTACAAACACATAAATTTTTAGTGTATAGCAGAAATAAAAAAAAATCGTTTCTTTGTTCATTTTGTTGGATTAAATCGTGGCATTTTTCATATTCTTTATTGTAAATTTTTTCTTCTTCTTGGTTTTGAAATCATGTTGTGTTGGTTTTTCAAAAAAAAAAAGAATAATTATTCATAAGGTTCGCTCGCACATTTGTTTTGATTTCATCATAGCAAATTTATCCATCAGCATGAGAATTTCAACCGGTTGCAAACAGATATAAAAAGGGGGACAAACAGCAACAACAAAAAAAAAATAAAATAATGGAAACACATATCATATGTAGGTATGAATGAACGTTGTAAAATTTAGATTCTCTTTTTTTCTTTTACACGACGATCTTCCATTGTTGCGCCTTGTCCTGTGCTGGCGCCTTTAAATCCCTACGAACATTCAGCTTAAAGATAAAAAGAACGTTTAAACAAATAAATTAAAAATTTTAGAACACAAGCATCGAAAATATAAAGAAAATATAACGGAGCAAAAAACAAAACAGAAACGAAAAAAAGAGTAAAATTTCGGTATTGGACAGGATGGAAAATTCTACATGGACTACAAATCTATCAACAAAAAATCAATTAAGATCGATATTTAACATATATATGTACTATATTTACTTTTGAGAAAAGAAAAATTCAAGAAAAAAAATAAAATAAATAAATAAAATCGTCTACAACAATCGAATCAAAAACTAAAAAAAAAGTTCAATTGACAACGACAACGAATATATAAAAGTTCAATGAGAACGTTTATAGTTTTTTTTTTCTACGGGTGATTTGCGTAGCTTCTGCTCGAATCACCAATTGAATAATTTCAATACGTACATGATTCTAAAACCACAGGTGGTTCCTTGTTTTCAGCCGCGGCTTTACGATTTTTCAGGTAATAGGACAACAGATTTACATCGTTGCGTACTTTATCATCATCGAAAGCTGTTGTTGCTCTTCGAGTATTGTAAGCTTTGTTTCCGACTATGCGAACCGATGCTAGGTGGCTTTTGCCTAACCAATGTTTTGTAAGATTATTTTTTTTTTAGTTTAGTTTCATTCAACATTCAGAGGATAGTTTTTTGTTTGTTTGTTTATGCGACAGTTGAATCAGTTGGAAGCAGTTGATATTGCGATGGTGGTTGTTTTGTATCGAGTTCAGTTGAAAAAAGTCCAGCATATCCCATTTTCGATTTGATTTTTGAGTTTTGGTTTTTGACATCACAAATTGGAAACAGACATTACAAAAAATTTGTATTTGAGTATATTAATCAAACAGATCGAATATGTATCAGGGTACTATCAATGTGACAATTAAGATGCTCATTTAGGGTAAGAAGATGCCGTTGATTTTCAAATAAAACCGCGTGAGTTATCGTGCAAATTGTTCGTCAAATCCCGTAGTGGTTAGTGATGAAATAGTAAAACAGGCATACGATGTTATTAGTGGCGATTAGTTGAAATTCAAATGGTTCAATGGTTGTGCAAAATTATGTGAAATATGTGAAACATGTACACGATGTATGTGTGTTTTGTTTAAATTATTTGTTCTTTTTTTTCTTCGTTTGAATACATTGTTGCTTTGAATTAAATAAAATGTGCTATGGTCGAGGTGAATTGTCATCAGCTCAAATGTTTCATTTAATTCGAAGCAACAGTGCTTTGCGAAATGAGTCGACTGAAACGAAATGAATCTTTTTTCATTCTGTTTGATCTGAAATGCTACACTACACTACTGATACACATTATATAACATACCGATGTACTTGTGTGGATTCCACGATTCGACGCCATTGTAGATGGTGCTTTTGAGCGGTGCGACGAGATGAGACACAAATGAGTCGGGACCATAACGTCTTTCATACCTTCATCGATGATGTAGCATAAAATGCGGTTATTACGATTTTTGATTTAATATTTAGCTTCCATTCGAATAAAACGGAATTATAACTCACTTGGCAGTGTAGGACGAAGCTGGCAAGCAGCTTTGAGCACGTTCAACACGTTGATGGATCTTACGCATCAAGGTATTGGTGTCGTTGCGAATCGATTTGGTAGCATCATCAAAAGCCTGCGTCAAAAAATAATAATCAAGAACAGTTTAGACACATACAAACCATAGCCAATCTACACATCTAGTACACAGAATCACATTTAGTA
Source organism: Sitodiplosis mosellana (assembly GCF_009176505.1). Lineage (NCBI taxonomy): Eukaryota > Metazoa > Arthropoda > Insecta > Diptera > Cecidomyiidae > Sitodiplosis > Sitodiplosis mosellana. Next base: position 5,924,702 of record NW_022601467.1, on the reverse strand, counting down.
TACAAATCGAGCGATGTGTAGCTGGTTTTTATTCATATTTTGGTTATGGTTTCGAAGGACACTTACTCGCACTGAATCCGAATTCAAATAACTATCAGTGAACAAGTGAGCTGGACGGGATCGAACCTTGTTTTCAATGCGTTTGTATTCGCGTTCGAAAATGGATGGTCTAGTACGGATACTGAACGTGGTACGAGTTGGTGATGTTGAGACACGTGTTGTATAAGAACGAACTGGAGTAGGGGGAATGATGATCAGAAATTTGGTTGGATATTAACGGCAAACTATTATTTTCTTCTATGCTAGCAGATTGAAATGAATTAAGCAGCAATTTTGTATTGTGCCTTCCTGCGGTTTCCGTCAGACGAAAGCCAAAAAGGACACTATCATGAAGCCAAAAGAGTTCTACAGTATTTTCTATTTTCTTCTTCTTCTTTTTTTTCAACTTGCATCGACTTAATTCGGCATTCAAAATAAGAGCTCGCTATCAATAAAACTAGGAAATACAGTTAACTTAGTGTATATGTGTGTGTGTGTGTATACAAACCGTAGTTGGCTGGTGATGTCAGAACGGCAATCGGTGTTATTGGGAAACGAGTTGGAATTGTATAACGAACAGGGGTTGAGTAACGCAATGGCGTTATTGCCCGGAAGGTGGGAACCGAAACAATACGCGTTACTGATGTTCTGGCTGGTGTAACGGATGATCTGATTCTTGATCCGGTTACCAAACGTTTGTGTGCAATATAAGGTATTGATCGGTGACGCACAACAGGATAGGTCGAATATATTGGATAGGTTGTGGTATAAGTGACCTAATTATGAGTTGAACGAGTTTTAGAATTTACACAAGACAGTTTGATGAGAAACATTTGGTGTTTCGTGTTGGTGTGCGTAAATGAGACAGATGGATAGAGAGAGAGAGAGAGAGAGAGAGAGAGAGTAATGCGATGATTGAAAATGATTGGATGAAACATCAATGTCATGTGTTGTAAGGCATGATGGGATGAGTGGTGATGGTGTGTGATATAAAAAAAACAGACATAGAACATGAACTTGACGCGATCCTCCGTGAAGGAGTAGCTTTTGGTCAATTCAGCCTTGAATTCAACATACCTTTCTGACGGTAGGAACAGTGATGAAGGGTGACTGCAATGAAAATAAAATCGTTGATCAGTCAAATGTATGCCAAATCTGCGGTTCAGGTCAGACAACAAATTATTGGTTCAAATTACATTTTGTTTACACTCACAAAAGACACTTGAACACAAGTTGACCTCTTTCTTTGCAAATTTTCAATTGCAACAATAACAAAACAGCCACGACAAAAAAACATTGAAAGTCTTTTATGAGTGTAACTTGATAGTGTCTTTTGTTGCATTGAACATTTTTAAATATATACACAGATGCAACAAATAATATGAAAAAAAAACGAACGATTCAAACATTTTGAAGTGCATTAATATTTGTAAAAAAAAGCATTATAAAAAAACGTAGGTGAGTTACTTTTCAAAGTGAAATGTCAGTGTTCACCTGAAAAGTTCAAAATTTGCGGTTGGTATTGCATTAAGCTGAAATTGGTTCCGCTGAGGAGGGAGGAATTAAACCATCAACACTACTAACATGGACCAAGAGAGAAAGGAAGGACAGTGTGACAGAATATACATGTTCAAGCAAATAACAAAGAAAACAAAAAAAAACTGTTTTTTTTTGTGAAGATCAATTGAGCATCCGAAATGTTTCCTTTTTATTGAATATAAGTCATATTAGCAATAAACATATTACAAATTATGCCGAAAAAAATTGGTTTCTTCCCTTTTATGTACAGAGTTATTGGTTTTTTTTTTTTAATTGTAGTTAATTTTCTAATCTCCTGTTGTACATTCAAAAATGCAATTTGTTCTCATGTTCCTGCCATTTTTTCCTCTGTTTACATCAACAAATTAGTAAAAACAACTACGTCTATCATTCTGCGAAAGATTACTAGTAAATGTTCCTGAATAAAGCAAATGTAAATAGTTTTTAAGCAATGATTTGCATCTAACAAGTATATATAAAATCATATGATTCTAAAAAAAAAGCCAATTTCTCTATGATTTTACTAAAAGTTTTCTCTTTTGTTGAATTTTTTTTTTTTTGATTTGCGTCTAACACATTGATTGATAACATCGCGCGCGATATGGGCGCCGTGCACAAAAAGTGCGCGAGCTAGAGCTTAGACACGGTATGAATAGTGGCGATAAGAAGTGCCATGTGGCAGGCGACCAGAAGTGGTTGAACTGTAACTGTAGTCACCAGGACGTGAGCCAGTGGTTGATGTACGGTCAGTTGAATAGTTGTAACCGCCGGGACCTGAAGCACTTTTGCGCTCAGTAGTTGATGAATAGGTTGATCGTTCGGGGCGACTGGAGTACGGATTGTTTGAATCGCGTACAGTTGACGATGATGAAGTGTATGAATAAGAATATTGCTGATCAGCTGTACGTGGTCTGGACGCGTCTGATACGTTATAGTAACGTGGAGTCTGTAAACAATTATACACATATATTTTACAATGCAAAATTTAGGTGAGTTTTGTTGGGTTGTTTGGTTTATTTTTTATTTTATATTTTGGTTTGCTTTTTTCTACATCAGTAAATTTGGTAAATCATCACCATGATTTTGATATGTTTGATTTGGTATTTGATTTTAGATTTGATTTCTGTTTCATTTTTCTGATTTCATAACTACAACAAGAGCGTTAACGAGAAAAAAGAAATTCGTTTCAAATTGAAAATATTTTGTTTTCGAATTTTTTTGCTTTATGTTTCAATGCTGCAATTTGCAATCACATGTTGTGAATGTATTTATAAATGCTGTTTGTATGGAAATATTTCGTTTTGGTTTTTGGGGATCAACGAAATCGGTTGAGTTCGGAACAAACAAGATTTTTGGAATATGATGATATGTTTTGAGAAGGGTATCTATCATCAGTGTGACTAAAAACAACATATTATGAGCGCAAGGTCAATTCAAATAAGTGTACTACACTTTAATAAAGCATATCGTCAGGAATAATTCATGGCGTGTGTGTGTGTGGGTGTGAGCCTGTGTCTATTGTATATGTGATTCGTAATGTGTAAAAATAAAGGAATTTCATATCCGAAAATTATAATCATGGTTCTGCCATTAGATAATAATTTTGTTTAGAAATTTAACGTTAGCAAATGTACTACAAATTACCAGAATGAATGCATTGTTAAAAAAAAGATATTATGATTAATTGCTCGTGTGTCAGATAGATTATCGTTGGGAACATAAGTGAAAACAATCATGTGTCATATGCTAAAGAAAATGTTGTATGAATGATAAATCATTAGTAGAGGTGAGAGAGAGAGAGAGAGATATATATAGAAGACCAGAAACTGGGAAGAATCTACCTACTACTTGAACAGATACTACTTCAATCATGATACTATTACAACATTGATTACCTGCAAAGCTATGCAATCAATCGATCTGTTTTTCTTTTTCTGACAATGTCGATTTCAAATGCTGAAAAAAATGCTGGAAATGGATTTTAGATGGCGGCGATTTTGGCCACAGGTTTCAATTTTCATTTGATAAAAGTAGGACGGCGTACTGATTTCTTCGTTTCTTTCATTTCGCACAAAATCATAACAACAATTTCCCTAATACGCAATAGATTTTTGATTAATTCTCTGCTAAATTCGTAAACACTCGGCCGCAAGTGTTGAGCGGTATTTTTAGAAACAACGATCAGAATGAGAGAAAGGTGTTAAATTTTTTTTGGTTTCTAAATGGATAGGGTTGGAAAAACAAGAACAACAACAACAACTGTTTTCGTCTTATTTTGTTTCAAATTTCTGTATTCGAAAAATTTCTTTTCTGTGTCTTTGTGTACAACAAGTGTGAAGTTTTCGTATAAAATTTTGTTTTGTTTTTGTCAAATTGTTTTCGTTCTAAACTAATCGCGTTGAGTGTGTTTTCGCTATTGGGATTGGGTGTGTGTGTGTGTGTGTGTAGGCTCTATTTGTGGTTGTATTTGGATGGCTCGTAAAAGAAAACTTGTCGATGTGGATCTTTGGTGGCATTTTGCGATTTGTTGTGCAAACGTGGCAACACTTTGTCCATGGAAAATTTATCGGTAATTAAGGCAGCACTGCCCCCACCTTCGCGAATATCTGCACTGCGTCGCACTTCGCTCAAAACACGATTCCGAGTTGCATCACGTGCCGAAATATAGGGATGGATAGGGCGATCGAGTATTTCTTGATTTGGTTTAATTCCCTCGCGATTGATTCGCTCCAAAATTGATACTTTTTCTTCGTTACGTGGTTTACGTTTTCCGAATGCGGTTATCGGATCGGCAATAAGGCTTGGACGTGGAACAAAGGGCGTTTTTTCCCAATCAACATCGCGTCTCTGTAATTATACATACAAATAGGGAAGAGAGGGATAGATAGAAATAGAGAGAGAGAGGTGTGGTGAGCGAAATCGATCAGCGATCGTTCAATTGGGATTTTGAATTGGTAATAACAAAAATCTGGTGTAATCAATGTCTCTATTGCCAAGCGTCAAGCCGTGGAAGCCACCATACTCGGTTATTATTTTTATTTTATTTTTTTTGGGGTTTTTGTATAGTGTTTAATATTGGAATAATGTATGTATAGGGTTGTGTGTGACAACGATTATTATCATTACAGTTTTTTGTTCGAAAACGATTCAAATCCAAATGACATTTGGACAGACTTTTGGATCATAGAATATCGCTTTGACATCTTATACTCCATTTAACGAGAGAGAGAGAGAGAGAGAGAGAGAGAGAGAGAGAAAGAAAATAACACACATCTAGACGAGATAGAAAAATAATCATTTTGTGTGCTCCATCGTTCAAAATGAACTCATTTATATATTCTGTCATGTATTCGCCACATTGGGAATTATCTAAATCTGTAACCTCCTTTATCTTAGAGAGAGAGAGAAAAAAAAACAGAAGAGATTCCCGTTCGAAACGAAAATCAGACGAAATGGCCCAACTCAATCATTTTTCACAGACAAACTTATACATAATTATTTCGCTTTAGCCGATTTTATGTTATGGTTGTTGTTTTTTGTGTGAAGCTCCAACAAATCTTGATTATGAGTACCAAAAACGTTTTATTTTTTTTTTCAGCATGAAAATGTTGTGAGTGAAAAATAAATTTCAGTTTTGCATGTTAGTCGCCGAACGATTTCTAAAGTTAGTTGAAGAGAACTGCGCGCGCTCGCTTAATTTTTCTTCATTTTATGTCGTCGCATTTGTTGTTTAATTTCAAAAATGACCTCTAATATTTAAAAACCGAAATGATTGCTTATTGAAAGGAATGAAAAGTGGTCGGCTTATACTATATATATATATATATATATATTCAACTATTAAATATATACATATAGTTGTTCCATTTTTCATTTTTATATCTTGAATGCTTTCCAAATACAAGCTAAAATGAGCAATAAATTGCGGCGATGATTCGGTGATAGCAAATATGTGGATTCATAGAAAAAGTTTCGCCTCTCAGGCTCTATTTTTAGGCTATATTATGGCAAAACTGAAACCTGAACGACATCAGAAAATGAGAATTTCCACATTGAAAAATAAGAAGAGGCGTTAGTTGCAGCTATTATTAAACCCTGGCATTTTCATAAGCAAAATGTGCACAAACATACATACACACACACACACACTGAGGAACCGACCACAACAACAACAACAGCCAAAAAATTAGAAGAATAAGAGCAGAAAATAATGCCATGATTCATTCGAATGAATTGAAAAAATAAGAAGAAGAATTGGAAGAGGAGAAGAGTGCGCGCGAGAGCGAAAGTGCGATCGCGCTAAAGAGCGCCTTTTCATCGTAAATATAAATAGTGTGTATTCCACACTCGATTTAAATTGTGTGTGTGTGTATTTATTGAAAATATCACGTATATTGATCGCCCGATTAGGGTCGAAATATTTTCTCTTTATTTATGTGTCGATCTGTTGGATTGTTGTATGTATGTGTTTATGAGTATGTATGTTTTGTGAGAAAATATATATGTTATGTACATCATTGTAATGGGCTGCTAAAGAGGATTTTTTTTCTTCATTCTTAAAATCCAAAAACCGAAGACAAACTCTCTCACACATAATTCGGTTCACAAGACCTATTCTATGGGGGAAATTTACATTGCAAACTGTTGATACCACACTATTGATCTAGACTGACTAAATGGGCTCAGAGCAGCGAACATTTATCACAAATAAAAAACGAAAACATTTTAAACTATCGGCTTTTACAGATAGATAGACGATGTAGAATCAGATGTGTCGAATGAACGGAATTAGTTTTTAGAACTACTGTTTTTAATATACGTTTGGCGTGACACGTTAAGAACCAAGAATAACTGCATCAACTACTTCGATACTACGATAACAATATCAATACCAATTACATTCGTTTTTTTTTTAAGTTCATTTAGTCGGTTTAGAAAGTAACAAGCTAGCTCTCTATAATTAGTTGACATACAAGAATAAAACGAAATAAAAACCAAGCCATTGAATTTTTGTTCCTTTTTTTGCTTCTACTGTTTGTTTTTTTAGTATCGGTTAGCGCATTAAGTGACATTACGAATAAACCACCAAATGAATAAAAAAAAATTTCACATAAATTAAATTGCACATGAACCAAAAAGAAATGCTGTGTGAGACTCTTACCGTCACTGAGTATGACGACACATTTGGCCGGGATGAATACGGTCTGCGTGTTGTATAGAAATCACTTTCGTAAACCATTTTGTTTATGTTCTTTTTGTTTTGTTTAGCAAATTATTCTTCTGATTACAGGGAACAATTAATTTTGGTATAAATTCACAAAAAACTTCCTTCGAATCGCACACAAACACTTCTACAGAAAAAAAATTGTTTTGAAAAAGAAAATTGAAAAAGAGGAAAAAAAACGTATGATAATATAAATTGGTGAAAAATGCAAAGAAAATTTCGAAAAATCTAACTACAGTTCATTGAAAATGAACTTTAAGAAAAAAAAAAATATTTAGTATATTTCACACAGCAAACCGAAAATAAAAGGAAAAAAATATTTTTTTGAGTTAGAGAAATAAACACACGAATCAACTGAGAACGCACAAATAAGCTCCGCACTCGACGCCTGGTGGAATTGCTCTGACCGAAACATTTAATAATTCTCATCAAACTCGATATTCGTTTCGGCCAGAAACCAAGAAAGAAAAAAAAACGAAGAGGAAAAAAAAATCCGAATATATTTTTGGAACTGAACTAGGCGATGAGAAAAAAACGCACATGTATTTTAAGGTCATGCTCATTGGTGGTTTGGTGTGTGTTTTTTCGTTTACAAACGATCTGCTAGATAATCAATTTATTTTTCTCGTTCGTGCAAAGAATAAAAAATTGAGTGAAAATTCCTTCATGTGTCTACAAGACAAATGCAAGCCAGCATCAATTCAGTGACGTGTATGTGTTTATAGGCATCACTCACTGAATGATCATTTTGGCGAGTGTAGAACACACACACGCTCGGAACAACCGAAAAACTAATGACAACAACAAACGACGACAACCGCAACCCATTCAGAATTATTATTTTTCTTGGAAATTATTTAAGAGGCGAAGCCTTCGTAATGAAATCACAAAGTGGACGAAACAAAAAAGAAAAACATTTGTATCTTTACACAACGTAGGCATATGGTGTGTCATTCGTGCGTTGAAAATTTCGCCTAGTCTCAACATTGGAAAGTGCGATGAATCTAATGAAAGAGATGAGCACCAAATAAAAAACAACAACACACAGAGAACAATTTAGTCTCCTGACAAACCACCACACACACCAATCATTCGATATAAATAATACGATGAGTAATCGTATCCTGCGTTCCATCGTGATTTGTTTAGGAATCGCCTGCACACATTGAACTACCACGCGAATATCTCACACCTTCAATGTAACTTTCGTCAAGGAAAATATAATTCCATTTTATGGCATTCATCATCGCTTCCTTTTTTTTCATATTTCATTTTCTCCTTCACAGACACAAAGCAATTGACGCCAAATTCCAATCGAGTTCAATAATTCGATATATTGGGCGGGTTATTTTTGATTCAACTGGAAAGAAATCGCTGTTTATTTTACTAATTTAAATAATGAAATGGACATACATTCAAAACAAATGCTATAAGTAATCATGTCTTAGAAGAGAGGCAAAGAAAAAAAATTTGCGTGGGGTTTAAAAAGTAACAAGGAAAAAAAGTCGTAGTAAAAAATGTGATGGAATTAATTCGATGGTTTAGCATAGTCGGTATAACATTTTCCGTTGCATTCGGTGCTGTAGCTCGCCACGGCGGATCATTGTGAAGACAACCTTTTGTACGGCACGTTCTGAGTACTTTTGGCGAACAAAATCCTATTTCGAAACAGCAAAAAGAATTTTCATCAATTAATTTCATCATTTTAAACAATCAACAAACTAATTAAGTCTCAAGTGTCTTACATCGATGATGTTCTTTTCTGAAACTTGTGAGCCGATTGCAAAACGACGTTTCAGCTGTTTCTCAATGCGATTGAGTATTTCGTGATCTTCTTCAGTAGTGAAACCTTCGGCACCGGCCAAACTACCCGTTGACGCTGCGTCCAATGTTGACACTTGGAACAATCGTAGTGCTTCATTCACGTGAACCTCAGTCGCAAATGGTTGCAATTGCATTTTGGCCAATGATTCCGAAATACGAATGATGGCCTCAAGTTGACGCACTGTAATCGGAATGGCCAAACGTTTATCGGTTTGTTTCTCATGCTGATGTGTTCCGCTGCGCATCAATACATAACGACTTTTCAATTTTTCACCAGCTTCGGCACTCAAACGTGGACCGCAACTGGTACGGCAGTAATGAATGAATTTCTTGAATGTGGTCAAATCAATTTCGCCTTCTGGGGCTTCATTGGACACTTTGTTGGCATTTAGATGCACATTGATGATGTGACGGGCCAAATTCTAAACATTTTAAATCACATATCATTTAGTATTTATTCAAATTTTTCTTTATCAATTGTGAAAATTACCGTATCACGTCCTTCATCATGCACATCCTTGACGATGAAAATCATGTCGAAACGAGACAAAATGGTTGGCATAAAATCGATATTCTCTTCGCCTTTTGAGTCATCCCAACGACCGAAAATGGAATTGGCGGCTGCTAGAACGGAGCAACGTGTGTTCAATGTGGTTGTGATACCAGCTTTGGCAATTGAAATAGTTTGCTGTTCCATCGCTTCGTGAATGGCCACACGATCATCTTCTTTCATTTTGTCGAACTCATCGATACATACGACACCACCATCGGCCAAAACCATTGCACCACCCTCCATGACGAAGTTACGCTGTTTGGAATTGGAATTCAGGTTCATTTAGTTTCATACTTTACTTAATCGATTGAAATGTTATTAAGTCGAAAAAATGGGTTTTATTCAATACGTACAGTGGCTGGATCGCGCATTACCGAAGCTGTTAAACCAGCAGCACTAGAACCTTTTCCAGACGTGTACACCGCAATCGGAGCAACCTTTTCGACGAATTTCAACAGCTGAGACTTGGCTGTACCAGGATCACCCAAAAGTAAAACGTTGATATCACCACGACGAGTCAAACCGTCGGGCATCCGTTTGCGTGCACCACCAAACAACAAACATGTAATTGCCTTTTTGATGTCACTTGAACCGAAGATACTTGGTGCAAGACTCTTTGCCAAACGTTCATAGATATCCGGATGGGCAGCCAGACGACGGAACTTCTCTTCCTCCTCCATTGTAATGGTGGTGTAACGTGAAATGACGCCAGTTCCTTCGGAATCAACGGTTATGCCAACGACACGCATGTATGGAGCACGAACACCAACAATGGCCTTTTCACGGCTGTCGCCCTTTCCTGGATTGCCAACCCTACGAATCGAGTAAATACCGTGAATCAACACTCGATTTCCAGGAACAACACGCTCACACAGGCTGCGATCCAAGAACAATTGCATGTGACGCGGAATTTCACCCTAAATACACGAGAAGAAAAAAAATCGTTTTAATAGTAAACAACAGCGAAATATTTTCCTTTAAAACTAATATTCAAAGCAAATTTAATGAAAAAAAACCAAGATGTTATTTTCATAAGCGCCTTAATTAGTTTGAATTCAGTTGTTTACTTAATTGAATTATTCAAATTTGCAATCTTTTACTTTGAATGTCCAACTAAAACTGAAATTAATTGAAATTAATTGAATTGAACTAAACTAAACTGACGTTGACTAGTGATATAACATGAACTGAAAACTTAAAATTGTCAAAATTCTAAACACTGTTAAACTGTAAAAACCGTCGGCTTATTTAAGTAGACGTTAAAACTCGCAAATAAATAAATAAAATAAAAAACCAATTGACTAGAACTAATGATGATCAAATCTCAAATTACGAAATGTAAACAAACACTCCACATGATTCAACAATGACGGGCCAATGACATTTACAAAAATAAACAATGCGTCCTTCAGAGTCGATTCAATTCGAATGTGTGTACGTGCTAAGTAGTTCGGTCATTCGATCATTACCTGTGGAATGAAGTCGGGCAGCTCTTGTAATTTAAGCACTTGAAAATCGACACATTTGCATTTGTCTGGCATAATGAAGAATGGATCCAATGAGCACGGTGGCCGACCGGCTTGTTCACTGAAATCAACACATATTTGTTGTTAGTACGATAGAGTAACCAAAATAAACGGCACCATAAACATACGTTGTACACTTTCGTGGCATTTGAAACCCTTCCAAGCCTGGATTCACTTTGAGATTTGGGATGACTTCGTTGCATGACCGACACTGAATCGACATCGAAGTGGCTTTGGCTTTGATACCAGAAGCAGCAATAATGATACCAGCCACTTTGACCAATCGCGACACACACTCCGACTGACAGAGAAAAAAAAATCGTTAGAAAAATCCAAAATCAAATACCATTTTGACTCACCTTCAAATCGCGAATATTGGTTGGATTTGCATTTGATTGTAGCAAAATTTGAATATCCTGCACCTCTTCCTCACCTTCTGGGCGCGGAGATGTTATTTCATCGGCCACCTCACGCGCAGCTTCTTCAAAAATTTGCAGATTTTCCGTTGGCTGCTTGTGAACTTTGTCGGATAACATTTCATCGAATCCGGCCAAGTCTTCCATTTCAACCTCCAAGAAGTAACGGCCCAACAAATAGTTTCGCTTCAATGCATCACTACAACATACACCACAACGACGATTAGATTTTAAAAAGAAAACCAATGCACTTTAGCACGATCAATACTCACCGATATTTGTAGTGGAAATTGTCTTCGTTGAATGTACGAATGAATTCTTTAAACTTCTTTTTAACGGCCTGTGCATTAATTTGATTTCCATTTTGCTCATTGTCCGGATTGAAATTGTCCGAGAAGAAGACTGCTGCATCGTCAAAACCTTCCATTTTTCCACGTTTAATTGATCACTTTTAAAATAAACTTTTTAACCAATGTAAATACAGTCGAGAGAAATTTTGCAAAATTTGTATGTGGTTAATCGAAAAACCACTTGTGATTTGAACAGAAAATGCTCGATGTCAAACGTCGAAGCTTGTATTTTTGGCGCGAACATGAATGATGTTGCCGCTCTTCAACTCAGTCAGATGTTTTAGTTATATCAGTAGATACTTAAAGCTTAAGTGTCAACCTTTACATTGCAATTCAAACATTTAAACCAGGATAATAAAAGAAAGAATCACATTTTTTTCTACTGACAATTTTAAATTTAAAATGACATTTTTTTTATTTTATCAAAAAAATATTTTTTTTCATTTCAATGTAAAAACCTTGATCTCAAGCTGTGTGTGTCTCTACATCTGTCGTTCACATACCGTATTCAAAATACTTAACACTGAACACGAGCATGTGTATTTAAAGTTGATTGGCGCGAATCTCTAACGTCAAAATCAACCGCAAAAAATCTGTTTGGTAATGTTTTTGATTCGTTGATAAAAATTTGATTTGTTTGTAATTTGATGACCTAAAGGAATTAGAATTTAAGTGACATTTTCACACTGACTAAGATGAGTGTGAATACGGGAAAATATGTGTCGGATGATAGATTTGAAGGGTAATGTTGACAATAAATAAAAATTATTGCAAGTCTTGATCGTAAATAACAATTGCTGTTGTAATTTTTTTTTGTAGAGATACTAATTCGATTGGAATTCGAGAATCGCGTGAAAATGATAAAATCGATTCAAAATATGGATTTGATCGTATTAAAGACACACAGGAGCGTACCGGTTACCTGATAAATATGCATTCGACGGAAATTCTTGATGAAGATCGACGTTTGGTTGCGGCACTCGATCTCTTTTTCATTCAAATGGATGGAAGTCGATTCAAGGCATCTGTCGTGTACGAACCGTATTTCTTAGTACTACCGCAGGCAGAGCAATCATTGGAAGTGGCACGTTATCTTCAGAAGAAATACACCGGCCATTTGACGCGTATTGAACACATACAGAAAGAAGATCTCGATTTGGCAAACCATTTGATTGGGAAGCAACAGCATTTTTTGAAGTTGCTATTCCCGAATATGAACGCATTGAATAAAGTGCGCCGTGAAATTATGTCAGCGGTAAAGAAGAATCGTGAACGCGAGAAAGCAAACACAAACTACATAAAATTGTTGTCAACATCGCTGGCGCACAGTTCGAATACGGTGGCTACTAAGAGTGCCGATTACTTGGATTACATCTCTGACATTCGTGAGTATGATGTTCCGTATCACGTACGTATTTCGATTGATTTGAAATTGAATTGCGGTTTGTGGTATGACATTCGATGTCGTCCTGGTGGCTTAGAAATGCCATTGATAACACCACGGCGCGACATTCTCGATCGTCCCGAAGCAATTGTTCTGGCATACGATATTGAAACCACAAAATTGCCGTTGAAATTCCCCGATGCACAAACCGATCAAATTATGATGATTTCATACATGATTGACGGTCAAGGTTATCTCATTACGAACCGAGAAATTATCTCGTGCGACGTCAATGATTTTGAATACACGCCAAAACCAGAGTTTGAGGGAAATTTCATCGTATTCAATGAACCGGATGAAATGAGTGTGATTCAGAGATTTTTCGATCACATTTTGGAAGTGAAACCACACATCATCGTCTCGTACAACGGTGACTTTTTCGATTGGCCATTCGTTGAGACTCGGGCCGCCGTTTATGACATGGATATGAAGCGAGAGATTGGTTTTTGGAAGAATCGCGACGGAACGTATCTATCCCGACCGGTTATGCACATGGATTGTCTTTGTTGGGTGAAGCGAGATTCTTATTTGCCGGTTGGAAGTCAAGGTAATTTTCACTTTCATACTTTAACTCTTTCAACTCAAGTTTTAAGAATGGATTTAACTTTCTTGATCAGGTTTGAAAGCGGTGGCCAAAGCAAAATTGCGATACGATCCCGTTGAACTTGATCCGGAGGAGATGTGTAAAATGGCTGTTGAACAGCCACAGGTGCTGTCGAATTACTCAGTGTCCGATGCGGTGGCCACATACTATCTTTACATGAAATACGTGAATCCATTCATATTTGCCTTGACCACAATTATTCCCATGGAACCAGATGAGGTGCTGCGCAAAGGATCCGGAACACTTTGTGAGACGTTGCTCATGGTACAAGCATTCCATGCAAACATTGTATTTCCGAACAAACAACAATCTGAACTGAATAAGCTATCAGATGACGGTCATGTACTTGACTCTGAAACCTATGTTGGTGGACATGTCGAAGCGCTGGAGTCTGGTGTATTCCGAGCTGATATTCCGTGCCGATTCCGAATGGATCAGGAAATGATTATGAAACTACAGAACAATGTGGATAATGTTCTGAAGCATGCTATTGAAGTTGAAGAGAATGTTTCACTGGATTTGGTCACAAATCTTGAGGAGGTGAGAAATGACATTATGACTGGGCTAAAGGAATTGTACGATGTGCCGAATCGTTTGGAGCAACCGGTTATTTTTCATCTGGATGTCGGTGCGATGTATCCGAATATCATTCTCACAAATCGATTGCAACCATCGTCAATGGTGTGCGAAACAGATTGCGCCGCTTGTGATTTCAATAAACCAGGTATGAAAGGATATATTAAATTTTAAATCAAGCAGAAGAGGCTGACAATTTCAACTCAAATATGAAAAAAAAAATCAATTTTCATTTTCATTTTCGTTCTCAGACGCTGATTGCAAACGAGTGATGGATTGGATGTGGCGTGGTGAAATGTTACCGGCCACAAAAAATGAGTATCAACGTATCCAACAGCAGCTTGAAACTGAAAAGTTTCCGCCACTCTTTCCGGGTGGACCAAATCGAGCATTCCATGAGCTATCCAAAGAAGATCAAGCCGCTTACGAGAAGAAACGTTTGAATGATTATTGTCGGTATGTCATCCGGATATTTATTCCCTATTAAGTTGAAGAGCAAGCAGAACATTTTAAAATCTCAATTTTCGAACATTTCTCTTCCAGCAAAGCGTACAAGAAAACGAAAATTACTCGTCTCGAGAATCGAAAATCGACCGTTTGTCAAAAGGAGAACAGTTTCTACGTCGACACCGTGCGTGCGTTTCGTGATCGCCGTTACGAGTACAAGGGGCTAACAAAGGTGGCGAAAGCAGCTGTTAGCAAAGCAATGGCCGGTGGAGATGCCAGTGAAATCAAAGCAGCACAAGGCCGTGAGGTGTTGTATGATTCACTTCAATTGGCGCACAAATGTATTTTGAACTCATTCTACGGTTATGTGATGCGACGAGGTGCACGGTGGCACAGTATGTCGATGGCTGGTATCGTCTGTTTGACCGGTGCCAATATTATTCGTAGAGCGCGTGAGATTGTTGAACGTGTCGGTAGACCGTTGGAATTGGATACGGATGGTATTTGGTGTATTATGCCTGCCACATTCCCGCAAGAGTTCACCATTCACACACAACACGAAAAGAAGAAAAAGTTCAACATTTCCTATCCAAATGCTGTGCTAAACACTATGGTCAAAGATTACTTCACAAATGATCAATACCATGAACTTGTTCCCAAATCGCCTGATGACGATCCAAATGAACCACCAAAGTACGTCAAACGCGAAGAGAACTCCATTTTCTTCGAAGTCGACGGCCCATACCTAGCAATGGTGCTGCCAGCCGCCAAAGAAGAAGGAAAGAAACTCAAGAAGCGTTATGCTGTCTTCAACTTTGATGGATCATTGGCTGAACTCAAAGGATTCGAAGTAAAACGTCGTGGTGAATTGCAGTTGATTAAGATTTTTCAATCGTCAGGTAGAAAATTATTCACATTTTTGTCTCACAATTTTTTTAAGATTATGAATTATTCTTATATCTATAAATTTTGCTATTATCAGTATTCGAATCCTTTTTACACGGCAATTCATTGGAGGAATGCTATGCAAGCGTTGCAAAAGTGGCCGATTATTGGTTGGACGTGTTGTACAGCAAAGGATCCAACATGCCCGATTCCGAATTGTTTGAATTGATTTCGGAGAATCGATCGATGTCACGGAAATTAGAAGATTATGGTGCTCAAAAATCAACATCAATTTCTACTGCTAAGCGTTTGGCCGAATTTCTTGGTGATCAAATGGTGAAAGATGCCGGTTTAGCGTGCAAGTACATCATATCAAAGAAACCAGAAGGTTCGCCAGTCACTGAAAGAGCAATTCCACTGGCCATTTTCCAATCGGAGCCAAGCGTACGACGACACTTTTTGCGTCGTTGGTTGAAAGGTAAGTGATGTTTTAATGCTTCCTAATTGGAGATTTTTATTCAGTTTGTTTTCATTGTTTTATTTACATCTTCATTTCAAATCAGTCATTAGTGATTGTGCCTTTATAAATGCATGTGTATCTTATGCATAATAAGAACCATTGATTTCCATAAAGATAAAAAAAAATTATAACATACTATCATCTTTCTAGATAACACAATGGGTGATGCCGACATTCGTGATGTACTCGATTGGAACTACTACATCGAGCGTTTGGGTGGTACAATTCAGAAGATCATAACAATCCCAGCTGCGCTACAAGGCATAAGTAATCCAGTGCCTCGAATTCAACATCCAGATTGGTTGCACAAGAGAATGCTCGAAAAGAATGATGTGCTGAAGCAACGTCGCATTAACGAAATGTTCACCGTCAAACCGAAGCCGGTTGTAGAGCATGTTGACGAGAGTGAGAATGAGGACGACGACAGCAATGCCGGTGATTCAAATGATGAAATGATTCGCGATATGGAAGATATTGGATCGAATGTTGCACATGGTGAGCGTCGACCCACTGTTCATCGTCGCAAACGAAATGCCAGCGAAATGGAAGAAGCTGAAGCAAATGAGCCAAAAACTTGGCGCGAAGCACTCGGAACACTGCCTGAAATAGGTGATTCACGTGAAGAAATCCAAGAGTGGGTTGAATACCATAAGAAAAAATGGCGATGGCAAATTCAACAGCGAAATAAGCGTCGTGTACACCAGAATAGCAAAAAGTCACGCACGGAAAATACGATCCACCGACCGGTTGCGGCGAGCACATCAGGTGGTGTAACCATTGGTGGTTTCATTCGACGAACACAGCGTAGTATCATCGAACAACCATGGCAAATCATTCAAATTGTTTCACTAGATGACCTCGGTACGTACACCGTTTGGGCCATGGTCGGCACTGAATTGCATAAGATCAAATTGAATATACCGCGAATATTCTACGTAAACAAACGAACACCAGCACCAAATGAAGAGGGTTGCATGTGGAAACAAGTGTACCGAACATTGCCACGGTCTCGGCCCGTTTTTCATCTCTATCAATATATTGTTTCGGAGAATGTTTTCAAAGAACATCGCCTGGGAATGTTGGCCGATTTGGCAACACCGGACATTGAAGGTATTTACGAAACACAAATGTCTCTGGAATTCCGTGCTCTAATGCAACTGGGTTGTATTTGTTCGGTGCAACGAACTGTGGCCCGTGAGATTGCTGCAAAGAAATCGACGAATGCTCCGGATAATTTTTCAATCGAACAGCTTGAAACACGACCATTGTCACAGCAGCCGTATCTCAATGCAGGTGGAAATCTGAAACGTATGTTCTTGTACCAACACAGTTCGGCGAACGGCAAACGAGAGCTCTGGGGTCTTTTCATTCCGATCATCAAAAAGTCGATCATTATCTGTTTGGATTCAGTGCGTACAAATCAAATGCCATCGATAAAGAACTTCTATTTGACCGAAAGATCGGCATACCTGAAAAATTCACAGAGCGATGCAGACAAAATTCCACCAGACGATATGCAATTTGAAGTATTTTTCGAAGTTGACTCCAAATTGGTATATCGACACATAAGCCATTTGCTAGCAGCGTTCAGCAGTGAGAAAAAAGGGCCGGCTCTACTTTGTGTCCAAGCGGGTATATCACTGCATAAGCTGAACATGACAATTCCAGCGGCCAGCGATTTTCCACAAACTCAAATTTTCATCGTTGACGATGCTGCGTTGTTGACGGGTTTGGACTGGCAACGGAATGGCACCAAGTCAATGTTACGACATTTATTCAACTTAAACAGTGTGGTGGATTTGATGCTGGAACAGTGTCGCTACTATCAATTGCCCATTGGAAACATGCCGGCTGACCCGATTATGTATGGTGCTGATATTTTCTACGCAAGATTGCTTCAGAAGCATAACTTCTTACTATGGGCATCACCAACGAGTCGACCAGATTTGGGTGGCCGTGAAGCTGATGACAATCGTTTGTTGAGTGAATTCGAAGAGAGCATAACGGTTGTACAGAATAACAGCGGATTTTATGACTGCGTTTGTATCGAATTGACCGTTGACAGTTTGGCGGTTACGGCACTACTGCAAGCCAGTAGAATACAAGAAATCGAAGGTGCTAGCTCAGCAATCACATTTGATGTAATGCCACAAGCATCGCTTGAAGACATGATCTTGAATAATCCATCAGCTTCACTTTCGAACTACGACGAAGCAGCATTATGCAGTGCTGCACTAAAAGTCATGAGATCAATGGTAAACATTTGGTTGCGAGAGGTGGCTATCGATCGCAATGTGTTTGCCGATTTTCAAGTTGTTCATTTCTATCGATGGATCCGATCGTGCACTTCACTTTTGTATGATCCCGCCTTGCGACGTAATCTCAACAATTTGATGCAAAAAATCTTTTTGCAAATTATCAGCGAATTTCAACGGCTCAATGCCAAAATTATTTACGCTGATTTCAATCGAATCATTCTGAACTCGGGTAAAAAGTCCATCGTTGATGCCATCAGCTATGTTGAATATGTGGTGCAAAGCATCCGGAATAAGGAACTGTTTCACAGCATTAATCTCACTTATCAACAGGTTGGTTATTACTGATACTTTATTACTTTTTTGTTTAAAAACAAATTGTCAATTCAATTCTTCTGCTGAATTGACATTGTAACGGCATTTTCACGGAACTTACGACCTTTCTACTCTTTTAAATTAAGTCATGGGAGTTCTTGCTGTGGATGGATACAGCAAATTATGCGGGTCCATTGGCTAAAATTCCAAGAGAACTGCAAGCAACCGATATCACACAGAACAGTGAAACCATAAATCAAACAAGCGATGATAACGACGAAGTGAAAATCGAAATGAATTGGAATATTGCTGAGCAATTGCCTGGGGATGAGAATTGTCGTGCTGAATTCGAGGCATTATTGAAACTCTTAATGGATGCTCTGGTTCTCAATAACAATTCGGTCAAGGATGGAATCGAGGCCATCACTATGTATGCTTATGAAATTGTTCAACGCTTACATAAGGGCCATCCGCCGGGAAAAGTCAGTCCGGCGACACATTTCTCAAATGCTCTCATCGAAGTTCTAAGCAATATGAAGGATGTGGATTCTGAGGTAAGATATTTAAGGTTATTGAAATTGACTGAAATTGAAAACTAAAACTACTTTTCTTCATTGGACAACAGGTTCAAACCCTTCGTCGAAATATGCTGCGATTGATTGGGCTCGGTGAATTCAGCGACTTGGCAAAATGGCAGGAGAAGGTTCATACGTACGTTCTAAATGAAGTGATTTGCAAAGCATGCAACCAGTGCCGTGATATTGATTTATGCAAAGACAAAGATCGAGCTACGGTTAATGATATGTAAGTACAATTCGATTTTAATTTGAATGAATTCAATTGAAGTTATGCAAATGATGTATCTAACGAATTGAATTTTCTCAATTTTATCGCAGTCCCGTTTGGCTCTGTTCACATTGCTACGTTTACTATGAAAACGAAGAAATTGAAATTCGTCTCTTGGATGTAATGCACCGTAAAATCATGTCGTACACATTGCAAGATCTTCGGTGCACACGTTGCAAGCAAATCAAACAAGAGAATATGGCTGAATTGTGCTCGTGTGCCGGATCATTTGAAACACTGATTCCAGCCAAGAAACTGCGTCAATTACTGCAAACATTCTTGGAAGTGGCCGACACGCATAAAATGGACTTGCTCAAAGAAGAAGTTCACGTATTTCTCACTAACTCCATTTAATCCAAAACATTTCATAAATTATTTCATATGCTATATTAATAAGGTAAAAAATAAATAAAAACTAAATATATACGACAACGTTTTTCTTTCAACTTTGTGTTTTTATCTATAAGCTTGACTTGTTTATTCATCTCATTTTAAATGTGCCATAACACAATTTCACAGAAATGGGATTTCATTGTTGTTTGGAGGTATGATTGAAAGTAAATTCCATTTTCTACTTGATTTAAGCGGCTTTCTCAATGCTAATTGGGTCTAATTTTGGTTCTTGGAATTTGAAATCTGGGAATTTGGTCATATCAACACCTTTGCCGCCACCGAATTGCTGTGGAAAAATGAATATGTTGATTAGTTGAATGGAGTAAAGAAAAACAAGTGACAAGGGATATGACGTTCAATATACCTTGGCAACACGGTCCAATTCTGATTTAAGTTCGGCTTGGATTTCTGGTGTTGCGTCAACAAATGAGTCGTTCCTGTAAAAAGAAGCAAAATTTAAATGAAAATTCAATGTAATTTTGTTTAAATATCGGTGAAAAAATCCATTGAAACTCATCTTACTTTGACTTTGATTTATATTCACGGACTTTGTCCAAGAACAATTGTTGGATTGGATCCGAAACTTTTTGCATAGCGGGAACCATGATACCGAAGTTTCGACGACATTCCGCCGATGCGACACGAAGTCCAGACAAAACAGTTTTCGTAAGCATCTAAACGGGATGAGAAAATTCAATTGAAATTTCGATGATTTTCAATCATTTCAAAGCGTATTCCGCTGAACATTGGCAATGACTTGGGTCTTGACGTTCTTTTCGAAAAGTCATATCTCAGTTATGTAATTTTTGGTCAATGCTGAGCGGAAAATTCATAATTTTTCAATCGTTTGAAGTGGAAAAACTCGGATTTAACAATCAATCAAACAATCACCGTAAATGTATTTTGTAATTAATCCTATTTCAGTGCCCAAAAAATATCCGAAATAAATTTAATAATTTACACAAAAACAAAATCGAAGATTTTACCTTTTTTTCAGTGGCAAAAATGTGAGCACAAAACTGTGGGTACGGCAAACGTCAAATGTCGTTCTTGATGGTCAGCTCCCCTGGTGGTCGAGTCAAAAACTGTTCTAATCGGTATTGGGTGCGTTCAATTACTGGGCAAAGCTTTCGTTAGTTGAAAAAAATTAAATCATTCTCTCGCTCAATTCGTCATGGAAATAAAAGCGTCGAAATTTGAAACATTTATTCATTTTATAAAATTACCGTATATATTTTGATCTAGAATTTTAAACACATCGCTACAGTAATTGAATGACATTACATTGGATTCGAACGAAGCATGTATATATCTCTTTTCTCGTTCGCAACACCTATTTGGTCATCATGTGTATTCTAATGAAGGATTTTAAAGAATTGAATGAAAAGCAAAGTTATTAATGAACATGAAAAAAATAATACTTAATAATAGATGAAATGCATAATAACCGCATTTGTATTGGTAGTGCCGGCATGTGCATCAGATAAACAGAGTCGATACGTACGGTGTTATGGTTGTGTGAGCAAGAAAGCAATGCATCCATTGAAATATATAAATGAAGAGACAGAGGGAGAAAGAGATGAAAAAAAGAACACCACGCACAGCAAACTGAAAGAAAAAAAAACGAAAGAAAAAGAATAAGTCGAAAAGAGATTAAACAACATTCATTTATTCGACAACAATATACATGAGCACACAACGAGCGCAGCGAGTACGTATCGGTCGGACACACCATTATCATGCTTCAGTATTTGTGTGTGCGTATCAAAATTCATTCATAAAAGCAGCCAAGTCTGCTGGTTTGTGAATACACATGCATCAATACGTCTGCATACATACGTATCTCACTATCGATATGTGGTTATTGTGACTGCTTTGTACAACACTTTGTTGCTGCTGTTGCTGCTGCTGCGGCGGCCTGCTATCTCTCTGCTCTCACTCTCTTCACGTTGTTTAGCGTCACTTCTTTACGGTCGCATTTTTCGTTGTATTGTGCCGTCTTCATTCGAGTTTTGAGTGCCAACCTACGTGCCTCGTATTATGTTTTTATTTATCCTTTGTTTCGTTTTTACTTCAAAAATATAGTGTTTAAGTGGTTCCAAGAAAGGAGACACAAGAAATAGATACACATGTTGGGCATAAAGTTTTTCGAAAGTTTCATTTCAATGTAGTAGAGAAGGAGCTTCGCAGCGATCTCAAGTGTTTCCCAGTGCAGAAAGAAGACGAACGAGAGAGAAGAATTGAGCAAAAAATAAAATAATACAACACATGAACTGGTAAAAACAATTGTTTTTTAGAACATAAAACAGCAAGTAAATGCACATCGAGAGTGAAATGGACAACGGTTTGTTTGTTAAAAGTCATTGAAAGAGGGAGAGAGAGAGAGAGAGAGAGCAAGTCAAAGAACATACAAAAAAAGTCATTGAGTGTGCGCGTAGTCCTTAAACGAGCGTTTGACAAATAATTTAGTGTGACGGGCTCAATTCATAATTGCATCTCACAGTTTGAACAGAATTTTTTTTACGAAAAACGATCACATACAGAAAATAAAGTGAAAACAAAAAACAGCAACAGCAGAAAGTTATACAGGGCGCGCGCGATTGTGGTCAGTTATAAAGTGTTCTATTTGCGTTTATTTGCTTTTGCTTATGCAGCTTAATTATAAATCAAATACTTGCAATTAAACGTCGGCCTGTCTGCTGAAGTGTGTATATGTTTGTGTATGTTATGTGATATGGATTCGAAAGACGTTGTCGTCGTCGACGAACGTTTGGTTTATAGACATGCGATAGCAGCATAAAAGGAATTTGCATTTTCATTTTGAATTTAAATGTTTCTCACAATTTTGTGTGTACGGTTCTATTCTATATCGTGTGTGCCTGTGCTAAACGGAAAAAAATAAACAGAAAATTGAAAAGAACTCGAATGAAATGTGCGTTTTGCTCTTTAAAACTCGTGCCTTAAACTTGTGATATTTTATTATTGTATATTTTTGTTTACGAAAAAGCAAATTGCATTCGTTGTTTTCGATAAAAACCGTGTGACATAAACTATTTGTAACAAATTGAATGATAATCATTTACACACAATTAAGAAACGAGCTGATCTCGCCATTTTTTGTCCTCTTCACAACTTGCTTCTGTGTGTCTTTGAATCGTTGTCAGTCTTCCCCCAAATACATTTAACATTTTATTTTCGAAATATATTTAAATTTTGATAAAAAAAAGAAGAAGAAGAAGAAGAAGAAGAAGAAAAGAAACAGACAAACATTACCAAATCAACATCGTGAATTCTTGCAATACAATACAATTATTTATATATTTTGAGTGTGCTGTTTTAAAATGAGCCAAATCGGTATGAATCTGTATTGGTGATCTCATGTGATTTTATTTTTCTTATAAAACGACCCATACGTTTGTGAAACACAACAATTTTATTTACATTTACGAAGACAACAAGCAAATCGTGCAAAACCATTCGACTATTCGATTTGCTGCTTCTGCTCGTTTTGCTGAGACACAATTTTTTTTTATGTTGATCAAAATAAGCGGTGTAAAGAAGTACATACACTCACACATATCAACGGAACATCATTTATATTTTTCGGGATAACCAGAGGGAATCTCGAAAAACGAATGCAATTTCAATATTGAATTGTTGGTAAGTCACTGAAATGTAAATGAAATATATTTATGTATTAGAATTTTTGGCTTTTGAGTCATTTTTTTCTCTCTCGCGGTTATCAAAAACAAGGGAAATGAGGAAACAAACTTGTTTCCATGCTTGATATCTATAGGAAAAGTTGACGCTTAATCATAGTTTGAGATTAAATCTCGTTTTATTTTTGTTTCTACGAACATAAAAAAAAAACGAACAATCTCTTAATTCTCTTTGGTGATTATACATGTTATTTTTTTTCTGCTTGAATCTAATAATGCTGTTGTTCAGATTTTTGTTCGGAACTACTCGTGGCCAATTTCAAGCGATGCGAAACTCAAATGATAGCTGAAGTCATAAAAAAGTACCGATAATGTGGTAGAAAAATAGGGTTATAATCGGTAGATCGCCAAAAATGATTCAAGAACATCATACCATGTGGTATGGCTGTAAACATATAAGTATACGATCATGGACTCTCCAACCATGTCGCATTTGTATTGTGTGATATATATGCGATTGTCACCTTTGTTGGGCACCTCCCCTCAAAGTGGTTTTTAACTTCAAACAGAAAAAAACTCCCGTTATCATGGCCAATTACATTCGATTGCGTGAAATTCAACTGCGAAGAAAGATTCATGACGACTCTTTACATTGATCACAATATCGTGTACCTGTCAAGTCGGAACGTTCAATCGAATCCAAAAACTTGAGATCTTTGCACTTGATTTCGATGGTGTTTTTGGTCAGGATGGAAATTAACCGCAAGAAGTAACCGAAGCTGATATTTTCCGGTGACACTTTCGCTAGTGTGTGTATGTTTGGACAGTGTGATTTTCTTATTAGCTTCCGCAATATATCGAGAGAAAAAAATTACACAACACAATTTTCCAAGGCGACAAAGACAAAAGAGAGAGAGAGAGAAAAAAAAATAACAAAAACAACAGAAATAATAAGCCAACAACTAGGCTCTTTCGATTTGTTTTTTTTTTCCTTTTAATCTTGTCTCTCTTATCGCAGAAGGTATCGTGTAAAAATCCGAAGCCATACAACACACGGCCTGTCGCTTATTGTATATATACTACATGCACCGAAAAAAAAAATTATGGTTCGAAAAAAGGATCGGGCAGAAAAAAAAATTCCCACATTCCGAAATAATCTGTTAATGGTATACAAACAGCCATGAAATTTTAGATGATGATGGTATATATGGAGTATGTGCATTTTGCTTTCGTCTGATTTCTGCTCAATATTAAATTTATGAACCTCTGGCAAAGCGAGCAGCGGTTTATCTTACCGACTTTCTTGTGATATATTTAGGGAGGTTTGCAGCCAATATACAATATTCAATTTATATGCTGTCCTCTTTCTCTTCTTAAGCACCAGCAGCAACAACAACAACAACAAGAGCCAAAGAAAAAGATGAGAAAAATAATACACATATACTCAATTTTGCGCCGCGTTGAGTTTCACATGCATTTGAGAGAGCGAGCGAGAGCCAGTACACGGCTGAGAGTTGAGCATGTGAACGATGGTATATATGGTGCACTGTATGTATGCAATGTGCTGGCAAGTGTTTCGCCTGTTGTAAGGATATCAAATATTAGTTCTTTATAAAATCACCCTAAGATGTGTCGTAGCGTATTGTATCGAATATCGTCGTGCACATGTTGTCGTATTTTTCTCATCTCACTGATCATTTTGATTTTGTTTCGCCCTCTCTTCGTGTGCGCGCTCGCTCGCTCGGTGCGCTAGGATTGCATTTTAACATTCAACATACAATGTGTGCACTATACACACAGTGAACGCTCATACATGCGATTGGGTGGGAAAGTGAGTGAGAGAGAGACACGAAATGGAAAGGAGGATGGAATTGTGTTGAAAGGAACGGGACGAAAAACTCGACGGTCGGCTGATATGCAGTCAGAATACGAAAAACTCTATACCTGCAAGTCTGCAACAGCAGTGAATCTTAAACAGATAAAGAAGATGGAACAAAAGCAGAACGAAATAAAACACTGTGAAAATAGGGTTTTTTCTTCTCTCGTCGCTTTTTCCTTTCACTATCTCTCTCTCTCTCTCACTCTGTGTCTCTCTGTCTTTCGAATTTATCGATGCAGTTGTATGTTCGATGCTGTTTCAATGTGCGTTAGGTTTTTAGTTCTCGTACGCATTTTCCCATGTTATATTATTTTTTCTCTTGTTTCTCTTCTTCTTCTTCGGCTGCTTCATCTTCTTCAACACAAAAACAACACTACGAGGTATTATTATGTAAAAAGAACATATGTAGAATTGTTTCATGTGAAACTACGGCAAATCTATAGCCAGCCGATGTTTTTGTGTTTAATTAGATGCCTGCCATCCACTTCAAGCGTATACGCGATTATCGTTTTCGATTATTATATCATATGAACGGTTTGTTTTGGTTCTTCATATTTGCCGTGAACATGAGAAAAGATCATCAATACACAGGACTAAATTTTTTTTCCCCTGCTCCTCTCTCTCCTTCGCCGTTTTGAGAGACGGTGCTTGTATGTGGCATTATTTGATCATGTACCGAAATCAAACTGAAACCTATGAATAGCTGCTGAGAGAAAATAATGTATAGAAAAAGGGAGAAAAAAATCCAACACCATAGATATTGCAAGACAAATAGACATCCAAATGTTGATGCATTTTCCAATTTTACTCATTTCATTTTTGTTTTTTTGGTTTCTCACAGTTTACTCGAAATGGAATTCGAAATTTATGAGTCAGAATTAGCAGACTACTCACTGCAAGACTCGCCATTCTACGAGGCTAACACCCCAATTATTTTCGGTTTAACGTCAGCACAAAGTATTTTCGCATCAAATAATACCGCATCCATGGTGGACGCATTAAATCTATCATCAAAAAAATCCTCGATAATGATGTCAGCCAAATGTCAATCGCACAAACTGGCATACGAGCGCACAACGAATGGTAACGCTATTGGCAAACGCATCGATGGACATTCAAATCATATCAACGATGCACCTGATACACCGTTGAAAAAGCGCGGCGAAACGGCCGAACGATTCTATTCATCAAAACATACAGATCTCGACATAAACGCCACCGAAACCAATATTCAAGCGAAGAAAAAGCGAAAAGTCTCATTCTTAACAACGAATTATGTGCAGGTAAATTCTTATTTCATTTCATCTTCTTCTTGTTTGCTGCTGTTAAAACCGCAATTATTATGAAATTGAAAGTGGATAAGAGGGGGAATTCAAATGAGGGATCGTGCTGAAAGATGTTTAAAGCTGAACAATAGAATGGCAATACGAATTAAAAAGATCATTGAAATGGTGGCTTTGATCAGACTGTCGACATGATCCTTTGTTTTGGACAACCGAAAACATTTGTGGTTTCGATAAATTGGAGGTTAACTTTTTGTATGTGTGTGTGTGTGCGTCTCGGTACTAATACGTTTTTCATCAATAGCATTTCGACGGTGGCGCTCCGATACAAATCAAAGAAGAACCAGATGATTGTGGCATTCGAAGTATTCAAAAGGTCCCATCACTTTCTGATCTCTCGGATCCGGAGAACTCCTTGGGTAAGTTGGCATTGATCATTATTTCTTTAGTCATTAATTGCGTGCTGCATCGCAATTATTGTTAAGTTGAACGATTACAAACAGAAAAATGGCGATTGGCCCAACAGCGATCGAACGAATCCATTTCTCTTCGGTTATGACAGTTTCAGTAATAAATTGTCTATGTATGCGCATAACTGTCCATTAAATATATCAAAGCGATTGGAATACACTTTTGCTATCTCTAGAATATCAAACCGTTCTTATTTTCGTTTTGCCCGTGAGCCGTTTTTATTTTTTATTTTTCATTCAATTATCTTATCTTATATTTCTCAGTAAGTATATTGATACGGGGCTTTTTTGTCAATATTTTTTTTTTCATTATTGACACAGCCATACGCTCACAGAAAGAGAAAAACAAAACGCCGATAGGTCTATTTCAGTTTGTGGTAGTCTGTCAATATTCCTATTTTGACTAGCGATTGACAATGAAAATCGTCAGCATAAGAAGAAGCTATAATCGAAACTGATTGCTTCGATGAATTTGCACTTTAATTGGGATTAGTTCAACAGCTGAATAAACCTGTTAGCGTAATTTCGGTGCGCTTCATTGATGTCATGAAATGAGGTGAAATCTTTCTCTCTCTCTCTCTCTCTCTCTCTCTCTCTCTCTCTCTTTTCTTGTCCAATTTCAAATTTAAAAAAAGAACAACATTTTCAATTGCTTGACATGTAATTATAAAAGAAAAACATCATGCCACCTTAGCACAATCCCACAGAACACATGCTAAAATTTAAACATTTCGATGAGTTATGATGCGCGTCAATTGATCAACATCATTATTTACAGAGAGATAGTTACCTAATCCGGGAACACGCGACTTAAACATGTTTTGGCGTTCATCATTGATATGATGAGCAACAATTTACGTTTATTGATAAAGCAATAAGCATGTCAAGCATTTTTCGTATATTCTTGCAAACAATGAGTACGTGTGATCTCCAAAAGGATTAGTCATCCATTCGTGTGAGAACAAGTGCTAGATAAAGATTAGTTGGCCTTTTTTAATCCTGTTGGGGAATAATTAAGACACATTCAGAGAGAAAGAGAAAGAAAGAAAGAAAGAGAGAGAGAGAGAGAGAGAGAGAGAGAGAGAGAGAGAGAAGGAGAAGGAAAGAGAGATAGAATGAATCTCGGTTGAGAGACGAATGTGTGATTAGTAATAGGGTTAAAAGTTGAGAGACACAATTGTGATTAGCAATAGGGAAATTAGGAAGTAATATACGCATAAAAGAAGAAAAAGATCCGGAATTTGTCTAATGACGAACGATTCTGTGAAACAGTGCGTTTGTTAAGTACACATCCATTGAAAAGCATTGAAATGTGTATCTAAAGAGATTTTCAGTTATGTGTGTAAATAATACGCACCTTCATTATGATCTGGTCAACAAGAGCAGAAACAACGCCGCTGCCGCGTCAAGTAATAACGCTCATTATATGCCGAGCTTAACGTCCATTTTCTCGTTTGATGTGATTAGGCGAGTTGAAAGTGTGCTGTGCATTGAAATGCGTCCAAAAAAGTAAAGTCGTTCGTTCGTTCGTTCGCTCAAATCATTGAAACAATTATCGGTCTGAAAGCCCAGTAAACACGCTTCAATGGATTGAAGATAAATATTGATGAGCATCGGCGCGTTATATTCTGCTTATATATACTCTTCGAGCCAATATCGTTCACTCAAACAGCAACAACAATAACAAATGAAATGAAAGAAAGAAACAAGGCACACGGGCGAACATTGCAGAAAATAGAGCAAAAACAGAGCGAAACTGCGAAGAATGAAAACGGCCAACACCAGAAAAACTAACATATGAAATTTTTAAGTTAAAATAAAGTTCGAACTATATCTGCTTTTAAAAATACAAAGTAAACAACAGGAGATATTTTCTGAAATTGTGTATATATTGGGGCCCGTTTCGTATCGAGCGTTAAGTAAGAGCGAGAAAACGACAAACATTCGAAGGGAAAAAAAGCCATATGGAGAGAACCGAAATTGAATACAGATAGAGCCGAGCTGAAGTAGCTAAAAATACATATATGTAAAACAGCCGAGGCAGCAACGGCAACAGCAACAGCAACAATAACATCATCGGCATATACAATATATCGGTGATCGCGACTACGACCACGACCACGGCAACGGCAACCGAACCGATCTGCGGTCCGCGATAGAAAACTTGAATGAATTGAAAATGAATGAAACGAAAAACGCGCACAAAATATGAATGACGCGCTTGCATATTGGAGAGTTGTTCTTCATATCAACACGTCGTTTACAATACTTCAAGAAAGTATATGTAAATAGCGATCAAAGTATCATTCTCTCGTATATGACTTGTCTTTAGATTGTATTTATTTTTCTTTCTCGTTCGGCTGTTGTTTGTGTGTGTTTCTTCTTCTTTTTCTTTTATTATTATTATTAGTATTTTTACACAGCCTCGGTACAATTCGAAAATATATTGAATGGTTCTCAACTTGGTTTTCGTAATTACTGTCTTCTTGTATTTCTCTTTCTTGATTCTTTTATCTGTCTCTCATTTGCTTTGTTTTTGTTTCAAGACTCGAAATCGCGTGTGTGCGAGCGCGAGCGCGCGAGCGATCTCTCACTCTGTCTCTCTGTCTCCGTCTCTCCTTTTCTTCCATTCAATTTGCCTCTTTGCAGTCGATTCATTCCGTTCTTTCAAGGGAAAAAAACACAACAACGTGAAGTGTTTGAAATGCATACGAATTGCACGTACACATTTGTCTGTATTGCTATACGATGGCGCACAAACACTGTTGCATCAAAAATGAGCATTTGTGTGGTGTGCATTGTCACTACCAGCGATCATTGTGTGCATAAAGCTTCGCCGTATTTTGACGGTACATCTAACTTCTTCTTCTTGGACGTTATGCATATACGCGTTTTGCTGGCGCATTTTTTTCCTTCTCTGTATTCATTCATTCTTTGTTGCCTTCATTTCATTCATATTACACCATGTCTACGTTTGTTTCGTCGTCGTCTTCTCCTCCTTTTTTGCCTCTTCTTTAATTCTTTCTATTTTAATTTCCATTTCGAAATGATGAAACTGTATAGAATTCACTTCGATAATTACTTTTCTATTCATTCATCGGTTAAATTATTATTTCAAAAAAAAAAGAAACAAGCTGAGAATGAAAACAAGCAACACATCAGAAAGTGTTTTGCCCTTTCGGCACAAACCGAACAAAAGATTACAGCGAATGCAACGATTTGCCGACGCGTTATCCTTCGATTGAATGATGAATACCTTCAATGGGCGCGATTTATCAATTTCCCATTGCGATATCACGTAATTTCGATCAATCGAATGTCATTAAGTCAAAATGCATCGAATGTCGTTGGAGGACACAAGGATGATGAAGAAGAGCGCGCTATGATTTTGACCGAATACACAAAACATACAAATATACGCCATCTGGTTGGCAAAGAGACAAGCATCGGACGATCAAAAGCTCGGAACTTGCTTGTTTCGAAACTCTTCAACAGTCAATGGTAACGTGTAAAAGAAGGCAGTTCAATCCATGTGTGAATGTGATTCAAAGGCTTTTAAACATGGCAAAGTTGTTGCAGCGAATCTAAAGCCTATTGCGATCATTTCGAAGCTTTGAACTTTCATATGAAAAATTCCGTTAAAGTTTCAGTTTAGAAGTATGCGATGAGCTTAGTTTATCGTAACTATTTTATTCTAAACCATTCAATCTTAAACAAAAAGTTCTAGTTTTGAATAAACCACCAAGTGACGTTCTAATCCATTCAGATCTTGACGATGATAGTCATCGAGTGATTTGTTAAGAACGAATTTCGGAAGAAAAATCAACAGACCTACTGTTCGGCGAACTGTGTTCGTGCATCATTTCACATGTTAATGTCAATGAAATGGCACATCGATGATGACTTGTTTGACGGAAACATGAAAAACACCTTCCATATATGGCACACTGGCTGCACTCGCACCGAAATGCTCCGTTTTATGGGTCCATAAAGGCTGGTTGCGTAAATGTTTACGTGTTTTAATTAAGTCGGAATATGCATCGGGCGCCATCGATTCTGGTGAAACAAACAGGAAGTTTATCTGTTCTCAATGTTCTCACTTAAATAAATTTTACACCGTATGGAGGAAAATTTAACACGAATAAAAGAAAAAATGCTTCCATTTTTTTTTTAAATAGTTGATTTTATAAATAGAAAAGAAAGTCAATCGATATTGCGCTATGCGTTCACCGATTTCACACAGTAAACTAATATTCGTCGAATTGAGCATAGAGACTGCGGTAGCTCTCATTTGCCATACACATAAACGTACATTTTACGTATATGATGTGTGAAATAAAAACACATTCGGTCGAATCCATCAATGTTCTCGTTCATCTGCACAATAATGTTTGAGGGTATACGCTATAATTAACACAAAAACCCGTCAAACATTCGGTTGTTAAGAACATCGAAAATCAAATGTTGTCAAGTGAAATATTATGGCATGACATTTGTTATTATGATAGGCTTATTACCAATCCGCCGCATTCGGAATACATTGAGATTAATTGAAATTCACAGATTGTGACTTGGAACGAAAATGCGCACACGTCTGTTCACCACCAGCAAGAGAGAGAACAATCATTGCAAGAATTCCAATTTCAATTGGTACAGTATTGTAAATGTGGAACAAGCAATAGAACGATATCTTCAGCATAAATGTTTTGATGCTCTCTCTCTCTCTCTCACTCTCTCTCCCTCGCTCTCGCTCATAACACATGTAATTTTTTAGCACATTAAGTTACGGGCAGTAAGCGTGTCACTTTCAATTTCAAATGTTTCATACGAACAAATGAACGAAAAAAAAATGGTTTCATTCGCTATGCGGTTACACGCTCCTACATTTATGATCATTATTTCGAAGGTTTAGATCATATGGAGATTTACATACGCAAGGAAATAAAACAGAGCAACGAGCATAAAGCGTCGGCAGCCGAGCAAATGCGAGAGAGAAAAATGGTGAAAGCAAAAATGAAGCTAGCAACGAAAACATATATTAATACACCGGAAATATCTAATCACTGCCTCAGTATCAGTAGTAAGAAGCCCAGTGTGAATGAGATCTCTTTGCGCCCGTTTGCTCACTCTGTCGCTCGGTTCCATCGCATAAACGGTTGTGCCGCTTAGAATTCAACACATTTTTATGATGCCTCCATGTATTTAGATCGGTGCACTGTTTATTATACATTATGACCTGTTACGTGGCGTTTTTATGCCTTATGAAATACGCCATCTGTACTTAAATGACCACATATGATAGGCATATTTTAATTATGTTTCAAAGACTTTTAGCCGAGCGAAAGAGAGAGAGAGAGAGAGAGAGAGAGAGAAGGAGAAAATAAAAGAAAAACTGGATACGCACTCCTAACTCAATCTGAAATTGCGAGATCGCAATGAGAATATAATTCTGCGTAATTCTTTGTTGATATCGTTTTTATTTTTATTTCTCGCATTATATATAGTGCCTCTATTCCAGTTGATAATATGGTGTGGAATTATTTATACTGATTGAGTTTTGTTTTGCATTTTTCGTTTTCCTTTAATTGGATTGCTATATGCAAATCCACGTCAAATGTTACCTACGAGTTCTAGAACATTGCCTCAATCATTCTTTCAAGCAGAGTTTCAAATATTTCAACAATTTTTTTTATTGGCTCAACAATTTCCGATGGTGTGCAACAAAAATTCCGGTAAATCTCTCAAATGGCGATATAAATTCACACCGAATCGTGTAATAAAACGAGTGATTGTTAATTAAGTTATTTTGTGAATGTTTAATGTGTTTTAACGATGCCATTGGGAGCATTGTCGCCGTTTCAAATTCCTGATTGAACTATAATAAGATGAAGATGAGATGACTGTTGGTCGTCGTCGTCGTCGTCGTCGGCGGTGAAGATATGTGCTCATGCTGATGATGTTGACCGCTCGGTTGGGTCGCGCACGATGATCACGCCGCACGGTAAACTTAATGTTTGTTCGAGGCCTACACTTGTTTCATTTTAAATCTAATTCTTTCTTAATTTGATCAACATAATTGGAACCTGCTGAGCGTTCGGTCATGCAATACAGTTATTATGAATAATATGCATCTATTTAAACGTAGTGTGCACTACGGTCTCAATATTCGAAAGTTTTGTGTTGTTAGTGCTGCTGCTGCGGCTGTTGCTGAATGTGGACATTATCCGAACAGGTGATTTATGAGCAGGTTTCATTAAAATACATCGCATTTGTTTTTCCATCGTTCTTTTTATTCTTTCTCACTCGATCTCTCTATCTATCTTCTTCACTATCTGATTTCTCGGCCATTACATTCATTTCTAATGAATCTATGTCGTTTCGTCCGTCGTTTTGTGAATCATCGTGAAAATTTAAAGTAAATATAGGAACATTCACAAAATACAACGCACACACACACACATTCATCAAAAAGAAGAGAAGACCGCAACAACAACAACAGTCCGACCGATTCGAATGTTTATTGTTTATTGCGTGTATGATTATTTGTCGATAGGTGTATTCCTATACTATTTTTTTTCCCACGACGCACACAAAGGTATATCGATTTTGCGGTCGCGTACTTGTTGCGCTTAATCGTGCTAAATCTCGCACATAAAAATTCAAATGTGTTCGCATACACATCACGGGAAGGTCTTTCTCTCCCTCTCTCTCTCTCTCTCTCTCTCTCTCTATCTGTCTGTCTCTCAGGCAATCTCTCACCAATACACAATATACATATATGCACAATGTTAAAGCCAAACAATATTTTGTTTGTAAATATTAAATAATCTTCTAATATATGCACGGAGAGACCGGCTAGGTAAAGCCAACAGGCCCATTCACACAAAGAGTGCGGGCAAACATTGGATAAATGCTTTTTAAGAGTGTCTCTGTCTATCTCTTCCATCTCTCGCTCACTCTGTACAATGAATGCGACAACGACGCCAACGATGATCACAGGTGTACACAAACACTTGACAAACGAGCATGTGCTTTTATCGCTCCGCTCACTTCTTCCTCTGCCGCTCCGGTTCCGTTCTGCCTCTAATTTCACTTTGGTTTATTTTTGTTTTCTCTCCATTTTCCTCCTTCTTTGGCGCTTATCTGATGCTCTCACAACTAATATAACAGATAATCAACATCCGAGCTAATTTGCCGATGAACTTTGGTGTTCAACCATACTATTTACATTGTTTCGATTTGAAACATACGCACGCACGAATGCAACGAATTTGGGGTGCAATAAAACCGGGTGACTTTTGTCTGGCCAAACGCTTCAGTTCACATGGTTGCATAGCTTCGAGTGGAATAGTCCATTTTTGGTGTGTGCGTGTGGGGTGACACTGCCACTTCAAAATCGAACAATCCACCCTCATGTTCACCGCCGTTCCGAATTGTGCCTCATTCGAAATTCATCATGTCAATTTAAAGGCATTATACAAATAACATCGGTCGAAGATATTAATCTACACTCAATGGGAATATCCCTGATATTCCGATTAGATGCATACAAATTTTCACACCGTACTAAAATCATTGTCAATCGTATATATTTCAATTAAATTACAAATTACACAGAGAGAGAGGGAAACATATCGAAACCGATACATTTCATAAATATAACGTTAATAATGATTATGGTGAAATAATTAATTCGACAATCTCACGTTGTTTACATTCTATTGCGCTTTCCCAAGTCCAGAAAACTGCACACAATCTGTATCGATTTGCTGTTTTATATCGTTCATAGCAGTGAAATACATATTCCACTTTTTGTTGTTTTGCTTATGATTTGTGTAGTAGTTGTGTATTTTCCACCTCTCTTTCTCTCTATGTCTCACCGTTTTATGCCTCATTCCTTCTATTGGTTGATCATTTCGCCACTGTCATCGTAGTTGTGCTGCCGATGTCGTATGC
The DNA here is from genome assembly GCF_009176505.1 of Sitodiplosis mosellana. Lineage (NCBI taxonomy): Eukaryota > Metazoa > Arthropoda > Insecta > Diptera > Cecidomyiidae > Sitodiplosis > Sitodiplosis mosellana. The sequence continues at coordinate 5,889,699 of NW_022601467.1, read as the reverse complement.
CTATTTGTACTTCTTTTTTTCATTTTCTGTCATGTGTAAAATAATCTGATATTGCATTACATGCCACCGGATGTATGAATTTGCCTTTTCTGAATTTTAAAACTCGAACGCGCCGTGCCTTCACATACATTTTTATATGTGGAACTGTCGTGGTCTCATGACCGAACCGCAGTACTATTCTCTCTCTCTCTCTCTCGCTCTCTCTCGTCAATATGCATACAATGCAAACACACATAGACAAATGTAGTAGCCAGCCAGTAGGCCTACAATGAAATGCAATCATTTAAAAAAAAAACAAGAGAGAAAGAGAAAAAGAAGAAGCAAAAAAAAACAACCTTTTAATACCGAAGATTCGCTCATAGACTCAATTGCACAGATGGTGCCGTTGTTTACGTTGAGGTATATGTATATAAACAGAGAGCGCGAATAAAATGCTAGTTGATCGTCGTTGAAATGTACATATATTCTGTTTTTTTATTCGAATCCTTGCAACGTGTGTACTCTCCATACAACTGAAGTTGTATCAATTAAACGTATAAAATCGTTTTTTTTGTTTTTATCTCTCTCCTCAGTATTATGCAATGATCTGCGATGTGTACACACCACATATATATGCGCGAAGCGAGAGAAATGAAATCAAAGCCGTAGCAGTAGCAGTAGTTAGTGTTTTTTAGTCGATCTCGCGATTGAACTGTTAATAATAAAAAGAGAACCCGTTTTTTTTTTCGTGCTAACCATCCAATTGTATTTCGTAATTACATTATCAGGCATAAAATTGAATTTTTATTTCTGCATCATCTACTGCCTCTTCTCGCCGATCAAATCCTCATAATGATTACACAATCTTAATCAAATGATTCATCCACGTTTATCTAAATGTTTATTCCTTTCTCTCACTTTTTTTTTTGGTTGCGAGTCGATTATCTCATGACAATACCACAAAAAAGCGATCAAAATACAGAGAAAAACCCAAACATTCTAGTAGCATCATGAAAACACTCTTCTCAATCAATGCGCTCATAATCAAAATCGTTCGATTTAACAAGTACTTTTTTTCGGATACACACGTATTACACATTGCATCGAGTTGTGCTCCGTTTTCTTCATTGCCCAAACGAGAAGCAATGGAAAATGACACCGGATGTATAAATTTTCAAGAATACATTCTCCGAACACACAGATTTAGTACGTGATAGTCGCTGCCATCATTTTCATAAAAATTGATGATGAAGAAAACGAAAACCTCGATGTCTGTACGCTTTTTTTGTCTCTCTGTAAAATGCCGTGAGCCAATGCAGCTACTCAATAGTCCTTTGTATTAAAAATAGTTTTGATAATCAAAATGTTTGATGTATTCGAGATGAGATGAGAGAGAGACAACCGAAAACGAAACAAAACAAGACAAACAAAAAATATTCTAAAATGAAAAGAAAAGAACGTTGAAAACGGTCTATTTGCTGTGATTAAGCACGTGATCATTTCAAAAGAGATTTCAATTTATTCATTTTGGCGAGCTTCTTGACAACAACAACAACAACGGCAGCGGCAGCGGCAGCAAACATGAAAACTGCTTGTAATATTAATAGAAAAATCAACAACGACTCATTCGTCACCGCAATCGTATTTTTTAGCTTTGTTTTTTTTTTCGTTTGTTGTGTCTTCAACCAAGATAAACATATAAAATTACAAAATAATGATTAAAGTCAATAAAGTTGCAACAAATGAAATGAAATAATAATGAGAGAGAGAGAGAGAGAGAAAAAAAAAACCAACAATAACAGTGTGCCCCTCCAATTTTCTCCTTTTTAAACGTTTATTTATTCATAACGAAAATTACGTGCATGGCATACACTATCAGTAGTGCACGCAGCAACAGCAACAGCAGCAGCAGCAGCAGCCGCCGCCGCAATACAACACAACGCCAGATATAGTAGAGAGCAATAGCTAGAGAATACCAATACACAAAAATATATACGATATAATATCGGAGCTAAACTCGTTGTAACATGTACAAATTGAAGGCAACCGACCAGGAGATATGCATTCATTGTGAATGAACGAGCAGATGAATGGAAAAAAAGCATGAATGAATGACTGAACGAATCAATGAGTAAAATATATGAATGAATGAGTGAACTTCAATCGTACAGAGAGGGAAAAAACACATAGCGCGCCATACAACGTGGAGCGCTGGCTGTGTAGTGTTTTTCTTCGTCTCTTTTCTGCTTTTCTCGTTCTCGCTCTTGCTCAGCAAAACAGCACAATCGTACAAATCTTAACACAAACTTGAGCTGCATATGTGAATGATATCAGTTCCACTTTCATGACAGAGTGTTGGGCGACAACGAAAAAAGAACGAACACAAATGTGTGTACACAAGAGAAAACCGAGATAAAAAGGCATATGGGAGAGAGAGAAAGAGAGGCTGAAGAAAGACTGTGTACTACATCTACTACGTAAATGACAAAAAAACAACAAACTTGTTCAATTCCGAGTGGTCTCTAGATAGGTAATAAGGATATCAATAGTAGTGGAAATAAATACAGCAACAACAACAACAACAACGGCTTATGAATGAATGCAAATAGAAAAAAAAACTAAATAAATGGTTGAGAAAAAAGCGGTTGCAATTTTTAGACTTCTTGTTTTCTAAATTTATAGGTATCGATCGCTTTGCAGTGTATTGTGTATCGATCGTAGTTGCAATCGGATTTTTCAACACGTTTTCAACAGTCCGAATGATATTTCCTTCGAGAAACGAGCTGCACTGAACCCATTCGAATGTCTCTGTGTGTGCATGATAGTTTGCACGATCTCGGACAACAAATATCATTCTCTTCAGATGGATTAGTCATTAAAATTGAACAAAATCATTGGAATGCATTTGCAATGTTGTCAATATATCAGAGACCACAGGCGTATCATTTGTTTCGATCATTTTTCATTGACCAAAAAAAGGAGAAGAAGAAGAAGACAGCAGCAACAAGGTATTATACAGACCAAAGTCATAGCTTAAATTTCTGGTGTGTTAAAGCAATTTTCGAAAGACTTATGCCGAACATCAAATACTTTGCTCAGTTTGCCTGCTGTAATTCTTTACCTCATCTTTTTTTTCTCTCTCCATTCCACCCGATGGTGTTGTTGTTGTCTTCCTATTTCTTATTCTTTGTATGCTTGCTTTTCAAAACTCTCCCGTATGTGCATTGTGTATAGTACGGTGTGTGTGTATTTTTCGTCGAAAATATTCTTTCATTTCTATTGCCGTGTAGTTCTTCCTCTTCTTCTTTTTTATTATTATTATCTTCTCGATGCTTTTGAATACCGTGTCGCAGGCAACAGAGAGAAGAAACAGAGAGATCCTACAGACAAAAAACATATTTCGTATTCTACTTGCGTAGAATTCTTCGTACAACATCTCTTTCTCTCTCTCTCTCGTTCGCTCTCTCTCTCTCTCTTTGTCTCATTGTACAATGTGTATGTTGTGCTATTAGTCAAGACTGCATACGGTTGACGATACCTAGTATAAAGATAGAGATACCGGAAACGGTTCCGAAGGGACGGGAATTTATTGAAAAGAAAGGCATACAGGGCATACATTATGTATTGCATATAGTAAACAATTTTGTAAAAACAACAACAACAAAAGACACAACAAAAACAACTGCAACGTTGATGACGATGACGACGACGCTGACAACGGCACACACTATTCAATGTGCATTGCATGAGGCTTTAATGTGCTGGTATAGTGCATCATTTGAACCCAGTTCAATAAATTGATGTTCCATTCATGAATGCAATTGTTCGACCATTTCGTCGATTTATCAAAACACTTCTCAGTTTGGGATCCTCGTTGTCTTTTATTTCATTTTGAGATTTTAACATCACACATCATTCGGTGAAATTTTCTCTTGAAATCGCTTTGCCCGCACACCGATCGATGAAATGCAGGTATCCATTTTTTTTATCGATCGATGTTGAAAAGTGTAAAGTGTCTACTTGTGGTGCTACCCAATAAACTTATCTACTCCTTGTCACCCCTGAAAGATATGGAACAAAATCATCAACTCAACGAGACAAAAGGGATCGTTTCGATCATATCGAGAAAAAAAATGTTCTCAAAAAATGGTGTACTGTACCGAATTTGACGAGTCGTTTTTTTTTCTTTCTCGTTCCAAACTCATCAGACAATTTTACCTAGATGCAATTAGTGATGCAATAATACAGGCTGACCGACCGCACAGCGCAGTGTGCAACGCAATCATATAGACACACACGCGTCACAAACTTAACATACATAACAAAACGAGAAAAAAAAATTGACCGGATATAAATGATAAAAAGAATTAAAAGCAACAGCAGAAACAATAATCAACTAGATTGTTGGTATAATTGCAATTAAAAGTCATCTAAATTTGTGTACTCAGGCGTGTTGTGTCCAAGTGGACAATTTCAACGTTTCGAACGAAGAAATGTGAAATGAAAAAAAAAACAACAACTAGCAGAAGAAGAATCATCGTCCACGACCGAACCCATAATTTAAATGACTAATAAAAACAATTTAAATATCCAAGTGATGAGCAGATCATCAGAGCTATCATTGACGCGAGCGCACATTGGCCGAGTCAGTAGCAATAGCAACGATTCAGCTTGTGTTTTTTTTTCGCTTACTCAATTTTATTCGCTTTATTTGTGCGTTGTGTGACAATCTTGTGTGCTATTTTACATCTTGTTATACTTCACCATCATTGGAAATGTAGCGTGAAACTGCAAATTATATGAGCATATTATGATTATCATTAATGTGGTTTAGTTTGTAATTGTTAGGCAGTCGTGTGCGATCGCAAGTACACTCACACTTCATTCGAATCAAGGCATTTCGTTGCAATCCAATTTCGATTCGATTTGTGACTGGAAAGAAAGTGCGCCTATCGAATTCGAAACATTATTTGATTTGACAGGATTTTCTTCTGCTATTCTTACAATTGCAAAAGTCATTTAAATCATTGTTTTTATGGTCATAAATAAACACCGCGTCAAGTTGGAGAGAGAGAGGAGAGAAAAAAACACGCACACAGTAAAGTGCATATTCAACACATGGCGCACGTAGTACGATCGACTTTTGCCATTGTTGAGGAGATTTTCATACACTTCGAAATGAAAATGAAAGAAAAAACTAACAACAGCAACAAATGTGAACAAATAATAATGAAACAGAATAAAAAAATACTACGACACCGGAGCCGGTGTATACTATATATTATTTAAAAGTATTTTAAAATAACGAATCTTCATACGATAATAGCTTATACATGCAATGTCGTATTCCCCACCTGTGCGAGTTTTACCTCAAATGCATTCCCATAGGTTTTTTTTCTTCATTCATTCTCTTCCTTCTTTTCGTTAAAATTTACTGACTCGGTTTTGCACTGTACGAATGAATGTGCACAAATACACATACACAAGCACACAGTCACACAATTGACTGAAAAGTGCATAGATGTTGTGTGCAGAAGTTGGACTCTCTCACGATGACATATGTGTATGTGAGTGAGAGGGAGAGAGAGACAAAGTCAAACCGAGAAAGTAATGAACATAAGCCTGTTACAACTGCTTCATAGGTTCATTTTCAGCCATACAATCGAATTGATAGATAATGGAACAATGAATAAGAACCATTCGCGTATATGAGAGATTTGCATTGTACAAATACAGGGTGGTTCGCATATACAATAGGTATGGATTTCTATTTGTAGAAAAACCCCTGCGGCCAATGCTCATATCCGAAATGACCATACGGCAATCAATGATCGATCGGTTAATCGATCAATGGATTCGATATCGAATGGAGTCTGCGTTAGCTGGCAACCTGCAAAAGAAAACTGTTGCATCTATCATCAGGAGCGAGCGACACATTCAACAAGTCAATGCATGCCAATACTTGCTGCAGCCGTAGCAGCAACGTCGGCAGCGATTAAAAAACACACACACAGAGAGAGAGAGACACCTAGAAGAAATGTAATAAATGAACGGGGCACAATCACAGATCGACAGAAAGAAGTCTGTGGCCATTTGAATTACGGCACATTGAATGAATGCGTAGAAATAATAAAATACGTCTTTAATGGATGGCATGGATATGAGTGTAGAAATGTACTCGGAGTCACTCTAACAGTCACCTACATAAACTGTACAACATTATGATCACCAACACGCACATACATGCACAGTGCACACTGCACAGTGCGCACTCATACCCATACACACGTATTGACGTTCGGAACCGTCACAACGGACCACCAAATATATAAACACAACACCGATGATGCCGACAAACGACAGTAAACAACAAACCCACTTGATGTACGAGAAAGAGAAAAAAATGGTGTAACTAATACAAATATTTTAGACAAATATATGGAAGAGAGCAAGAAAAAAAACCCATCGCGCGCATTTGTGTATGTATTGGGGCACTTCCGTTACACATCCTCAAGCGCGGCAACAACAACAACAGCCCAACCGACCGAGAAGGTGGAAGCGAGAAGGAACAAGTTATCGAGCCAAACGATACACACAAAAACACACAGAGCAACAGCAGCAGCAGCAACAACAACAACAACAACAACAACAAATCGTATAACTGAAATACGACTTTTCATTCACGTTCGTTAGTTCTGATGACAGAGCGCTAAAGACACTACCAGATACTTTTATTCTGTGTATATCGGTCCGTTCTCTCTATCTCGTTAATATTTTTGCCCGTTTTGCTCGTTGTGAAAATTGTTTTCCGTTTACGTAAAGTGCTACGGTTGTTGTGTGTGCAGTTTTTTTTTTCTGTTCGTTCTTTCGTTCGTAAATTCATTTTCGTTCTCGTTTTCTTGCTATTAATGTTCAGTTGTTCAGTTTAGTTTCTCGTACCGATCGACAAAAATCTTCGTCAAATTATGACTGTTGTGCACGAATCGTTACACAAACACACCCAGAACAATATTTAACAAAAATGTAATAAAGCAATTCTGTGCTCCAATTTTTATCATTTTTATCAAATTTAAATCCAACAACAACAACAACAACAACATCGAACAAAAATATTTTTTTATCCTTGTTTTGTTATGTAGTATAAATATCGTTGAATGCAAAGGAAAAATGAAAAAAATGAAATAAATGCGGGAATTTCACATGGCCGATTACAACGACAAATTTCTGGCTTTACTTTTGTGAATGGTCGACTTTTTTGTTTCTCCGTAATATGGTTGAGTTTTATCAAAAAACACACAGCACAGTCAGGATGGACTGCTGATTAAATATATACATATATTGAGTTCGTGTTGACGTATTTTCCGCACCAAAAGCTGTTACACATGCCAACGACAATTTATTTTGCGAATGAATTTTGAGATGTGAATTATTCTGTTATCAACCGAAGAAGAAAGAAGAAAAAAAAACACAGTGTTATTTTAAGTACTTTTTCATCAGAAATTATTGATGAAATCATAAGCATATCGCATACGTTGGGACGGTTGCGCATGCGATTCAATTATTTACATCTGGTGTTTGAAATTCAAAAAGAGAGAGAGAGAGAGAGAGAGAGAGAGAGAGGGAAAAAGGCGAAATTGAATAAGCCGCCGGCTTTAACAAAAGCTACATTGAAAAGGACAAATAATAATACATCTCGGTTACCTTCAAAGATCCCGGTGTGTCTCTCTTTTTATTTCTGAGACGGGATGAAAAAGCATCGTGTTTCGTAATCATAATCCTATTTTTGCCACATGTGATCGTTGAGTATGATCAATTTGAGCTGGTTGTTCACATAAGCCAAATCACTACTAACCTCAAGTGGATAAGTATGCGAAGTGAGTTTTGGTATTTCTGACTAAATTGAGCAAGTAAACGATTTTTTTTCTTAGAATTTTATTTTGATAATCGTTGGAGGAGTTGCACATCTATTTGCTATTCATTTTCGGTTCAGCGCCTGGTAGATTGTGATTGCGCGCACGTTAGCACACACTCAACGAGATTACACTGAACAATATTTGCTAAATGTGTTAATCCGACCGCTTGAATATATTTCGAGGTCTTTCTCAAGCGAGAAAATATACACACAAACACCTAAAACATTGGAAGGCATATGCATTGAAATCTTCTCACAAATATCAAATATTTCTATGTTGAAATTATCATTTTCGCATCGATTTGTGCAAAAATATGCTCGCCACATACACAGTAGCAATGATGAATGGAACAGAACGAAGGAAAAAAACGTAGAATTTTATTATGGCAAATGAAAAATGGAAAAAAAGAGTAAGCGCTAATAAACGAAAAGAAAAACGTATATAAAATGTTTTTATTTGAATAAATTAAACGGTGTTGCGATGATATTTTATGATTGCCTGACATGCACAATTAAATTTTTAACTCATTGTTCGTTTCAAAAGCGTTTCCACGAATATCATTTGGTAAACAAATCCAAAGCCAAAGCCAAATGTTGTACTTGCTCATCGCATGGCAAAGGTATTGAGAATGTGCCAGCTGGAATGATCCTCGGTACGGGCCTTAAAGTTAAATTTCTGTCACTGTCAGCAGTATTGAATCAATTGACATTTTTCTTTGTTTATGTTGATTTTGCACGCAACAAAATTAAAATCTTTCGAACCACGAGTGTGAGCGTGCGCGTGATCGAATGTCTGACGATAATCAACATTCGGAAGGGAAATAAAAATCACTTCGATAACCAGCAACAAGAGCAACCGCATGTCTGAGGTTTCAGTGTGGCACATTTAGTGCGCATTTCGATATGATAAATATATCCATTTAAAATATTGTTTTATTCCTGTGTGTTTTTTTTCATCTGCTGTTCTCTGTCTTCGTGTTTGATGTTATAATCAGCGGGCTCGTCCGAATCGTTTAGAGGATTTAATTCCCTCTTGTTAAACAAAACAACAAATGTGTTTTCACAACTACTCAATAGAAGTGATCATAAAGGGCGACCTTTTCAAGTGGAAGTGCGAACAGATTGTTAACACACACACACACACACACTCAGTGCACAAAGCACTGGAAAAAAAACACAGAGAAATACAACAAGTAACGTGCTTATGACTGCCCATGTCCACGCAATATATTCATATTAATAATGTGCCACGAAAATTTATGCTTCTTTAACGAATTAACGTAAATACATTGATTAATAGTCCGTTTTTTTTTCTCGTTCATTCGCTCTGTGTATATACTCCACTCGTCGTTGTGTGCTCAACAAAAGAATCAACGTATGACCCGCAAACGAAAACAATTGAAAACGTTCTAATTCAATTATCCGAAACGAAACGAATAATAAAGTGAGTCGTCATACATGTTTGAGATGCATGTAGACGGGGGCATCACACATCATACGTATTGTTTGTGCTTATGCTGAGGCTGTGCCGCTGATATTATTTCAGCTTGACAAAAGAAGACACACACACACACACAGTGGCTTAACCGTATTTATGATTTGATTAAAATGTACGTTGCATATCCCACTTTGTAATGAGATCATTACTTTTAATTAGAAACAATTCAAAGCTATTCAGTTTACTTGAATGCTTAATTCCTTCAACTTATCTACCCAGTTTATTCTATTGATGAATGTTTCCAATTTTTTCCAATATATGTGCACTGGCACATACAGCCTATTAACTCACGAAGCACAAACTACTCATCTTTCTCCTGACAATTGGATACGAAATGACCTAGTGTATTTATTGTGCACTTCACTTTAACTAGATGAATACAATGTCAAATTGTGTAGCAAATGTACACAAAATGATGTGCATGAGATGATGATGGCTGCTGATGCTGATGCTGCCGCTTTGTCGAGTTCAATTCCATTTGGCTTGAATTCATTTATCGGCCAGATATTGATCCTATTCTCATTACAAATTCATGTATCTGTTGTACACGCCGACAACCCAGCTCAATTAGATTGGATAATTTTCGTGCTGTTTTTGTCGACCACACTTTATCGCATTGAATTATCAAGTCTCCGGGCATGTAAATGCTGATGGGCCAGTAAAGAGGCCATTTCAATTATGAAATTATTCTGAATGCCTTTTTTCCCAATTTTGATTTTCGGATCAAAAAAAAAAACACACACGAGAAGTTTGCTTTTTTGCGAAGCACGGCGAAAAAAACAACAACAAGATATATCGCTGATCGTGATGACGTCAAACGTATACATATTTCAATTTTTTTAATATGACAAAAAGGCGTAATTTCGTGCGGTGTGTTTGTGTGCGCGTTTGAAACTTTAGATTGCTCACACCAATGACATCGTATCATAAATAAAATTAAAATCACATAAACAGGCTTCGAAATACTTTCACCACTCACAAAAGGAATCAAGTGATTTCTTTTTCTGCTGCGTTGTTTTTTCTCGTTTTCAAAAGCTGTTTCGAACGCATAGACGTGCATTCAGTTTTCCCCCTCTGTACACACATAGAATGCACATACTCACACATAACTCGTTGAAATATTTTTAAAAAAATATATTTTTTCTTCTGATAATTATGCAGTGACTTAAAATGATGGAAACGAATTAAGACGTTATACATTTTCGACGACAAGCAAGAGAAGAAGAAGAAGAAAAAAACCGTTAAAGCAAAAAAACAAAAAAGAAAAGGAAAAAAAAAGTGTAAGATGTCACGATTTGTATGCTCAAATTTGGTTACTTCCGAACATTTAGCTTCAATTCATCGTCTGAACACGTGTTAAAAGCAACAGAATCATTTTATGACACAAATTTATGGATTACTTCTGATTGAAACCCAGAAAAAAAAAACAAAGAACAAATGCGTTGAAAATCTATTGAATCGAACGACGACCGAAAATGTTCAAAATGTTGACGCCGAAGCGGAAAAAAATTCACTGACAAACAGATATCTTGTGGTTGTTAAAAATTGTTCATAATGACTTAACTATGTGTTTTTCGTAATTATACTTGCCATTAAGCATGCGTATTTGTTTAAACAACAACAAAAAACAAAAAACGAATGTGTTAAAAAAAAAACAACAACAAAAACAAAAACAGAATGAAATACTGACGAATAAAATATATATGTATACATAAACGAAGGGAAGGAAACGATCGAAGAAAGAGAGAGAGAGAGAGACAAAAAAAAAACAAAATACTCAGAATGAATGGAGTAAACATTTTGTCGTGATGTTCTGACTTTACTTGCATATAAAAAAGAGTTCAATATTAACACATCGAAGAAGAAAAAGATATTCACAAAGAACAAACAAGAGAAAAACAAGGGATAATCGATCGATAAAAAAAAAACAGATTTGAAAATGACCAACGAATGGATCGATTGGTCAGGTGAAAATCGTGTACGAACACCGTTACGCGGTGGTGGTTGCAATAATTTCTTAAATAATAACTATACAAATCAAAAAGTTATCTTCGGAATGGGACTAAAAGCAAATACACTAATGAAGTCTACACAACGACCAAAAGGTAAAGACAGTTTTGGTGGCATTTGTTTGTTAAACACACACACACACATTCACATAGACAACAACAAAAAATAAGCAAAAAAATTCGATTCAAATGTATGAAACTGAAAATTTCCCCACATTTGGAAAATCCTATGCAATTGCAAACCTTTTTTCTTCTTCTTCTTCTTCTACACTTTTCTGATCCGTACCAATCAACACACAGACTAAATGTTGAACGATTTGCTCTTTTTTCTCTTTCTGAATGAATGGCAAATGCGCCATTTTCAACAGACAATATGTCATTTGACCTCGATAGTCGAAGCAGAAAAAAAATCCTCTCGCACAATGCGGGCATTAACTCGTTGAACAATGCGAATTTGTCAAGGATTTACTCTTCCATTAACATAGCAATGGCCAACAATGTGTTCTTTAGGAATGAATTCCATAACAAATGTTTGTCACATTTGTTGACAATTAGAAACTGTGGCACCGTTAGGCTTTGAACAACTATAGAGAAAAATCTCTTTTTGACTTATTGACAAACAATGTGTATGCCTTTCGCATTAAGAAGGACATTCCAGAGTTAAGCCTTGATTTTGCACAATGTTGTGCAGTCAAAAACCCCCCAAAAAAACCCGAAGAGTGAACGGAGCAAAAGGAGAATTTTTACACATTTCACACGTTTTCAACGGCATGCTTGCGCACACACTGATTTCCGAATTGTTGACTTTAATTGCATTTGTTCATTTCCATTTACAGATATGCCCGTTGGTATGCCCCCATTGACGCCTGGTACAAATAAAAAATTGGCCGAAGTATTGAAAGCATCGTTTGCATCTTGGGAAAAAGAAGCACAAAATCGCAATATTACTAAAGGTAAGTGAATGATATGGGTAAATATTTTTTTTCCCATTGACTACTTTGTTAAATCCATATAACATAATTGACTACTTTGTTAAAATTGATCAAGTTTATCTTGCATACACTTTTTCAATGCAACATGAATATCATATATCCTCTCTCGCTTCGTGGATAATTTAATTTTTTCTTTTCATCCATTGATGTTTAACATTGAAAATCGTCCATTGCTCAAGATTATTCCATACAAATTGTATTTTCCCTCCAACTCTTTTTCATCGAAGCATTACTCATGAATCGGCCAATCAACAACATGCTATTCTTCAATGATGTGAAAAAAATATTGGCTGGCCATATTCATAAGAAGAAAGAGAGAGAGAGAGAGAGAGAGAGAGAGAGAGAGAGAGAGAGAGAGAGAGCGAGAAAGAGTAGGAAAAAAGACGGTGTTGGAGGAAGTTATAAAGGAATCCCTTTAAATGCATTCGATTTATTCGCATTTCACATTAAATTTCATTGAGAAGCCACTTGCTTTTGTGTGTCTGCGCGGCTAATTGATTTAGAAATGTGAAATGAAAGCCATTTAAACGTGTATGCATCACAGTGTGGAATAAAGCATATTATCGTGGGTCATGATGATATGGAGTAAAAAAAAATGGTAGAAAGTCACGTATCCTTATCTGATGTCAACAGGTAGAAAAGAAAAACAAGAGTATTAAATTGTGATGCTCGACCGAAGCGATTGCCATGAATACGGGAAAAAAATATATCGTAAAATTGAGTGACGGTGCACAAATGTTTTTTTTTTCGGGCGAATTATTTTTGTCTTTGTACATTTTCAAAAGGGAAAGTTTGCAAATATCATTTATTGAGTGTACTTATGAAATCGTCCACACAAACAATGACCTCATGAATGGATATTGGCGCGCGTGAGAGAGCAAAATGCCATTAACTTTTTCTAGTACAAGACATTTTAATCGCAAACGCAACCGATAATGTCATTTTCCTGTGAATGGTACGTTGTGTGTGTGTCTGCGTTTTTTTTTTTCATCCACTCTTCTCGTCGTCGCTTCTTCATTTTAAGCGGCTGACAGATTGTTCATGAGTTGACATTTTTCATAATCAAAGCCGCTCGTTCGTTCAGCCGTATATGGTGCAATGTACGATGATTACGAAGATTGCGGCATCGAACATTTAATTTTAATTTATTTCTGCTTAAAGTGTGTATGCACACAACATCAAAGAGATGTGACTTTGCTAAGGAGACGAAGGACCCGCAAATCGGTTTCGTTTTATCTTTGCGCATCGACGCATCCAGTCCACTTTGCTCATTTGATTGAGCTGCACGAAATTAAAATTGGAAATGTGTGCGTGCGTGCGTGCGAGTGAGCGAGTGTGTGCATTTGGAAAAGTAAATAAGGGCGCGTGAATTTTGTGGCCCATACTGACAAATTACAAATCACAGATTTGCCCGTAGCCAAGTCGCATTTCAATACAGCGCGCTTATTATTTTGTTTACCAATTAAACATTTGTTAAGAAGCGCAATTGCCAAGACACAAACAGCGCGAGGTGCTAAGACACAAAATTAATTAGGATCATGTGGAATGCTCAATGAAACTAGCGTTCATATATCTTTTGGGAGATTAGCGCCATGGTTTGCCCCCGGGCAATTTGTTCAGGTTAACGCGCTCGTTGTACGAATGAGAGCAACAGGGCACACAAACTTTGCACTCGCTCACAAATGCTCGAGATTTACTTGTTCGGTTTTTTTTTTGAATATTTATTCGGTGTTATTGTTTTTTTTTTCTGCTGCTGGTGCGATGCCACCAGAGATGAAACAATCGTTTGCAATTACATGAGAGAAGTCAGACCACAAAATCTTGTTCATTTCTCTCTCCCGAATTTCTTTCTATTCCATCGCACCACTACGACGTTTGCGCTCCATTTTAACATGCGATTTAATGGTTCGCTAATTTAAGAGGAAGCTCTCGATGCTCTTTGATGTTTTGCTACTGCCCATCGCACAGCATGCATTATATATACACACACACACACACACATTCTTTCTTTGCGCTATCTTTTTTCTCCATTTGAAGCGAAATTTGTTTTCAAAAACGAACTCAGAGAAAGAGAATAAAATGTAAATAGAAAAAAGCCATCAAGTTGCCTTAATTGAATGAAATTGTGATCTAATTTTAACTACACACGCCAATTATTGCCTTTGGATGAAGAGAGGTAAAAAAAGAGACGTAATGAGAAAAATTGGTAAAGCCGGATATAAGAGAAAGAAATCTTACACGTTGAAATTTACAAATATGTTTTCTAACCGTATGCGTCGCCAGAAAGGTCAGCTAAAATATGTGAAGAACATGACAACTACCGAAAAAAAACAAATTGACCATAGTGTATCTACCTTAAACACTTCCCAAGTTTTTATAACGTTTTTATAATATACCAAAACTGATGCAATTACAGTTTTAATATGAGCGAAAGGAGGTAGAGAAAGAGAGAGAGAGAGAGAGAGAGAGAGAGAGAGAGAGAGAAAGAGAGAAAAGAAAACACTGAAAACGCTTGAAAAATACGCTCACGAATAATGAGGGCTAATCGGAAATAGGCTTGATGTTGATTTTTTCATGTTACTCCCCAAAACTCACCGCTTTTTGAACTACACACAATTATGCTTGATCTCATTTAACTCGAACGAAATTGATGATGGAGCTGCTTGTGGTGTGGACAGAAAAAGCTGTCGTGTGCGTTTGGTCGTTCGCTTTTTGTTCTCGCTAATTGTACTATTACGGAATGTTCCCCAATGATTTTCACCAGAATTGTTTTAGCGTGTGCAAAAGAAAAACAGTTTCTAAATGCTTTTCTTTCTGCCGTGATCAGATCCCCGTCATTGGAGCGAGGAGCACGTCGTTTGTTGGTTGAGCTGGGCTACAAAAGAATTCTCACTGGAGTGTGTGAATATTGAAGCATTTTCAAAAATGCGCGGTCGTGATATGGTTGCCTTAGGCCGAGATGGATTTTTAGCAAAAGCTCCACCATTCACCGGTGATATTTTATGGGAACATCTAGAAATTCTGCAAAAAGGTAAGCAAAACATTTTAATTGGTAATTAGAATATTGTTGTAGATTGAATTTCATTCATGTTTTCAAATTGGCCCAACGGTTAGAAGCCGAATAATATCTTTTTGGCTGAAAAAATCTTTTCATAGAACTTTATGATTCATTTGAATGAAATTTGGGGTTTTTTTTTTTTAAATTAATATCTGAAATTATACGGTTCACATATGATGTTTTTTAATATTTAGAACGAAGAAAACGGAAACATTTGAGTAAATAGAACACAATTAAATTGATAACACGCAAATAAAACAGGAATAATAGCCACTGAGCACTAGGAATTCAGAGGAAATTCACAGATTTGAGTCATCAGTTTGAAGTAGTTGAATTTTTGATAAAATTGACACTGTACCTACTGTCACAAATTGTAAAACCAAAAGTATTTCGTCATTTTTTTCTTTTCGACGCGACGATCAGAAAAAGGAGAAAATTTTGTGATTTTTGTTTTTTGATCAGATTGTCCGAAATTTGAAATGTTTGCAATCCAGTATATTCAATAGCCCAATCTAATCGTAATGAAATCAGCATTCTATTCAAACAACACACACACACACAATACATGGCCGATACAGTGGCGGAATCCATCTGAGCATAGCACGTTCATGCCTTCGTCGTCATCATCATCATCATCGTGTTGAAAAATTGCATTAAATTCGTTATTTAGACATGTAATTCAAATGGTTGAATGGAATATTTATAAAACATTTATTACATTTCATGTTATGTATTAGAGCGAAATAGGAACATTGTGTGCAGGGCAAATACAGCCGCTTGAATATTATATTAGCTTGGCTCAGCTTTTTTGTGTGTGTTGAAATGAAAAAATGAAATAAAATAACAAAGAATTCTATAGTTTACATCAAATAGATGTCTGACTAAAAATAACAGACACACATGCAGTGTGTGTCACAATAGAAGCGAACCGAAATGAAATCAGTCAAGTTAGAAGAATTGAGTGAATCTAGAGAGAAAAGCGAGCAACGGCAATAGCAAAAGTAATAGCAGCCGCAGCAGGAGAAATATAATACATCCAACACTCATTAAAGCACACTCTCTAAATGTATATTTGCATAAATTTTTTTTCATTCAAATTGAATAATATGCTTTTGATTTGTTTTAGTGGACAATGTGGTGTTTCGGATTTTTATTCACCAATTGTTGGCATGAACTGTTTGATCTGGTCTTCGTCTCTGGGCAGAATCGTGTCCAATGAATACAGCTTTTAATACAAATCAAGAAAATCTCTTTGGTGTGTTCGCTCTTACCTTTAGTTCGCCGCCAAAACGAGAAAAAATCAACGAATAAATAGCGTCACCCTGACTTATCATGTCAGCATGTAAAGGGCTGTGACTGCCAATTTTCATGTTGTCTCATTTCAATAGGACAATTTTACAATCTTGTTAACGTCGAACAAAACACTGGGTCAGCCATTTTTTTCTTTTCTCTTCACTCGGTTCGCTCACTCAATTCGTTTATTATTCAATAGAAGTGCTTGATTTCATGTTCGATTATAACGAATGAAAAAAAAAACAAGAATCGAGTTCCCGAGATTCGCATCTAAATTGAGTTATTAAACTCTCACTATTATAGTTACTCTTGTCGCTTCTTTTCTTCGTCTCTAGGGGAGGATCTAAATATGCAAAAAAAAAAAAAACGTTCAAAGAAATGATGATGCATTGGCATTTGAATACCTATATGTATGATTGGTACAACCCTTTTTTTCCCTTAATTTGCATATCAACGAACTTTCAGCGTTTGATCAAGAAAGACCTGAATAGATTGAATTCAATTATCGTTTCACACATGGCCAAATCGTTCATATTTACGTATATAAATCGTACGTTGATTGAAATCGTGTAAAAAACAACAACATTTGCTTCGTTTCAGATTGTGAAAAATCATTGGAAAATGTACCGACAAACGTCTATGAATCGGTATGTGGGTCTGAGATATCCGATTTTTTGGGAAATCAACGAACAACACCAAATTCACAGAGCTACACAAATAACAAACCGTTTTCATCGATAACAAACGGTAAGTACAGTACACACACACTCATATATTCCGAGTTTTATAGTTATGGATTTGTATAAACATCATCTTATTTGATGTGTATATACGTGCATTCGACCTCAGCGCATAAATTCTGGTCAAATTGATCAAATTGAGGGCAGCGACTTGCAGCGTCAAATCCTTTGATTTCAATCCTGTGTATATGTGAATGAATCAAAGTGAAATTAGTGTTAAACAACGCAATCATTTTTTAGAATTTATAGTAGTATGTTTAATGTCTGTATAACTAGGGGTGTCAACTGCACAAATGATACAAACAGAAACAAAAAAAAACGAGGAAAAAAAAGCAAAATACTCAACAGACCTCACCGACCGTGCCTCTTTGTCGCATCTCAACCGAATGAAAATGAATAACAAAAAAGAAAAATAAAACAGTGCACTCTGAGCGAGGGAGAGAGAGAGACAGAGAGAGAGAAAGAGCAAGCAAGCGAGAAAAAAAAGAATAACAGAAGCGCACATAATACAAAAACTACTTTCAATAAATATACAGTTGATGTTCTAAACGCGATGTTAATTTATTAAAATTCACGTTAGTCATAGCCGTCACCCATTTGATGTTTATGTATTTAATTTTTATTTACTTGAATCAACGTCAAATGTCAAATGAATCCACGCTCAAACAGAACACAGAAAAAAAAATAAAAGAAAAAAAAACAGTAAAAAAAATGTAGGAAAAAAAGCGCAGCACACAGAGAGAGAATCTACACTACAATGACACCACCAACAACAAGAATAAAAGTAACAATAAATATTGCTGTAATGCGAAGTTTCACATATATACACATATTTGGTTATAAAACGTATCAGCATTCACTGATTGCGACCGTTCCAGTTGAGCTATTTTGAAACAAAAGAAAAACTTCATCGCATCGCTCATTTCATTTTGTGTGTATTTTCGTTTTTATTTTTGTATTGTTGATTCCTGTTTTTTTTTTAATTTTTGTAATTATTGTACCTTTTCGGAAAAAAAATATAGTCATATAGTATGTGTATGCGATCCCCCTTCTTTATATATATATATATATATAAATAGATATTTTTATTTTGACCGTTCGGCTGTTCGACGATATAGAATGAAAATAAAGTAATTTTTGGTGTTTTCGTTGTTTGTGCATTCGTTTAAAAGAACAAAACCTCATCTATTAAATTAATTCAGAAAAGTTAGCTCTTTTCGATACGCATTCGTGAATTGTTTTTTTCTTTTTCAATCCATTTGAGTCTCCTGAGTGCTAAGAGCTATCTCCCTGTGCCGAGCTTGGTTTTTTCATTCGAATCTTCCCAAAAATAAAACAACTCCACGAAATAATAATAATAATAATGAACAAAAACCTTCGAATACACTGCAGCACACTACTTGGAATACGGTGTGTACGATGACGTTTTTGTGTCCGCTTGAGCGAATCCGTCTCTGCATCACATTTATGTATGCAATCTGAAACAATAATACAGCATTGGCCGTACGCATTGCCCACTTGTTGTGAATCAGTCAGCCAACCAGCCAAGCTAGCTCGACGAATACGTTGCTGCTATTATTTCGGAATGTGTGACTCTTCCATTTCATTTGTGTGCTTTTTTTTTTCTTCTTTCTACTCTCAAATGATGAATTCATCGATTCTGTTGGATGCGAATGGAGTTTTGTTCAGTTAATTAAGCTGCATTCAAGTGAGCAAATGTGCAAAATGTGCATTAGTTTCATGCACATTTCTTGTGCATTTCATCCGTTTTTTTTTCTTACCATTAATAAAGCTATGAACCCTTTGCTATGCCGAAGAATCACACAGATAAAATGAAACTATTTCAAATTTCATAAATAACAACAATAAAGAGATGGTCACACTTCAAATCTTAATGGGAAAAAATCGATCGGCCATAAAAAATGTGCAGGTGTGAGACTATATAGTCCATTTGGAAAACTATGGATTTCATTACATTTTAATCTGTTAAATTATTGAATATTCAATATTGACTTTTAACGACTGAAATTATTCATAAAGTCGAAAAATTTATTGGCTTGCTTCGACCGAAAACAGAAACCGAAAGAGAAAAAATAATAATTTACAATTAAAACGAATTTCGCAACGTGTATACGAAATGGAAAAGAACACACACTTTCCTTAATTATAGTCAATTTCATGTTGTATATTTTTGTGGTTCGATAAATTAATATTGTTTTACGCCACACACACACACACACGGTACTGCTGTTATGTTCGGGTGACTCAGCTAACAAAAGCCCCTGAACAAAGGTCATCATCAATCGTGTGTGTGTGTGTGTGTGTTTCGTTTTTGGCGTAAATTCTTTCCAAACACCGTTTTGGCCGAATACCCCTGCGAAACCAGAGCATGCAAAACAGACCATTGTCAATTGTTGATCTATTTAAGATAATGGCGGTGATTGATGATCTCTTGTTGAGACGAAGAGTGTGGCGCACACGATCTCCATTCTTCATTTCGGTTTTGAGCAGAAGAATAGCTCACGCAGAAGCATGCGTGCATATATGAATCGCATGAAAGAAGAAGAAGAAGAATCAATAATAAATTCATATTCGATCCTCGAACACAAAACAGAAGTCATCGATGGTAAAAAAATAATGAAGGAAAAAAAACCGAAACAAACGAAAAAAGAATCAGGGATTCCATGCAATATTGTGAATCAAAATGAACTTGAAATTTGCATTAATCGTAGATATCTATTCTTAAATATTGTTTGGCTTTGGCAGTGTGGCGGCGCGCAATCACACACACACACACACACACACTCGAATAATATCACCGAAACAGAAAACGAATGAAAAAAAAGCACACAGGAGAATCGTTCGCTTAATTGACGACACGGTAGACGCATTTCATTCGCCGTTTATTCTTTTTGTGTGTGCTGTTGCTCTTTTTTTCTCTCTTCTTTTCTGTATTCCAAATAACTAATACAATGAGCAATTAAAAATAAAAAAATGAAACAAGACAAAGCAACGAAAACGAAACAAAGAAATTAAAATATTATATATAGAGATATATTTATTTTTTGTTTTCGTTTATAAGCCAGTTGCTTTGTCCGATAATTTATTCACAGCAGAAATTCAAAAACGGCCATTACATGTTCAGTATCCAAGACTACATTGAAATGAGAAATTCGAATGCAAATTCAACTGATTTTTATTTTATTTGTTCTCTGTTCCATTCGTTCTGTCGTTGTTTCGATTCTTGATGTGTGACTTTTTTTCTTCCATTTCGTTTATTTTTTTTTGTTGTTCTTGTTGTCTTTATGGATTTGTTGTGTTTTTTATTTTCGAAATTTGTTTCCTTCGGCAATATCAGTCGCGGTTTTCCTTATCAACATTTTTTGTTTCTGTTCGTATTCGGCATATCTTTTCGCAAGGATATATAAAATATTTATTTAGAAAAGTCTAGATAATCACTTGGTTATACAATTTAATTAAAGCAAAAGCAGTTGGTAGTTAAGGCTTTGTACTGAGATACAACGCACTGATATGATTGACCATGTAGGCGATTACAAGGGGAACCAAATCGCTTTGATAATTGTTCTGCAAAATTCAATGTTGGCTAGAAATTCGGTTGGGTTTTACAATCATTAGACTTTAGCCACCGCAGAACTGAACCCGTGCGCATAAAAACGACTTATAAAAACGTCGCCGAACAAAGCGAAACACCTATTTGTTACTCGTTCATTTCGGAACAAATTGTACACTGGTATGTTACGCCGACAAATCTATGTTATGTTTTGATCGGCGATTTTTTTTTTGTAATTCATTTTTATGCTCACGGTTTCAACTGTGTGTTGGTGTGTGGCTTGGAATGAACAAGCAACACGAGATGACCTGTGTAAAATTAGGAAGAACAACTACGAGAGAAAAAAAAATCGACCAAATAGCAACAAAATAATAAAAGAGTAAGAGAATTTCGACTGTCGTGTGGTACAATGCATGTTCAACATTGGTTGTTTCAATGTTTTTGTTTTACATATCGTACATATACGCGGTCCCGAGTGTGTTTGTGGTAGTTCAACTCAACAGAGAGCGCACTCATCGAATGAGTTGACTTATTATCCCATAGCGCGTTGAAGTTTTCTCCTGTGAACACACAATGGGTAACAATAAAACAAACTAATCGTTTGAATAAACGCTGTAGCTGTTGGTGCTTTGGGTACAAATAATAATGAAACGTGAGTTAATGACTGTGATTCCTGTCCAGATTATTTTATTGTTTTTACTTCAAAACCACTACTATATGCATCCATATGTGTGTATCTATCTATATGGCCAGAGTATATCTGCTGCTGCTTCTTCTTCTTCTTCTTCTTCTTCTTCTTCTTTTTCTCGCTTTTGTTTTTAAATATGTGCGCTCTTCGCGCTGTTGATTGTTCATGCGTTGTTTTTTTACTCGCTCCCCCTGCGTGTAACATTTAATCTAATTTTGATCGAAGTAGTTAACATATGAACAGAAAAACCGCGACACATACAGCACACATCGAAAACCCAAACCAAATTACAAATTGACATTGTACAGTTATAAAAGATGACCAAGGCTAAAAAAAAATTAGATTTCTGACCTTTTGAATCGAGCGAAATTGCTATAGTAAAAAATGAAGCACAAATCGAATCGCGAGAAAGCTTTACTAATGAAAATAATTCGAGACACACATCCCCAATTCGAGTTTATTTGCTATTTCGGGTTTTGCACGCTGTACGTACCTAGCGATGTGAACAGGCAATTAAGGACAATGTTTAGACCTTTTTTGCCACTAATTTGAAATCAAGACAATTTCGAGTCTTTGGGAAAATGGTGATCATTAATGGCAATAATTTTGAATTATATTTAATGAAAAGGCCAAAAAATGCTTTACTTTGGTGGTAACAGTGTTTCTTGTTCGAATGGAACCGAAAAAAATGGGATCCACCCATTTCTCGATATTTACTATTCAGGCTTTTTCGTTAGTTGAACCCAACTCATTGCCAAAAATCCATCCAAATTTCGATTAAAATGTCTATGGAAGACTTAACAGACAAATAAGTAGGCCCGTGCAAAAAAAAAAAAAAATGACCAGAAACTTGCAAAATCCACACAGCAAGTCAGCATTAAAATTCAGAAATATATTTGTTTTATTTTATGTAATATTATGTTATGTCAAGGCATTTCGATTCCGATCACTTGTAAAAATGACCGAGGCAAGCAGCAACACACAATGAAATAGGAAAATTGCAGAACAAAACATTCGATTAATTGACAAAAACAAATCGCATTGCAATTAAAGATCCAAAACGAAAAATGAACAACAACGAAGACAACAAACAGCAGTAGCAGCAGTAAAAAAAAACCTATGTGTAATCTTCAATTATCAATTTATTGCATTTGTGCCGCTTCCATCTCTGTGGACGAATTATATTGGGCATATATTCGACAGTAGCACGTAATGTGGGCCGTACTTTTTATATGCGCGCTGCGCAGGTACGAATGCCAACAACGAAACATTTAACGTAAGTTGGCCCAGATGTGTCTTAAACCAAAACGAAGATATAATATGATGAAATTGCTCATTAAATGGATGTAAAATATAAATTATAGATTCGTCCACATCATTTATTTAAAATATATTCACATACTGCCGGTGAGTAGTGTAAGCGCGCGGCGTGGTCGTGCAAAAATACAAAACACGGCAGAAAACGATAAAAAAAACAAAAGAAATAAAAAAGAAGCGCGCGAGTACAAAACGCAGAAGCGAAAATAGTGGACAGAATTCAGTCGAGCAATAAGCACCGTTTTCTCGTGGTCAAATGATGTGCTTCGTACGTCATGTATTGTGTCAGAAAATGGCGATTAGTATTGGTTAAGCTATTTTGTGCAGATAGACCTCATCTAATCCGCGATTGGTACACACGACGTCGTACACACCAAATACTATATATATATATATATATATTTTTTTTTAATATATATTTCAAATGCTTGATGAGTAAGCAATTCTCCAATGCTCATCAACATGTCGTGGTTTTTTTTCCCTATTATTGCTGCTGCTGCTTCTTCTTCTCATTTGTTTCGAAATTGTACAGAGACCTCTCACAATTCGCCTAACCTTTCATGAATCGCTTTTTTCGCTTCTTTCGTTGAACCATTCAGAGGTAAAAAAAAACGTGAAGCTTTGTGTATTGGGTCTGCGGTTGGTTCGATTCAGCACCAAAGTGGTGGTAATTATATACGGTTTTTTCTTTTCTACTTCTGTTCATTGCATGGAGTTTCACCCGAAAAATTGTGACGTCTGAATCTGATTGCTTCTTTGAGTAGTCATTTTGTGCATACCGCACTTTACATAAGCTTCAGTCATTCTCTCTCTCAAACTTTTCAAGACAAAACATTTTCGCAACCATACAATTTGCGGATGAATTTAAGCATAAAAAAAACAAAAATTGACCAAAAACACGTATGACAAATTCGCCATTTTAATTGAAAGCAAAAATGCGATGAAATACGTTTTCGATTGTGATTTTCGGAGAAAGAGAGAAAAAAAACCAATTCCACCTGAATAGATTCGCTCACTATTTCGATATTATTGACCGTATTCAATGGTTCAAAACGTCGAAATAATTATTGCATGGGAAACCGAAAAATTCCACGATTTTCAGTAAAATCGGAATATCGCCATTGATCGACGATACGATGTGTAAAAAATGTTGAAAAATGAAACACACAGACCAATCATTTGTTGTGCGAGAGATAGAGAGCACGACCGACCGGGCCGTTTTGTATGTGAAAAAATGTATGAACACACGAGCGTGATGAGATAATAGTGTAAATCTAGCACCGCCTCTTCTCTTATAACGCAAGCCACATAGCGCTTTAGCGTCGCATATACACATCATTGGCTCACGCAGCACACAGTCGATATACTCATACACACCAAACAGATTCTTACATCCCATTCTCAAACAATCGGCACGAAATTCGGTTTGATTCGTTTAAATGCGCAAGAACATAAAATAAAACACACCAGCAAAACAAACGAACAATAAGTGCCAAGATGTGTATATAAAAGCGCTGGAAAATAATAGAGTTTTGTGGCATGTTAGCACAAGCTGCAATGTACACCACAGCGAGCGAATGATTGTGAGATAGAGAGAGAGAGAGAGAGATAGAGAGAGAGAGAGAGAGAGAGAGAGAGACATGGAGAGAGAGTGAGACGTTCAGAGATCTCGTTTGTTGCTTGAGAGAGCGTTGATGAGCTTATGGTGTGTTATTGTTGCGATGCTCAGTTCATAGCACATGCTTTGAGTCGTTGTCGTTGTTGTTGTCGCCATCGTCGATATTTTTTTTTATCATCATTTAAGTATACAAAAACATTTGATAAAACGGCAGGCATGCGCGCGAACGTACATCGATTTGTGAACGGAGATTTGTTCATTTTTTTTTTTGTTCAAAATGTCTATATGCACAGTGTCTGGCTGAGCATTTTGCAAACAGAAAATCCCTTAATGAACTCGATACCGTATGTGTGGATCGCCTTTCGTGTATCCATTTTTCTTTTGTATTCAAGGCTTTTTTTGTCTTTCCAACTAATGCGCATCGAGTGAAACATTTCTCTTTTGTTCATTATTATTTGATTCGATTTTTTTTTCGGTTCATGTGTGTGTGTGATAGACAAATCAACGGCACACAGCCAGGCCACACAACGCATGCATAGTAATAATAGAGAAAAAAAAGATATTGAAAGAGAGAAAGATTGCGCCATTGTTGCGCGCACGCGAGAACATTTTGTTCACAGATAGTACCGTGTTGTTCATTGGCAGTGAGAAGTACTACACACACATACACATGTTGACATTACAAATGTGAGAACAAGAGCATATCACGAACCATATATTTTGAATTTAAAGAACATCTATATAATTGCACTACATGCAAGATCGTTGCAGCGAATCACTGAACACCAACGGGGAAAAACACACAAATTTTCCACCAGATTTTCTTTGTGGCGCGCGCGATAATTGTTCTATGCATCAAATTCGACCGATGCACACAGCATAAACAGTTTGTCATGTTTAAAGGCCACCAATATAATAATCAAATTAAAAATGTGCACTTTATAACGAAGATAAATAAATACAAAAAATATGTATATTGAAATAGACGACAACATACGAACGTTGTAAGCACTAACAAGATCTATTATATATACTAACATCCGGTGACCATTTAACCGGATGTTTGACCGCTGATAATGTAGAAATGCTTGCCATTTTGAAAAAAATAACCAAGAGAGAGAGAGAGAGAGAGAGAGAGAGAGAGAGAGAGAGACAAAGAGCAACGATAGCGTGTGCATGATTCTGATTACAGTTCATTCGGAACGCGCTCGCTTTTCGTGTTTCACTCTGTACACACCACATTGTATTGAGCTGCTTTTGATATTATGATTCATTTAAAATTGCCAACGACTTGGAACTGCCACCTCGAATGTTTGATGATCATTTGATCAAACGAATGACACAGTTCACAATATATGTGTATCTATCGCTCATGATATCCAGAGATAGAGTGAACAGAGAGTCCGAAACTAACAAAAAAAATTGAGCACAATTTTTTGTCTTAATTTCTCGAGCAAATCAGAGAACATCGCAATAAAAATGAAATATGGCGCTGCAAAAACGAACATTGACTGCGGCATATTTTACACGAGATCTTCGACTCAACAAAATTGGCATCGTTCAAACTCATGGTTTGCGCATTAATTAATGATATTGTATTTCAGTTCGGTTCAATCCAATTCAAATCATTCAAAAGAATCATAATTCTGATTCAGTTGGTGAGAATCATCGTTTTATAGTCTTTTATGAACTTTCAAGCTTTTCGAAACATGCATAAAAATGGTCTAAGCAAAAATTTCACAGAATTTGAGCACCACTGAAGAAAAAAAGGAAAAAAAAATCTGGTTTTTTTTTCAATAAACGTCATTATCTATGCGAGTTTCAAACGAAACAGTCGCATTCAATGTAAAAGAATTGGCCAAGAACAAGGATCATCTCAATTTTCTGTGGAAATGTTGAACGGCAGAAAGGAGAGCAAGAGAAGCGAACGCTGAAAATTAACTCTCAATGAAAACCGTAGATCGTGCGAGCAATATCTTGTTTACAACTTTTTCCAACGAAACAAGAGAGATATATACAACCGTATTTTAAAAACATAAAAAAAAGAACGTTGTAAAGACTCAATCGCACCATTATTATCGTTGTTGGCACTAGTGCGCGTTCCACATGGACGTATCATGGCAATTTAACAGAATTTGATTTCTCGTTGCGTTGTCGTTGTTGTCGTCACCGCCAAGACATTGAGGATACAACCTCATCGATCAAAACGAGTTCCTTTTTGTCGCCTCCCTGCAATATTTGTTGAGCTTGTTCAAATACGAAGAAAATGAACCAACACAGCGTACCAAAAATCAAGAAGAAGAAGACGAGGAGGAGAGAGAGAAAAAAAATGACGAAGTAAAGAGAAAAAAATTAGTTCTTAAATATCTTATTACATTTCCGCTCTCTTCAAGTTCTCTTCCTTTCAGTGGAAGTTTTTTTTTACATAATTATTGGTAGGCTTTATCATTATTCCACTCATATTTGGGATATTTAGTTCTATTTAATGTTGTCTTTTGACAGAGAAATGTTGAAAATTCTTCTTTTTGTATTGACACACACACACTCGCTCGCTCGCTCGCTCGCTCACTCGGAGATTGTCATTGTGCATTGCCTGTCACATACATGTATACACTTATGGAAAATGCAAAATGACTAGACATAGGTAATAATCATTGGTTCAACGTTGATGAATCGCTTCTCAATTTTTTTTTCTCGTCTCTTTCTTCTTGTTCGCGTTATCCTTTTGTCATTGTCGATTCTATTCAGTTCACCTGAATGCGTTTTTCGTTAAAACGACAACGAATTAAAAACACTTCATATAATATGCTCGGCGTAAGTAAACGATAAAAAGTGAAGTGAAAATAAAACATTAAACTGGAACAACCGGAAATTGAACAACAGAAGTGTTTAACGGGTGCGATTCACGTGACGAAATTTCGTTTGATAACTCCTGTCTCTAAATTGTATATGTATGTATATGTGTCATTGTATTCCATAAATCTCGTATATCGCATTCCGATTGTTTTTTTGCTTCTTCTTCTTCTTGGCTTCAATTCGGCTGTATTGCATGAATAGCATCTTGGGCGTGTGTTCATTTCCACTTCAATCTTAATCCTTTTATTGACATCATTGCTCCGTGTGTCGAAACGAATGTTGGCCTTTTATTTACTCCTTTTTTCTTCATGCTCATTGTATTAGTCTTTTTTTTGCGTCTTCTCTTGCTGCACTTCAATGCTTGCCATGCCTACTTACCTCACTTATCGGTAAATATTATTTTACAAATTGATTTGAAGAATGGCTAAAGCACATTCCTTATAAGTACTTTTTTCTACAATTTACTTTCCATTTCTCTCTCTCTCTCTCCCTCTCTCTCTCTGTTTCCTCACAAAAGTTTCATTCATCGAAAATGGTTTTAACTGTTGTAAATCGCTTAAGAGCGGTTCTGCATTGATTGCATATTGCTCGTGACATTACAATGGATTTATTGTGAACGAAAACGATGCATTTTTTGTCGGGTGCGTGAAATTAAGACTAGTTTTTTTTCTGTTGAAATGATCAATTACCATAATAGAATCATTCAGAGAAATTTGGACTTTTACAGAAACGTTTTCGTCTGAATCAAATGGCACGTGGTGATTTTTACCAATTGTTCATTGTTCAACTTTGCATTCAA
Source organism: Sitodiplosis mosellana (assembly GCF_009176505.1). Classification (NCBI taxonomy): domain Eukaryota; kingdom Metazoa; phylum Arthropoda; class Insecta; order Diptera; family Cecidomyiidae; genus Sitodiplosis; species Sitodiplosis mosellana. The sequence continues at coordinate 5,861,369 of NW_022601467.1, read as the reverse complement.
AAATGGGATCGCATTGATTGGCCCACAAATAGAGCTGGAAAAATCGGTTCAGGATCTCAATCGTAACTGACCGAATATTTCCACGCAAAATGTAAATATTTCCATCAAATGTCTACAATTTGTAAGCATTTCCAAACGGCATACATTCTCTAACCCTCTATCTCTCTTCTCCATGCTCATCAGCCGCATATTACGAATCGTAAACAAATTTCATTTAATTAATGACATCCCCTTAAATGCAATTTGAACGCAATTTCAAGGAATGGGAAAATTTCGTTGCACACATTTAAAAAAAAGTAGTCAATTTACACATGTGCGCTGTGTTGAGTGGAAAACCGTGGGCCGCGAATGCTATTTAAGTCGAATAATGTATACGTTCGGAAGGGAGAATATGCATGCACACGTGGAACCCCCGCATAAACGAAATCGAGCGGGAGACGGAGAATGGAAAGAAAATAATGTTGCTTTTAAAAAATAAACAAAAAATTATAAGGGAAAAAAATGGAATTGCATTCGTTGATAGATACAGTTATTGCGAGTTCTCATGCACTTCAATTTTTACCTCACCTTTTTACTCGAACCGAAAAAAATACACACACAAGAAAAAATATTCCCACGGATTCACTTGAGTAGTTTTTGTACGCAATAAAAATTAAAAAACACACACACATGAATAACAAAAAAAAACAACAACGCAGATACGATTTTGAATGCGATATACAAAGTAAAGGCTCTTAATGTAATTTATTCTTTCACCACTCTCCTTCATCTTTTCGAATTAATGGAAAGCCGACGAGAGAGCGAGAGAGGAAACTGAATTGAACGGGGAAAAAACTTTCAAATATTATGACAGTTACAACAGTCGGTACGCAAAAACAACATGATTACAAAATCATTTGCGATGTTTTTCAATTTGGTTACCTTTCCGATTTATTGGCTATTTCCACTTGATGTTCTCCTGTTGCCCCAAATAATTCGATTGCGTTCGCATTCGGTCGGGAAAAATACCCACACCATCGTCTATTTATAGGATAATGAGAAAGTCAGACTTCGCAGACTTTTTTTTCCTTCGTTCGTAAATCATATTTTCATCTCCTTTCTCATTCTCGGTGTTTATGCATTTTCGGAAAATATCTTTTGGGTTCGCACCCTCACTCGATCGATAAAAATTTCATTTGAAAAAAAAAAACAAAAAACGCGCACACACAAAATTATGGCTTGGAAGAAGGAGAAAAAAACACACCAGCCATTCAAGGTTGGGAAATGAAAAACGAAAATGTAATTTTACACCCAAAAAGACTATCGAGCCACTGCTGTGTGGGAATGTCAATAAAAGGCCCAGTATTGTGTCTGTCGGTATTCGAACTCCGATGGCAAGCGAAAAAAAAAGAGTGAGAGAGACCCTATGCTGCTGAACTGAAACGCATTTGGCTGACTGAGTTCAGAATATGGTGTACGTTTCTTCATTGGCAACCACGACGACGACGACGACGGTGACCTTTTTACGAAATGAAAATAAAAAAAATAAAAAACACAACAAAATACAACGCTACACACTAAATAAATAAATTAGAAAACCGAAACACTGGCCGCTCACTCGGCAGCGTTCTTTCTCTCTTTTTGCCTTGCTTTACGATTTGCCGGTCGGCTCGCTCGTTCTGTACATGTTCTCCGCCAATCTATTTTATAGTTTAAATTAATGCCCTTTCGATTTGTGTGAAATTGTGTGCATATTTATTGTTTTATTTCTTTGTTGTTGTTCTAACCTAACAGCAGCAGCTCAACAGCTCAGCAAACTATTGAGCATCTACCAGAGACAGGTGGCTGGCTCGCTGATGCGAAAAATACCAACAACAACACAACACCGCCAGCATGCAACAACAACAACAACAACAACAAAAAAAAGAACAAAATTGACAAAGACGGTGAAACATAACAGGAGTATACTGTCACGCATGTAGCGAACAAGTTACATTCATTATCCCCCAATTTCTGTATACTTTATTCTCTAACCAACAGTATGTGCGTTTTTTTTTCTTCCTCCAGTAGGAAGTTGCGATTGCCTCTATACTGTTGGTTGGCGTAGTGCACTTTCCATGACCAAGTGTGTTCAACATGTTTGTTTACAGATTTGTTTTTTTCACATCCTATCTCTGTTCGTTCGCTTTGCGGTGTGCAACGATGTTGATTCTTTTTTTGTTATGTTAAATAATTTGTCAGAATGCGGAGATGATTTCACGAGTATCGAGCATTTATTGAATTTGGTTGGCAGTTGGTGTGCAAATGAAAGATGCCCATACTCTGTGCGATCGGTTGGTTCTTGCATTTGGGGGAATTCCCCAAGAAATAAAAAGCCTAAAATGAGCAGAATACACAGTTTGGGGTGGTTGTCTTGAATGATAAACCAGAGATGCAATTTATGCTCAATCAAATACGAAGCTGCAACTTCGCCCCGGCGAGAAAAAAAATACAACGCACATACTGTCTTCAAAACAAATGAAACATGCTGAGGGCTTCACAATTTTTATTCGATGCACCACAGTCATCAACTGTTGTTGTGCGCAAACCGATTTTTTTTTTCTCTCTATCTCTCTCTTCGTTGCTCTTGCTGTAGGTTTTTCGTTCGTGTATGAGTTTTTACTTCGTGTATGAACGAACGTTTGGTGTACAATTTTTACTTTTCAAGTGTATGCGCAAAAAGCGTAACATATTGTGCATATATACTGAAGAAGATGTTAAAAGTAGGGAATGATGACGACAAACAATTACAGCAAGAAACAGTGGAGAATGAGAAAATGTGCGTTTGTATATGAATTTGTGCTTACCACACATACTCGCCGGAATCGAGCAACCAAATTCATGTAGTGTAACCACATACATACACATACAGTCACATCGTAGCCGAAGCGCTTGGCTTGTGTGTACGCGTTCGCTGCTGTATGTGTGAGACAAGAGACTCACATTGGTTTGTTCGTTTCTTTTTCGTATGGTACCGAGTGAAAAAGTTGTGTCGGCTGTTGGACTGCTGTTCTCAGATCAATTCAGTAGTCTTAAAACGGATATCGACGGTTACGAACGGAAAAGAATCAAGATTAACGCGGAGAGGAAACGAGACTCTACTTCTTTTTTTTTTACTGTATTGTCGTCAGTTTTGTATACGTCGTACACTTGCCAAAGAAAGGCCAATTTCAAAAATCTCGTTGTGAATTTCTATTTTTTCCATAAGTTTCTATTTATTTGAAAGAGTTTTGACTGAATTTTTTTACTCGAAATTATTTGTATATTTTTGGTGATCATCATAAATTGTGTGTGTGAAAATGTGATCGCAAAATCTGATCACTTTTTTTTCTCTACCAAAATAAATCGTTTTTTCCAACTCACTTCGGTGAGAGAATTTTGAAATTGTGAATTGATTGATTTGTTCTTGAATGTGTAATGTGATTGACCAAGTTTTCGAATAGTTCACCAATTTGACTCAAAAAGAACGAACGACGATCAAATCAACGCAAAGCACCAACTATTGAATTCAAGTGAAGAAATTCGGAAAAAAAAATATCAAGAGAAACCGAAGAAGTAGAAGAAGACAGGAAAAGCTTCATGCATAATTTCATTTATTTGATTGAAAAGTGCATCAATTCAAAGTGTTAAGTCTAGTGCATCAAACCCAAGAGGGTAGCGTAAGCACCCCGGATCATAAAGTTTTACCAAATCTTGGTGACAGTATGGTTTATCAATCATTCGAGTTAAGTGCCAGTTGTGGTGGAGTCGATTATTTGCCACCACATATGGGTGACTACGCACCATCGACCGCTGCTTTATACACAGATCTCGATACATCAGTTTATAGCCAAGGTAAAAAAAAATTAACAACCAGACAGAAATAAATTTTTAAAAAGCGAAGAACAGATCACTTGTGTGTGTGTGAGTGCCCAAAAAATGCCGAATCGCGCTATTTCGCATGGAATTGTTGCCGAAATTTTATTTACTCTTTTAACAACAAATGTTGGCAAGAACCTTTGATGCTAATGTGTTTCATTTCATTAACTCAAATGAGCAATTCATTAAAATTTGGAACGCCATTACGCCGGAGTATGGAAAAGAATGCGGAAAATGAACAAAAAACACAAAAATTAATGAAAATGCGCAAACACATCCATCACATCGAATAGAATCATTCCAATGCGAACGAAACACACGCACAAATAGCTCAAGACAATTAATGGAATTGGAAATATCGTTCCCAAGGATATGATCATACATTTTATGTTGAATTTTATGCAATATTTTCGGCTATTCGTGCGCATAAAAATCAAACATATATTCACTTTTCATATGTCAATGTCATCGGATGTTGGGTAATATGCGAATCAACTTTCGATAGGATTTACTGAAACAAAACCGTGGCGCAGAGTGTGTTGCAAACGAAAGAAAAAACAAAAACAAAAAACCAAATATAATTTTTCCATTGATGAGTGCATGCGATCAGTCCACATAATAACGCGCACAGTTGAGGAGGAAAATGAAACTGCTTAATGTGGTTCGTTTTGCGATCGTACACGCATACAAACCACATTTCAAAACGCACTAAATCGTTCTGATTTTTACGTAGAGCAAAAGCTTTCACGCTTTACTGCCCTTTCTGGTTCGAGGATTTCAAGCATTTGGTGCTCATTGAATTAGACGAATTTATTATTTTTGGCTTTGAAATTTTTAAGTGCATAAGAATTTAATTGGACGTCAACAGTTCGTCGTTCAAAAGCTAACGAAAAAAAACACACAGAACAACAACAACAACACACCGTAAAAAATATAATAAAACAATTAATTATTTTGCCACAAAGAGAAACGAAGTTTTATATGAATGTTTTAGATTTGGACGCCGTTTTCAAGGCGATTAGAAGTCATTGATTTTTAGTCATTATTGCCGAAATGCTAGTCTTGAATCGACATTGAGCCGCAAAGGTTTAGCTTTTGGTAGAGTCTTGCGCATAGTACTTATGATCGTCAAACTCTTTTTAGCACTGCCCCAAAAATGGGAGATTTCTTTATAAATCAAAATGCACGATCTCGACGAGACAATGTCTCTAAGCGACCGAATTGACGGCCCATTTGGTACACTTGAGTTCGGGAGGCTGTTGTATAGCCTGTGATCTGGCCAGTTATTGACACAATTGCTTCCAATTATTAACATTGGCCGTGTAGTCTCGCTCTCATCGTTTGGCGGAGTGCACCGTACATGAAGTTGAGTCACACAAAATGTGTAAAAAAAATTCGCACATGGACTTTAGCATGATGTTATGTGGTCAATCGAAGCCAATTTAGATGGTGTACACATTAATTCTGTTAACGCATTTAGACGAGCGTTAAACGATTATACGCATTGTCTGTGTGTGCTTATGTGTATTCACAGCAACGAAATAAAGACCGCCAATAATAATGGAAAAAAAGGCGAAGAAAAAAAAAACTGGCGTGAATTTATCGATACGTGCAATTTTCATTCTCACTTTCATTTTAATCTATAAACACACGAAGGAAATTATGAATTAAACATGTCAGCATGTGTAACTTTCTAACTGCCAATGCAATTCTGACCTAGTTTCATTTAATTTTTTATAGTGGTTTTGTGTGTGCGTTCTTTATTTTCCTCTTTAATTCGGTCGTTTTGCATGGATAATGCCACAGCATAAAAGGAAGTGAGAGGGCTGATGTATAACTTAAACGAAAAGAAGAAGCGAAAACTGCGCTGATATATTGTGCCTTTTGGTGCAAAAGCGAAAATTGTATCTGCTGTACTCACAAACACATTTGGTTGATATTTTTGACGAAGAAGAAGGAAACAAAAACATTGCATTTGGTTCTTCCGCATAGAATGTACGATCGGAGAAAGATGTGGATCGAGAACGGGGCAGAAGAAAGGGCTGCATACGATATGCATATGGGCCAAGTTTTGTTACGAGAGCTGTACTCGTACACAGCACACGTCATTTTCATCAATAATGATGTAATGCATACTTTGATAATTTTATGTCAATAATAAATTACCATATTTAAAATAAAACATTTTAATTCCAAATTAATGTGTGGCAGTAGTCGTTTTCGTCGTCCTCGATGTCGTCGTCGTCATCGTCGTTGTCGGGTACGCAATGGATTCAACGAAGCGCTGCTATGTTAAGCATGCTTATTCGTTCGCTGAATATTATACACACAAGAATATTGCGCAGCTTGCATCAAATTCGCAAGCTGATGAAATGAAAATAACTGCGTATATCACTATTATTTCTGCTCTTTTATTTTTCATTTATTCATATATAATTCATAGCTGTGCGCAAAACTGCGTGTGTGTATGTGTATATGTGTCCGTCCATTCATTTATATTACAATTGTCGAAGCCGTTGGTGCGGGATGATATTTAAAATGTTAAAAATAAAACAACGCTCAACGGAAATCTCATTCTTCCGAATTTTAAGCGAAATAACACTTGTGTCGAAATACACACAATCAAAAGGAACAACAACAATAACTGGCTCGTTTTTTTTCAACGAAAAAAAAAAAGAAATCGCGACCAGCCACAGACGCACACAATATTAATTCATGTGCAATTATTTACTTTAACCGGCTTGTTTCACAGAAATGTTTGTTTTCCAAGCAATGTGACTTTCTGATAAGCGGGGTGTGCGTTCTCGCCTTTTGTTCAAAACACGATGCAGATTCATAACAAACAATATTATCTACTTCCTAAGCGATTGTTAAGTAAATATAAGGCCAGCAGTTTTTGGGCTATTTCACAGAAAAAAAACATGAATTATTCAAACTGAAATCACCAACGGTCATTCATATCGCGTATCGGTACAGAACGTTTTTTTTTTCTCTTTATTTTATCAACAATACAAATGAGAAATATGCCTGACTTACTCGAGATATCCTTGCACTTGTGCCCAACACCCCCTGTGTGTATGACAGAGATTTGTTACAACCGAAAGAATTGTGATAAGAAAGAAAGAAAAAAAGAGACTACAATACAAATAATACATCAACAAATGACCACAAAACACGGATTTCGACCGATAAAGTACTCTTTAAATGACGAGTTTGAAATCAACACAACAACTAACATTGTTTTATTTTTTTAAATCTAAAATATTGTCTTAGCAAATATGCTCGTTTTTCAATTTTTTTTTCTCTCTTTACCGAATGAACAAGAATGTTTTGAAATATGTTTTGGGAATTCTTAACTAATTTCCGGGCAAATGTTGAATTCATTGCATATCAACATAATTTGGTTGCCACTTTTTTTTCTTCTGTTCTCGCACTTTATTTCGAAATATGCGTTTGTTCTGACAATTTTCTCTTATTATCTGGGAATATTTATATTTCGTATGGTAAGAATGATTAGTTTTTTATTTGGTGGATTGCAAGTCACTTTGATCAAGCAATTCGAAAATAGCAAACCAATTTGACAAAGGGTCACACAAAAACCATTGTGTACTACCAAACGTGTACCATCGAAACCATCTTCATTTTGTTTGAAAGTTGACGCTTTGTTATTCGTCACTATTGAATTCAACATCGATTTGCTTACCGAATGGGTCGTATTTTTAATACATGTACAACAATTTTGTTTCGTTTATGTTGTTGTTGTTGTTGTTGTTGTTGTCGTGTTTTTTTTCTCAAACAATCTTTCATCTCCAATCGCACGCTTTTTTCCCAATTGGAAGCACAAAATTTGACGTTATTTAATTGGTGTATACACATACACTTACAGTCGCGTTCGCTTCGAATCGATTCATTTCGTTCACACTTGATTCGGTAGGAAAATCAGTTTCAACTCATGGGCGTGGCTTATAACAATGAGATTTTGGGTTGAAGTTATCAACACCATTACACGTATTATTCAGTCGCTTGCGAGCATTTCGGCTATTGAGCAATAATTTTCAGCATTGAGCTCAATACATTTCGTCGTCGTCGTCGTCGTCGTCGTTGTTGTTGTTGCTGTTGGATTGAAGATCTCATGAATGTTACGATTTAAATCAAAATGATGTTGTTTTTTTGTTGCACATTACACAAATACATTTTTACGAAGATAAATGGCCGAAATATGTGTGATTTATGATTATGATTTGTTTTTTCGCCATGCGAAACATTATTTAATGATATGCAATGATCTGATATATATATTTTATGAATTAAACATGATTTTAAGCGATCAATTTGAAGCGAATTCTTTGTGTTTTTGTATGCATTTTTGCGTTTTGAATTCGGCTTTTTTTTGCAAAATATTCTACATTTTTACTTACTTTTTCTTTGGTTCGATTTCATTTCATTTAGGATTTAATGCACCTCATGATCGCAATGAAAACTCCTCACCATCATCAGCAGCAATGCTGGCACACCCGCAACAACATCAGCCAGTTAGTCAAAATTCAATGTCATATAATGTTCAAGTAAACTCAGCACACAAGAACATCTCGAGTTCATCAACGTCCACTGGAGCATATAGTATACAAAATATGAAAGAAGAACCGAATACAGGTGCAAACAACTATTCCAGCGCTGTGAATGGAAACGGTCCAGATGATATGGCAGTAAGTACAAGTCAAGAAATTTACTACGACATTTGGTGCAATATCTTTTTTTATTGGAAAACCCCGTTTTTTCTTTCAATTTGATATTCGATTTTTTTTCATTTTGCATTTTTTTTTTTTTGAATTTCGACTAAATCGTTTTTCTTCGACATTCTGTAGAGTTTCGGTTTGTTTACTCATCCCGGTCCATATGAGGAGCCTGAATATCATTCACTGTCACAAGATGCACAGAATCAACCACCGTATTTAGAAAATAGCCCAGAATTTTATGCTGGTATGCTTGAACAGAAATACAATCAACCATATCATAAAAACCCATTCAATTCACGAGGTAAATATCAGCGGTGCAGTCGCTTAATTCCACTAATTATTGTTAACATAAAGCGATGAAATTAATTGCATTTTTTTTCTTTGTTTCTTTTTCAAATGTTGCGTAGGACGTTTTCATGATAACTATCCCGATTATTCAACCTACGATTCACCAGCGTTCCAAACCGTACCCAGTAGCACAACGTCATCGGATCATTGGAACGTACAACATTCTCACAATGGGGATTTTCAGCATCCGGTTTACATGACAACGATGGGAATCGATAAGACGATTCTCGGTGGTTATCCAACAGCTGGTGGTATTCAATGCTTTAACGGCACCGGCCCAATTCAATTGTGGCAGTTTTTATTGGAGCTTCTGATGGATAAAACTTGCCAAAATTTCATTTCATGGACCGGCGAAGGCTGGGAATTCAAACTCACCGATCCAGATGAAGTGAGTACTTTCGACGGATTTGCTCTTTTTTCCACAATTTTATGCTTTAAAGCACATTATAATTACAACTGTTTAATTTTGTTTCGTTTCATTCAGGTTGCACGACGATGGGGCGTACGAAAAAATAAGCCAAAAATGAATTATGAAAAATTAAGTCGCGGTTTGCGATACTATTACGATAAAAATATTATTCATAAGACCGCTGGAAAACGATACGTGTACCGATTCGTATGTGATTTACAAAATTTAATTGGGTAAGTCATCGATCGATCGATTGATTGATTGATTGATTGATAGATCAAATTGGATCTGATCAAATTTGATGATCATTGAGTTCATCCAAAGATTTGCAATTCTAATTCGAATGTTCCATTTCAACAGGTGTTCGCCCGAAGAACTGTGCGCCAAATTAGACGTGAAAACTGAGAAAAGGGACGACGAATGAATATACGTAGCATAGACTTTTCACGGAAATCCTCAATCCAGATTTATACAACAGATGAATAATTAAACACAACAACAACAACAAATCCATTTCAAATATTTTCATTTATAGATTTAAAATCCATTTTTTTTTGCTTCTGGTATCTTTTGCTTTAGAACAAATTGCAACAGACATTAAATAAGTTGCAAACAACTGCTCACAAACTATCGATAGTTAATATTGAATTAAAGAAAACAAAAAAAAAGGCAACAGAAACAAAATGAAGAAGAAGAAGATGGAACATATTTTTAAAGCCAAAAAGCACAAAAGCGTTGTGAAACCAAAAGGAAGATGGCTGAAGTTAGCTCTATTAAAGTTATAGATATCAATTCTATTAAAAAGAAAAAAAAAAATTAAACACGGATCAAAGTGTGTGTGTATGTGTGTGTGTGAGAGAGAAAAAGAAGTGGAGAATGAAAAATTTCAATATTTACATGTAGTAAACTTGATGTATCGTCAATTTATATTTTATTAAAATTTAAAAAAGAAGAGTAAAAAATCAACAAAGAAAAAAATGGATTTTGTAATGTTTTTAACGTATGTAATGTCTGTAATATTAATTAACAACAATGGACAACAATGACAAAAGAGAAAACAAAGAAAAAAAAATGAGCAAAAAAAAATATCAACCGAAAAATAAATACTTCAATACTAGAAGATTAGCCTTTTTAAAAGCGAAAAGATAAATATAAATTTCGAATGAATTATTAGTTAAAAAAAACCGAGTACATTTTTATAAAGTTTCTTTTAAAATGAAATCGATTAGCACGTAAGAAGACTATGAAAATACAACAAAAAACAAAAAAAGCAATGTATTGAACAAAAAAAAAACTAAATTGAACGATATGCAAAATTATTTCAATGAAAGTCAATGCGCAGTGTTCGATTCACACATTTTATGTTTGTTTTTTTTTTTTTTATTCAAATCCGATGATTCCTTAATTTGAGGTCTTCAAGCAATAATAAACGACTTTTCGTTACGACACAAAAATAATCCAAACTCTCGCACATTCATTTTTTTGTTTCTTCTTCTTCTTAAGTTTGCATTAGGGTGCATTTTCTCCTCTCTGTTTTCTTCAAATTTCATACAACACAATTGTTTATTTAACGAATGACACAAGACTATGCATCGAACACGATGATTTGATTTGTTTTTTCTCCGTTCACTTCGTCTTGTTGCCGTTATTTTTTTCTTCTCGCGAACATGTGATATCAATCGCCATGGGAATTGAGAGTTTTTCATAAACTAAAATGGAAATCGGAACCGATGATGATTCATTTGTTTTCAGGATATGCATGTTTATCATACGCAAATTCCCCAGTTGCCGTTGCGAATTCGAACTCAAAACACTACTTGACCGACTCGTGAACAAATCTATAATCTCAAACAGAGGAATGAAAGAAAAAACAGAGAACATTGCAAATATGGTGCCTTTTTTTTATCAGTGATACTACATTCGTTAATGTATTTAACCGATAAGTTGGGCATACATTATTGCTTCAAACTGTCTGACTCATTCTCGTCTCACATTATCTGCTTTTTGTTTCTTCCAACAACTCGGAATAATTTTGTGTTCTGCTTTTGAATCTGGAGAAAGCGAGAATATTGGCAGAACCGTCACAATAGTGAAGAGCTTTCAAATTTTCAGCCATCATATTTTAAATTACATTTTCAATAAATTTAAATAATTTTTTTAAAATTAAATCACCATTTAAATCAATTTTCTGCTGGCGTTTGCTGTTTCGTAGAAATCACAAACGAAAATCACTGAACTATTGTCGATGTATATGAATACGAATAGAATGAACAACAAATCTGCTGTCTGTCACACTCACATAGCAATTATAAACTGTGATCCCATTCCGATTTTCGAATTTTCTTTGCATTGGACAGAGAAGATTTTGCGAATGAACAAAACGAAAATATTTCATCAAAACAAAAATTACGTCTTAGAAAGAACAAGTGAAATAATTTCGAATGAAAAATTAAAAAAAAAACGCAAAGCTGATCGAAGCCGTTTTTTTTTTTCAATTCCAATGAATGAATATCACCAATAAAATTCCAAGTCGCCATAGATTGTGCTGAATTTCATAATTGTGTTTAATAATATATGCTAAGTGAAGAGTTTTGATTTCTTTTTAAAAATAGAATAATGCAAATAATGATAACAGCTCGGGTTAATCAGAAAACAAAAGAAAAATCCCATTCTCGAACATTAAGTGTGTTCGTTTTTGGGCTCTTTTTTTACAAAAAAAACCGAACGAAAATTTGTTTATTAGTGCTATTTGTGATTTTTGTGTTTCAACAAATTATGACATCCTTTCATAAGAATTTCATCATGTAAATTAAATGGTTCAAAAGTTGAAAAAACCAACCGCATGCAACAAGAAATCGATATGAAATCAAAAAAAGTTTATCATATTGGTACCTGATCCTCAGCTTTGTTGAAAAATAGCGATGCCATGCATGGAATATATGACACAAACAAAACTGATCCAATACAATTGATCCGTAAACTTTTAATCCGTGCGTTGCATATTTATAGGCGATTGACGTTGCCGGTCTGAAGATGTTAATGCTCTTTTCATTGTTTGTTTATTTTGATTTTTTTTACTACCCAGTAACGTGTTGTATACCATCGAAAAAGAAAGAAAATGTCACAGAGAAACAAAAAAAAAAAAACAATTCATCAACACACATAGGCACACAATAAGTGAGGAACAGACTACTGTCATTTGTATCCTATATATATTTTCCTCCTTTCTTTCTGTTTCGCGCGTACTACTGCAGTATATTCGAAAAGAAGAGAGAAAATATTCAGAATCGATGTTACTAAGAAATAAGATTTAAAACAAACAACAAAAACATTATAATCAAATATTCAAGGAAAAAAAGATTGTGATTAGACAATAAATATTGTTCTCTTTGCGTTATGTATAATTTTAAAAAGTAATAAAAAAAATGAAATCATTTTTAATTAGTGCAAATTGTGTTCTGTATTTTTTATTCGTATCTTTCGACTTAATTTAGTTCTTTGATCTTTGGCATGAGTATTGAGTACATATATAAATAAATGGCGATTGTGCTTTGCCGTGGTGAGTCATGGGTGCGTGTGCATTTCAAGGGGATATGATCAATATCCAAAACCGAATGGGTATCCAAAATCGTGGAAGTTCCGTTGCGGAAATCGTTGGTAATATGGTTGCGGTTGACGTTGCTGGAAATGATATTGTTGTTGGTGTTGCTGTTGCTGTTGGTGTTGTTGATGGTGGTGTTGTTGTTGATTTTGTTGTTGTTGTGGGAAAGCCCACGATGTGAATAGACGTTGCCAAAATTGTGGTGAAGTGTACGTATCGAAAATCTCTCTACCGAATTGGAATCGTCGATTGGTGCTGACACTGCCAGCTATAGCACTGATGATGGGTTTTGCTGCGGCAACTGCATTGAAAATCGGTTGATCCTTTTCACATTTATACATTCGGCCAATTTTCTGGATATCATGGTGGCTTAATCCATCTCTCTGACCCATTTCTCTCGTATTACCGCCTCGCTGTGTGTACGTGTGATGAATTGAGATTCACAAGAAAATATTTAATTTGTTTTTTATTCGTCATCAATTCCAGCCTTTCAATTGAAAGTGTTATTTTTAAAGAAACCACAACCATTTGTTTTGTTTTGTTTTGTTTTTCAAGTTACGAATGTATTCGATATCGGTTGAACAAATTTTTCATTTTGGTATATTAAAACTAATGCATAGTAAATAGAAGAATTACCCTCATTGAATGAATGATTTTGGTTAGAAATTAGAATAATTATCTAATTGGATGAAGTTAAGTGCAATAAATAAGTTAAAATAAATTACTCTTCTCTCTCTCTGTTGCTCTCTCTCGCTCTACTTCTCTCCTCAGATGAAAGTTAAATGAATAAATAAGTTGATTAGAGCTTATGAGCTAGTTTTATTTGGTTATAAGCATCCGTCCATCGTCCTTATTTTTGTCGTTTTTGTTGTTGCATTCGTGTTCCGTTGTTGGTTTTCATTTACCCTTGGTTTGCTAAAGCATTACCGATTAAATTGCCCAACATATTCAAAAATGGTCTATTTGGTCTGTTTGGTGCAGGCCTACCTGTTGATACGGATGTCGGTGCTGTTGTTGTTCCATCGGTTTCACCGACCAATTCGTTAATATTGTTATGTGCATTCATTGGTGGTTTTGGTTCCACAATTGGTGCATCAACATTTGAACACTTGTACATTTGGTTAATTTTTGCAACGTCTGCCGATGAGAATGCATCTCGTTGGCCCATGTTATTCGAAGCATAGCGCTACAATAGTCCGCAACCAAATTATGGGGAATAAAATATTGAAAGAGATTTGTTCGGTGGTTTAAGTTAACGTTAGTTATGGGTTAGCTTAATAAATAACTTAACAAAAGCAAAATATGTGTTTTTATAGCAAAATTTTCTGTCTGTTTCTTAAAGCGTTCTTTTTAGCCAATCGTTTTGCTCAGTTTTACTCAGTTTTGGTAGTTTTGGAAGTTTTGGAAGTTTTGGTCAAAGTTGTAGTAACAGCGATACATAAAGTTAATTCTTTGCACATCACTCTCACTAAAATTAACACGTTGGCCCATCAATGAATAGACGACTCTCTAAAAAATCAATCAATTTTTTTTCCACATGAATGACATGTTGTATATTTCAAGTGATTCAATCAATTTTTCGTCTAAACCAAATACATTGGTCTGTGATTTGTTTTGGTTTGATCATAAAATGGGTATGTTGAATGAAGGAACAAAGAAAAAAAAGAGCAACAACGAATAGAAGTGCATAACACAGAGTAATATGATATAACAACAGTTTTTCATGTGATACAACGTTTTGTGGCTGTTTGTATGGTGGCGAAATAGCAATTGATGAATTTCCAACAAAACAATGGGATTTCTCACACTTGACTCTCTCTCTCTCTCTCTCTCTCTCTCTCTCCCTCATCGCATCAATGCAATCTGTCGTATTTTATGCGTTGGTTCAAATCATTTTGCACTCTCATTTGTATCGTTTTTGTGCCGTTATTTCATTGAACAAATGACAATTGATCACTGATCATTACATCACTTACGTAAAAACGAATGAAAAATATAACGACAGCACTTTCGATTGAATGAATAAACGGAACTTTCTTTGTGAATTCGACAAGTTGCGTGTGCCCAATGAAAAAATATAAGAAATATTGAATACAACATCCATTCTGAATCGATGAGTCTGGAAATGATGAGCAACAAAAACATTTCTTTTCTTCTCTGAATGACAATTCACACATGTCGGTAATATTTCGCCCACCATTCGAGAGAGAGAAAAAAGCGGGCATCAATCAATGACTGATGCATGAAATTACAAAACGCTATTTTCTAACACTAGTTAAACACAAAAATGTTGTGTGATTGAATTGATTGTGTAGTGACGATGCGTAAACGTAGAATCCATACCGAAACAAATGTTAATCACTTTAAATTTATGCAAAAAAAAAGAGAAACAAATAAGTCGAATGAATGTGAAATCGCCAAAATGTTAGGAAATTGCTGTTTTGTGTTATAGAATAGAAACCACATGATACTAATGTGCCATAGGGGTATTGCAACTACCATAAAATATATGTATTTCATCAAGTTTATCAAGCTCTTTCCAAGTTTATGCATAGTGTTGAACTTTTGTTCAAGCTCTACCATCGAAATGTACAGTAAAATAATTTACGGGCACGACGTAAGATGGCGTTTTTTCTGGTCAAAAAAGTTGCAATATCCCTTTGTAATGTGCTGAATCAAACTAAGATGTGGTGATTGTTTTGATTTCCGATTCCTATGTGAATTTCTGAATTTCTGATTTTGAACCTTGTAGTTCAATGATATTTATGAACTAGTTTTTGTTTTATTCTTTGTTGGGTTTACGGACCGTTTCGGTTATCGCATGCGAGAAAAAGCAAAAACCATTTAATTAAGCCGCAAACAACAACACGAGAAAAAAAACACACACATACCGTGCGCTGAGACACACAACGAGAAGAACGAACAACAACGACAAATCGTACACTTTTATAAAAATAACACACTAACCTTGGCGGTTATTGTTGGTTGACCGTTTCGTGAAAATGCATTTGGTGAATAATGCATCACGCTTCCGTAATCGTACTCAACGCCGTACGCTGTGGTCGTTACACTGCTTTGTTTGTCGAAATTCGATTGAGTTCCTTCGTTGGGTTAATCACCGTGTTAAAAACAAAAAGAAGACACACAGATATTTGGGGTTTTTGGCAATTAATACGTATCAATTTGTATATGGAATGTTGTCACATCGCGGTTACTTACCTGCACGAACATTGTTCCAGTTAATGAACACAAAATCATCGCGATCGGAACGGTTTTGCTCATGGAAAAAGCCCAAGGCGTGCATCATTTCATGGATAATGGTACCGACTTTTGATACACATCCCGGTGTCTGCAAGTTGATTTCCTGTGAAAATGAACCATTTTGAATTTTACCAAATTGAATCAAGGCGTTTATGATGACAAAATATTTCTTGAAAATTTACTAATTATCGGAGACTGAATACTAACTTGTCTGCCGCCAATACGTCCAACACTTGACCAGCAACCAGTTGAATCGCTTGTGAATGTGACGTAGTCACGTTCATATGTTCTTGGCTTGAAACGAATGCATGTTCGGCGATGATATTCGTTGATGGCACGCTCGATCAGATCCATACCATTTGCATCTGATTTTGAAACGGAAATTTATTTGCAAATTAGTTTGTGATTCATGTCAACATAAATGGAATTAGTGGTTGAAGTACCAAAAAAAAAATTGGAATTAATTCCCAAAAAGATCATTCTTACCAAAATATCCGCTAATTTCGAATGGAACAACGCCGCCTGGCCAATGTGACGATGAAGCGATCAATCCGTTTCTGCCGAAATCAGGCCGGATCAGCATGTCTCCCTCCAAGTATTCACCCAATTCTTCTGGATTCATTTCGCTTGTGCTTGGATCGTACGTAGCAACTAATTGGCCGGTTTTATTGCTGGGCACACCGAAAATGCTCGAACCATATTGAGACAGATCGATTGATGGTACATCATCCTCATCCACGAAATTGTTGTCAACCGATGGATATGGAGCAGCACTAACAAGTGCAGCTAAGCAAGCGACTACTATAAATACTCTCATTATTGTAACTTTTTGAAAACTGACTGTCAAATTAAAGAAAAAAATTTCAAAATTTTAAATTATTTCAACTTCGTAAAAAGCTATAGTTCTTTATACTTTGCGGTAAAACCAATTTAAAGAGCTATTAATAAAGTTTGTATCCGGAGGAACCGTTTTGTAGAAGTTCACTTTTCGACTGAATATTGGAAGGAGTTGTCTGCTTTATATATTATTACTGATGTTGTCGTATGTCGCAGCCAAAAGCACGGTCTGTGTTAGGGTTTGAGCCCGCGCTCGCGCGAGCAAGCGAGAAAACATACACAATAACACATGTCACACACTGCAATCTTAACCATCAATACGCCCATTCATCCACTCTGCGCGCTTGTTCATCGTGTGTATTATCATCCGAACATAATAAATTGTGTAATTTGCTTATTTTAATTCCTTCCGCTCTTCCTTGACATTCGTTTATTTGCCTACTTTCATTCATTCATTAAATTCAATTCATTTTTTATTGTTCTTTTGAAATTTCATATTTGAGTGCGTGTATGCGAAACCACGTTCACGTTTCGGCTTTTTTGTTGTTGTTGTTGTTGTTATTGCTGTTGTTGTTCTTCACCCTAGGCTGGCTGTTGGTAATGAAAATAGTGTCGTGACCGATAACAATAATTAAACACCTAGTTAATCTACCACACTCCAGCCAGTCAGTCACTGGAACTGAGTTTCTAAGGCAGAAGCGTGTAGTACACGGAACAGTCATATCATAAGCAAACGCTGTAATTCTCATATCACAGTGATAAGTGACTGACTTAAGGTGCTAATAGTTATGAATTTTATGCTCTTATTCATGTGTTTTGTATTCTATATGTGTTCTACAAAAAAAAAAGTAATAACAAGAAGAAGATTAAATAATACCGAAAAAAAATCATTTTCATATCATCATGCAAGCGCGGCCGCTTGCAAATCTCCGTGATGTAGGTCAAACACAGTACATAGTACAATCATCGTGATTTATTATGGTTGTACCTTTCTTTTATCTTATTATGTGCCTGTTAAAATTATGTACCCAATTGAAAACAATGGGCATATATTAGACATTATGTTATCAGTTTGAACGGTTGAATAAAAGGTGATGGAACTATTTGAATGCAAAAATAATGAAGAAATTTTCGTGTTTTTTTTCTATTTGGTTTACGGAAAGCTTATTATCATAACATCCATGTATAATAATTTTATCCAGTTTATTCCTTTATCTCTCTCTATCTCTCTATGTGTGTGTATGGGTTTATCTGTCTTTCTCTCTTCCGAAACTCTCTTTTGTCATCCCGAAACTCCCAAGCAGACTCAATGTCGTCGATGATGAGATGACTCATGTTGACACATCTGTGTTCCGAACACTGTGTTCCAATTGCAATTGGGTCATATTTAAACAAGCGTTTCCAAAGTAAGCCGATGCGGATCAAAACAAAAAAAATAAACGATGGATTGCTCTTGAAAACTTAACAAATCCAAACAAATCAACTATCATTTCAATAACATGAAAAACTATAACTTTTTCTTAACAATGTTTACGAAGGCGCCAATTTTGTATGTGTGATTTTTCCCAAACGTACGTATGTATCGAACGTAAATTCAGTGTAATTTTTTCATTTCAACCTGTTTACAGATCAACGCATCATTAACGCGGAGGTTGCCTCGCGGCAAGGAGTGTATTCACCTTTCACGACACATTAAAAATAAAACTGGGTAAAAATGGTATGACAACACTTTACAACCAGTTGTATAACATTGGTGAATGAATGAAAATACAGATATAGACGCGTATATATTCTCCAATATAAATGACGATGTGCTAAAAGTGATTCCGAGAAGAAAGACAAGAAACGAAAACGTTGAAATAAATGAAAGTCAAGGTCCCCACACATTTTTTTGCAGCTGCTGCTGTTCATGTTGTTTTGTCGGTTTGTGCTTGTGTGTGTGCGCGCGCGCAATCCAAACACACGATGCAGTCGAGATGAGATCTTAACGTGCTATACACTCGATATAAATTCGCGTATGCGATGAATCGTACAATTTCTTTCTCTTTTTTTGCTGTTTGCATCTTGCGTGTGTATTTTTAGTATGCAAAGATCACATTGAACTCAACGAAATCCTTTAGCTTAGGTCAAGAAATGGCTATTTATCGTCTCGAAGCCATTGTTCGGAATGAGTGTCAGTAGTATCATGCGCAAAAAAAAGCTTATGGGTTAGTGGGAGCAGTTTAACGGAAAAGACAAGGTGCAAGATTCAAGATTCTTTGGAGAGACACGTATGCGCGCACGTACATGAAACAGCAATTCGAAGAATAAACATTCTATAAAATGGATTTCGTTATAAAATCGACTCACTTAAAAATAATTTAATAATCACTTGAATTCCAAAATAGATTACAGAACATCAAGGTTTTCATTTTAAAAAATATAAAAAAAAAACTTTCCGTTACTTAGGCAAGGTTCTTTACCGTTAGGTTTTCCACCTTAATTTCATCATATGGTAAAATGCCAGTGAATACGCGTGTGTGTCGATTTCGTTTTCATTTTTGTGTTTTAATTATTGAGATATATCATTCATTTACTTTATCTGAAGATAAGCCAGTTGTGTCGCCATTTAAATTGTTTTTTTTTCTTTACTTTTACGATCTCAATTTCATTATCGCTGACCACCCGATGATCGATCAATAGAACAAAAAGACAATTTGTGAAAAAATAAAAATAAAAATATCATGCAATATATGGCATGAATTTCGTTCGATACACAAACAACGTATGTCGTCGATGACAACGCCGGATGATGAGTCAATCTGAATTGAAACACTTTATGCGTTTCATGTATTGATTCAAAGATTTATTGTTGTCAAAACCTTTTTACTAACACTACTAGCACTTGTTGATAAAATGTGATTAAATGGAGATTAGTAAAAATGGACACGTAAACCATTTTCAATCGACATATTAAGGTATATAGCGAAAAATTTCAGCAGCGAAAAAGCTCATGCATATCAAAGGAATTATGAAAAAACTAGTAGTTGAAAAGTAAAACAAAGAATCCGTTTGCTTACAAGCTTCCTTTACTACTTATGTTATAGATGACACTTTTATTACATTTCCATTTTCCATGTTATAACTTAACATATTTTACGTTTTCTTTTTATATATAATGAAGCAACAACATATTCAAAGGAAAATGAAGCCTATCTGATGGTAACACTCTTGACGTTTGGCGTAGTTTATTAAACACCTACGTTTCTCCGGAATCGGTTGCTGGATTCTGTTGGGGGAGCTTCACCACCACTTTCTGTGCTGCTGTCCGGCTGTAAACGATTTTAGCCTTTCCCATGAATATAATATGGTAGTACTCGTGGTGTATAATGGAAATCTTTAAATAAAGTTCACAGTTACCTTTGATGGATCTGGTTTCAACGTTGTTGTCGTTGTCGTAGGAGCTACCGTTGTCGTTGTGTCTGGAGCTTTCGTTGTCGTTGTGTCTGGAGCTTGCGTTGTCGTTTGGTCTGGAGCTTGCGTTGTTGTTGGGTCGGTTGGTTTCTCGGTTGCTGCATTGCATTTATCCAATTGATCTTGAAGGCTTGATTTTTGTGACGACAAAACAATGGTTGAGATCACAAATGCGAATAGACAAAGTCCCAAGAATGTTGAAAGCTTATTATCGGCTATCCAGCCTGAAAAAATAACAACGAAAATTCAATATTAACCGAGAGAACCGAAACCGCACAATTTTTTCTTCATTAAAACCTTACCAAGAATTCTGGAGAGTGTATAATTCATTTTGTTGATTGTTCTTTTTTTCTTCGTCACAATTTCGGATTTCAGTTAAGTTGAGCTGGTTTGTGATCGTGGTGCACAGAACAATAGCAAAAATGTAACTGCGTTTCTAGTTCGACTATCGATACCGATAGACCATAGTGCTACAGTTCAATTTAATACCAAATTCACGCAATTGATAAGAAGCGAGAAAAAAACACTCATTCACATTGTCTTGATGTATTTCTATCAGATAACATACCGATAGGTAGACGTATGCGCAATTTGTCATGGAGAGCACAATGTGTTCAATATTAGCTCGCCACAAATGAATTGATTTTTTATGAATTGTACGCGCCTACACACACACAAAGCAAAATGTGTGAACAACCTGTAAAGTCCGACAATTACCGTTTGGGTTTTTTGTCGGTATTTTTGTACATATCTAAAATCTATGCGGGGAAAAGAGAATAGCGCTTAATCAAATTGTCACATTATCCACGAATTGAAACACCTGTACAAAACATGACATTCCAAAAAACATGTTAACCATACCTGTGTCGTTTTTTACTGGAAACTATCGATCGAACGACTGAATGCCATAAAATTGGCGATTGTTTTTATCAATTTCGCCTGAGATAACAAATTCGATTTTCAACCGGTTATCATTATGGCTGGAAAAAATAGACCAAAATCCAGCCATTGCATGATATTTTCGTTTGATTAAGTTAGTGCTTTTTTCTGTTGTTTCTTCCTCTCATTATCGATGCAATAAAATTCTTTCTAAAATCTAATAACTCACACATTGGCGACTAGCACTTGGAATTTCAAGCCAATAAATAAATCTTTTCCACGTATATTCCTCGTCAATCACATGTGTGTCGATTACACACGCTAAAACATTATAACGTTTCAAACGAATGACCATGAAATGTATGCGTCTGAACTAGTACAAAAAATAAAGAAGAAAAGCTAAAGCAATAATAATAAATACAAACATCAATCATAACTATTTATTTGGAAAACTTTATTGTCTGCGAAAAATTAGAGAAACATTACATAAAATAAAACTTGAACATAAATTTATAATATGTATATTATATTTGGTCTTTATGTTTGCCTTTTTTTCTTCTTCAAAGAATCTAACTGTTTGCAATCAAAAATTGTGTTGCGCTCGTGTCTTTATTTCGACTGTACAATACGGATTCAATTTCAATGTGATATTGTGTTTTCCTTTCTTTCTACAATTTATATCCATTTTTCGCTTCGGAAGGGCATCTATATCTAAAAGTCACAATGCAATATTGCCGCAAACCGCTGAAATACCGAATTTAAATCCCATTGGAAGTGATCAAACAAATGGACAGTTTGCAGGCAATTTGCATTGGATACATTTTCTGTACTTAGCGAGATTCTTTACATTGATTTCAGCTCCAGCAATCAACTAAACGCTTCTATTTTGCAGCCAGATTCTTCAAATTTATAATAAAAAACGAAGTAAATTCTATTGTATTCATTAGATTATTATGATTTATATTATAAATATAGACGATGCTTTCATCCTATTTTGTTTCTCTGTCTGCTAACTTTGTTTCCCGAATTAATATGCCTATGTTTTTGGTTGAAAATATGCACCAAGTTTACTTGTGTGTGTCTGTATTTGTTTTGATTTGTTTTTATTCTTTTTCTGTTTGTTTATACAATAGAGAGAGAAAAAAAAGTCGCTTGAAAACGTAGTCGTTCAGGCAGTTAACTGCATCATCAATTAATCCAAGTGGCTGGCTTTCCTTCAACACGGTAACCCGTTAAATGGGCCTCGGACCGGCGATTCGGAACATCTGGATAGAATTGTGGCCCAGCTTCATAGCCATATTTCACATGATTCTTGAATGCCGACAATAGGAGCAAAAATATGGCTATTTTTCCAACAACAATCGATTTGATCAACAGCAATTTGAGCGTTGACACCAAAAATGGAACAACAGCCGATTGAATCAAAAATGGTAGAATGAATAAAGGCAATATTTTCGTAATCAAATCTTGTTTACGGCCTCGACCTTTTGAGTGCATGTATGCAAAATGAAAAAAATAAACAAAACAAAACAAAACAAAACGATTCAATTAAATAATTGGGTCTGTGTGAAATGGTCACGTTGTTCGTTGGAATAGGTGTGATTCAGTGGTGTGCTTACCTGTGAATACGTCCTTAAGACAATCTTCGTCCAAGTAAACGCTAACTAATTCCTTCTCTTTTTCAACGCCAATGTTGACGCCGGGTCCCACATTGTACTTGATCTCTTCGTTGAATTCATTGGTAAGTTTTCGCTTGGCTTTGACCAATGGGATTTCGTCGGTCGTTGGAACTTCGGCTACTTTTGTCGCGACTGCAACGCGACGATTCAAACGATTGCCCACATATGAGCTACGATAATTGTGCTGTACACCACCGACCACAGCATTTCGAATACTTTTTGCGTGTTCAATCTTCGATACAACGCCGGGATTGGATTTGGTTGCACTCTCAACCACATCCACCGAATCCTTGATAATCGGCTGTTGAGCCGAATCATTCACATGATCATTGCTTGTGTTACTCTCCGTCGAACACTCGATAAATTGTGCGATATTTATTGTGAAACATAACAGCAACACCACTTTTTTATTCAAAACTAACTGCATGGTCACTGTATTTTAGCGTTTGTTTGTTTGTTTTTTTACGAAAATTTGAGACGACAAATGAAAACGACTTGTTGACTTTTTATTTCCGGCAAATTAAATCTTTCTTATAAAACAATGAGCATCATCGGCCACGGAGCTTTTTTATGATTACACACTATTTTTGAATGACACACGATTTTCAAAAGAAAGAAAAAAAAAACTTTTTGGAAAAACTCCGTTCAACTGATACCGTAGAATAGGAAGGAAGAAAAAAATTCACGAATATCGAATGCAACAGCGGAAAACTGTTGTTGTTTCGAATCGAATTGAATATTGGAAATGCGAATCGCGCAATTAATTCGTTCGATGATCGTGTGTTTTCTCTATGATATCTATGTGCGAAATGATGAAAATAATTTATTTATCTCACAATATATTAACTTGCTCGCACCACGCTGCTGGCTCGTCGTCGTCGCCGCCGTTCTTGATCATTCCCAGTGAGCTATGTGTACATGCAGATTCTTTGACTTGAGTGGCGCGCGCATCGAGGAGAAGAGAGGCATATCAACATGTAAAGAAGAAGCAAGAAGAAAATTTCTCCGCTTGTGCCAATTCAAACCAGTCTCTATGTATTTCGTGGCATTATGCAGGGTTTTCGATGCTCATCAATGCATACTAACACGTTTACCGCACTAATCATGTTACCGTGCGTGTGTATCGACGCAATGGAATTCCAGTTATCCGACAATGTTCTCTAGAATTTGGACCAATGTCTCTTGACCATTTTTTTTACCTCTTCCATTTAACAATAGAACGATCGATGCGATATCAATTGATTGCAGCAACAACAGAAACAGAAGAGAGGAGAGAAAGATCGAAAGAAATAAAAGATATCATAAATTGTAGCATTAGCACAGCCCTGTTAGCGCACATTTGCAATTCTATGCTGCTCGGTATTCTGAACGCATTACATTCTAAGCAATGCTTTCCCGATACATGCTAATCTGAACAAACTGCAGGTTATTAGCTAATGGTTTGTTTGCACGTGAAAGAAGAAAGAAAAAAAAATTGTAGCAATATGCTATTTGAGCGCACACGCGCACGGCGCACTTATTTATGTATTTTCATTTTCTTCTTTCTCTGTCTACTTTGTTGCTCGCGCGCCGTTTCCTGCTTATAATTGATGCTCAGAACTGATCAGTTTTGTATTGCTTTTGTTCTAATATACTTTCATCGGTTTGTTGAAGATTCTATGTTGTGATTCGGACGGTGTGTATGTGTACAGTGTACGTGCGTTCAGTTTGGTTCTTGATGTGATCATCAACTAGAATGGTTTGCATGTGATGTATCCATTGCGTTTTGTAACGGATATTTTTACATTAAAGTGGTTTCAGCGTAAGCGTTCGAGTTTTTTTCTTCTCTTCTTTTTGAATCGCAGTCGTCGTCTTCTACCTTGCATTTGTTTGCTTCGGAGGAAGACGAATTGTCCATTTGTGCAGAAAATAGAACTAACGCAAACAGTAATTGATTTTAATGGTGTGAAATCAGTATGCTCACCTGTACGCAGTACAGCGGAGCAGCCCAGTGAATTGGATTCAGTAAAATGGGTTACCGTGTAATGCAAACTAATAATATGCTTCATTATAAATCAAACGAAATCCTCTACGAAGTGGTTTTAATTGGGCCAAACGACTAGATGTAGGCCCGTTTACGGCCGTGGGCAGTCTTACTCTACGCACAATCTTTTCCCATCATAATAAAATCTATAGAACTTTTCTTTCTCTCTCTCTCTCTCTCCCTCTCGTGAATATATACTGATTTTGAAACTTTGTTATCAATTTTACAAAGAAAAACAACCAAAATCATTTGGTTTGCATTTTTATAGTTGCTTTATTTTGACATTTTTATTCAATAAATAAATAAATACTGGTGTTGCAATAAATTAGCTTAGGAATAAGTGCGACAATAAATTAATTTAAACAAGTTAACATGCATGGTTAACATTTTCGATGGAGTTTACCATCCTGCTGGCTTGTCGAACCAGATTGGCTCTGGTCTTTGGTAAACGAGCGGAATTGGCGAGTTGTATGGTGGTAATGGCACTGGTGCTGCTTGGAATGTACGAGCCAATATTTGACCAATTGCAATGATCAAAAGGATGACCTGCGAACGATTTTGGTTTGGATTGATGACAAATTAATGAATGGAATAGAAAATTGTATAATAACTTAGGATACTAGAATAACGTTATGAATTTTACGAAGAAATTGAAAATATGGAATTTTCCTCAAAAACTGAATTTGATTGAATTTATTCAATTCAATGAATTTTTGTTTGAATTTAATCAACTTACCCCAACGCCGAGACCTTTTATTGAGACAACGGTCAGAGCAGCCAAAAGAGTGATTATGATACCAACAACAAAAGCAGTTGGGATTATAGCGAAAGTAAGGCGTTTCAACAGATGATGTCCAAAAGTACGAGCTAATTTAGAGGAAAACATAATAAGCTATCATTAGATAAGGTAGCTTCAATTGTTTTAATTTAGAATTGCTTAGAACTTAATCAAAAGAATAAATAATGCCGGCAATTAAATAATCACACTCAATTAAATGAATTGTTGAAAATTTCCGACAAAATCAGAGTCATTGAGAATGCATTTTAGAATTGACCATCAAATCAATTTTGATTGCATACAATCAATCCCTGTTTATGATTTGAGTGCATTATTCATTTGCACTGCGATTGCGAATCGTTTTTAAAATGGTCTAGTAAACAATTTCAAAAACCATTTCCAAAACCTTTATCGCAACGACTCCACTCTAGAAAGAAAAAAAACGCTGTTTACTGTTTCTCTTTCCGAATTAAGGGAAAGTACGAGAAATTCCAAACGGCACTTGATTTGGCATAGATCGGCGCTAATTTCAACAACAATTTTGCATAGATGAGCACGTAATAAAGTTTATTCAGTTAGAACGATTCACTTGTTATCAACAGCATTCTTATATGGTTTGAACAATTTGTTGTGTTGTTGTTTGGTATTGTTTTTTCTATTTCTCTTTCTCGGCATTTTCTTCCGCGTGTGGTTTTGGTTTTGTGGATTTGCAACAATAATTTGTAAATTTACCGGTCGAATTGGCACTCAAAATGGAATAAATGAACACAAACCTTCTGACAGATCTGATATGGAATTGTTTGCTTCGGGCACATCTTGACATGCGGCCAAACTAATTACACAGCATAATACGGCAGCAACCAAAATGAGTTTATCCATTGCGTTCACCATGATTATTTTTTGTTTGTTTCTGTTAATTACTCGCGATTGCACTTCGATTGATTGCACACACTGAGCTAACTATTTGACGGAACAAACCGAAATGTTGATGTTTCGACAGCTCAACAACGTTTTTATTAATCGATGTCGCGTGCTCAGCCCCCAACTCTTAGAATATTCAATATCGAATCACACACAAACAATATGCAAATTCCAAATATGATTTGTTGAGTGCTTTGATTCACATTTCAATTCAATTAAATCACGACATCGCCGTGAACGCAAATTAGACCAACTATGACGTGAAACCGAATGCAAGAAAAACAATAGGCAAAGCCTAATTTTTGGTATGCACGAGTCCATATTTGGACTACAGTGATAGAGAGAGAGAGAAAGAGTTTCATGCAAAGCATTGTGTCGCATACTTGATGAATTTCTTTTAAAAGGCATAAAAGTATCGCGCACGTCAATGCATTTGATACGAAACAGTTTGACACTTTCTTTGCATACTCGGTGACCATCGGTCGTCTTCGCTTTGTCACAACATTTTCGGAACAGTCGAAAAAAACAAAGATCATTTTATTTAAATTGCCCGTTTGTTGATCGTTACTGGTACACTTCAATGCAGAGCATAAATAGTTGAAGCGCCAGAATACGAATCGTATCAAAATTAGCTCTAAATTACTGTAAATATGTACATTAAAGCGTGCTGTCACTGTTGTAGCCTGCAAAGAAAAAAACAAAAGAAGAAATCGGGAGTGGAAAGAAGAAAAGGCAAAGAAAAAAAAACGCTCAAGAATTTCGGCTTTTTTGGCGAATGAAACGCGCTGACTATGAATAAACGTGACAAAATTTACATACGATGACTGAATTTCGTCAAAATTTATTAGCATAGAACATATTGGTAGCGGTCGCTTTCGATTTTCGTTCCATGAATGACCGTCCATCGTATCGTTTTTCAAGTGAGCAAGTAGTTTTTCTTTTTTGCTTTAAATGAATAAGCACACACGAACGAACCAATAAAAAAAAAAACAGCCACACACAAAAATGCCACATGCAAATCATAACAATTTTACTTTTTCATGCAATTCAGAGCGTCATATCATCACAGAATATCAAAATTGCTAGAGAAATTGAAATTGATCGATTGATTGTCAATCGATTGAGAAATTGAAAACAACGGGAATTGTTTCTCTTTTTTTTCTACGGAAATACGGTATGAATGAAGTGCAGGATTATGGTCAGTTTTATCAATAAACCAATAAAGATTTATCATGTGTATGATTAGGGAACTTTTTCGCTCGTTCGCTAATAAAACGATTTATCAGCTAAGTCTCCTGATATTAGCACTATCCACAGGAGGCATTATAGACCAGTGGGCCACTGTCAGAAGACAAAGTAGAGCATTCAAGTATCACGTATCATTTAAATTACATTTACAACAGTTCAACTCATTGATGTCTAACCGCTGCAAATGCTATAAAAGTGATTTGCTTAGTTTATGATAGATATGGATAAAAAAATAGAAACCAACAACAGCAGCAGCAGTAGCAGCGGAAGCAACAACAACAACATCGACGACGATATAAATATATATAAATTATAATTCATAGTTATTAAGCAAAAGAACAGTTATCGATACGAATTAACAATAATTGATGCGCACAATTCTCTTCAATCTCCTCATTTTCATATGTGATATTAAAGATTGAAGCGCTCTCTCTCTCTCTCTCGCTCGGCTATCTCGTGAATATGGTCGTGCATGAACTTGCATACAAATCTCATCATATCTCGATCATCGCATACATATACGTAGATATCGGGGAATTGTTTTAGAGTAAAATTTACAGCTATGTGATGTGATTTCGTTTAGTCAGCAGTGATTCGGATTTTGCACAATAATTTTGTATTACATTGAACGAGCACGAGAACAAGTTTCTCTCGCTCGTCATTTAGATAAATATAATACAACAATGCACTTTTCTTACCTACAATTCTAGAAAAACATTCATGAGCTGAATGTGCGTGAACCACTTTTACTATGAAGAAGCATAAAAAAAAACAAATGTAATCACCATCATCATCAACATAATAATAGCAAAGCGCGTACGCAGAAAAGTTCAGCATCCTCGCATTAGTTTTTTTTTCGTGTTTTTGTATTTGGCGGAATCGATGCCATTCGCGCTAGGCTAACACACATACTGGACAAATTGTTCGTTGGTGGTGGCAATGACTTGATCCTCATCACTTTCTTTCTAATCACATGCTCGATTCGCAGAAATGATTTCTATTATTGAAATCAATCAATCAGTGCTAATATTGCAACGGAGAAGAACAAGAAGATGGTAGAGACTAATTGAATAAATGACCGCACACATTTCTACGTGAGAAGACTGATCTAGTGCAGGCCAGAAGAAAAGAATTATCGATTGGAATGCGCGTTGAAATGAAATGAAGAAATGTTTTACTACAAATAATTGCTAGTTAATTGTTTTATTTGAACGACATGAACAAATCCGAACGGAGCAATGAGCTTGCAAAACGGGGACGATGCTCCCTTAACAAACGCAACTGTAGTGCGCTATGAGTAAATGTCTTTGTACGATCGATCAATCGTCGATTATATCGATATTCAGTCGATGTTTTTTTCTCTTCTTCTTTTTCTAATTTTCAATTGTTTCGCATCGATCATCGCAAGAGGGTCAATATATTCAATGGAGATAAAATGAATATTGCATTTCATGCACCATTTCGTATTTTACAACCGTACACTCAAAACTGCTGCTCTGTGTTCTTTAATGTTATTTAATGTTCATTACAAATATGCACGAATTCAGAGCAGAGCATCGTCATGTAGCTGAATCGAAAACGAAGCAGATGATGAGAAAAAAAAGTTTAATAAGATAAAAGGAAATGAAATGTGGACACCGCAACACCATTCAATGCACATATTTGAACTTGTTCTTATTCCATCAATTATGGTTTCGTTTCTCCATTATCCATCACTTGGCCAAGAAGAAAAAAAATACAAGAGAGAAGATGATGAAATAATGTGTATCGCACATCAGCTTGGATCGAGCAGATTAATCCAATATATAAAACATATTAAGCGTCATACGGTCCAACACTTCAGATGACCCAATTCTGATGCGTCTAAATACAAACAGAAAAAGAAGGAAAAAATCTAGCTGCAGATTACCTGTTTGTTGGGGCGTATGCACGCTACGCATTTTGCAACTTTTTGAACATGTTCTATTCTGATCATGCAAATTCTATTCTCAATGTGGTCGATTCTAGAACCACTCTGTTCAATCAATGAACACGACTGATCGAGACGATTAATCCTTCTTTTTTTTCATTCACTCACAGAATATTCTCCGCAGACAGACGCGCTCTGCTACCTTCACAGCTTTAGCAGACAGAACTAATTGGCTGCTAAAATTCGAACTAGCGCTAAATGAACGAGCTAAAAAAAACAGCAAAATTAGCAGCTGCATCAGTATCGGCAAAAACTTATTACGAACATATTCTGTTTCTCAACCAGAAAGCATAATTTTTTCGTTGATATGTGCATCGTCATTAACGGTGACGTTTTCGCACACGCCAATTTCATGCTCTCACATCATATACACCAAGAACCATAAAATTCTCAGCATGCACATTTCTTTTGGATCACGCATCATTGTAACAATTTTTTGTTGTTGCGATACATATATTCTTCCAATCTTTGATCCAATTTCCCAAACGATATGCGGCGCGCACACCGCACACTTTAGGTCTGAACCTTAGTTCGCGGCTTTTATTGCTCATAGTAATTATACAGGCCTATGAATCTGGTGTGTTCCGTTGTGAACGTGGTGATGAGATTCACTTAGTGCCGCACTCGTACATGCATGCATGTTACATATAAATATAAGTGTGCATGTCTCGATCTCTTGATCTTCTGCCATTGGGTTCTTCAGTTTTTGTATGCGTTTCGTGCACCACGGGAGTTGAGCACAATTTCGCAAAAACGCATTCATTTATCGGTGATGAAGTGACAGTTTGGAATGAGCTTAAGCGGGAGGCAAATGGATTTTGTCAATATTTATTGGTTGCCATAAATTCGGGTGAAAGTGATGCTGTGTGTCTGTGTCGCATACGGTTGCGTTCTACCCCTTGGTGCGAACACCACTCGAATATCACTCGTATGTATGAATGCATTGGAATAACAAACGTTGTGTGTGAAAATTATGTTTTAGTTTCTGGCTCACGATCTAGTAGTCTAATACGTATCAAAACAGTGTCTATGGAGCATCCGCGCGCTCTCTTTGAGCGCTTATAACGTAAAGAAAACATTGTCCGCAATGAGTTTTTCTTTAGTTCATCATTTGCCTCACTTCGAAGATAACATATTGATCGGTGTTTACAGCCTAATACTTTTCAGTCTGAATTAACGACGACAACTTGAAACAACTCAAGCACCATACACGAGCATTGGCATCGGCATCGGCAGCGGGATTGCAAAAAGAAGATCATACAATTGAATTTGTGCATTTCATTAAGACAAACTAACTGACGAATTTTTTGTTTTTGGTGGTTGTTAGTTTTTTTCCTTGCATGTGTAATTGAGAATTCAAAAAGTTTGATTGTTGTTTGCTCAGGGTGCTGAGATCAATCAGAGAAATATTTTTTTGTGGAAAAAATGAAATTCACCGTCGTAGCAATTTTTGCCTGTTTCCTTATTCTGCCCATCAAGTGCAGTCGAATCAATTCGAAAGTGTACGAAGAGCTCCTGATGGAAAACCAAAATCATATTATTGACGTTGGAGGCGATAGTGGTGAACAGACACAAGATCAATTGCAAGAGCAACCGCCACCACCGCGAGTTCAGCAAAAGAACAAGGAAGTCGGTAATATGTTGGCATATGTGAAAACATCCATTCCGATTCGTATTTTTCAGTGCATGCAACGATTGAACATTTTGAAATGCATGAAAATTTTCATTTTGCAACGCATGGAACGATCACCGATCTACCCGAATACGGGCAACGTGACGGCCGATTTTCTCGACCAAATCCTAACATTCAACCAAAATAACAGTGAAGATGGTTCGATCAATGAAGAAACACTGGACAAATACTATTTGCAAATGAGCGAAGTTGAAATAAATGAACGGCTTTTGAAGAGTTTTCAGCGATTTTTTCACGATCGTGAAATAAAATTGCATTTCATTCCAGGTATGGTTGTCAAAGTGGTGCCGAATGAAGAGAACGCCATCAATTTGTCGTTGAAACGAGGTAAGTTCAATTCAATTGGTTCAATCAATGAAGGTCGTGATGTGGATGAAACTAAAACGATTTTTTTTCTCTTTTTTTTCACAAAGCATCAACTTGGTTGGAGGCAACTGGTCGTGCTAAAAACCGACCCGGTGATTACCTGCTGCAATTGGGCATTCCTGCAATTTTGATGCCTGCTATTCTAATGGGCTCAGTTCTACCTTTTATTCTACCAGCATTGAAATTTGCTACCATTTTCTCGGGAATGATTAATCATGCCGCTCTTGTGTCGGCCTTTGCGTATGCTGCAAAGCACGCCGCCTTCCCTGGGCCTGAGTCAATCAAACACCTATACTACAATCCAGGCTATCACAGACGAACCGAAAGCTATGAACACCAATAGAACAAATAAAAAAAAAACAAAACAAATATTCACAAACAATTTTTATTTGTTCAATTTTTTTTTCTCGATGGAGCAAATATTTATTGCAAAACAATTTTAGCATTCGTTTAATAATTAGAATTAAATCAAAAATAATTTATTGATAAAGAAAACAATTGGCCAAAACATTATTTTTATGAACGTTTTATTTTTCTGTGTCTCTTCGCTTTCATCTTCTGTCGTGTCTTTTTTTTTTAAATGCAATTTAATTTGTGAACGTGAATTATGATTAATTTGAATAAAACTTCACTTAAATAGTACAATCACTTGTCATTTTCAATTCGATTGATTATGGTGACACATTTCTTATCATCGACATCCATATCGACGTCATTCCAGCCCCAGATGTTTGAATTCACATCGGCTTCTTCAGTCGAGCATTTCGAAATATCTGCCGATTTCTGTCTGGTTCCATCGCCAGTTCGAATCGATCGTCTTTCGATAATTTCTTTTGATGCCGTTTTCAGGTCAAAGGCCCAACCAATTTTAGCAAAGAAATCAATAAATCCCGTCGAAAAATTCATTGAATAATCACCGAGCTCCGATGTTTTATAATCCCACGGGAATACATGATGATAATTATGAAAACCTTCGCCTGTAAGTTAAAAAAGTGTTCAGAAAAATCAATCAAATCACTTTCGAATATTTAGTACATTCTTTTGTTTCATAGAGAAATTCCACATACCAAACGCTGCGACAGCAACAAATACATTGTTCGACGGTGGAATCGTGCTGTGAATGGAAAAGGTAAACATTGATTGAATTAGAGCAAATTCGCTTTTTCACCTATAAATAAATTTCGACTGGTAAATACTAACCGATCTAGTGGTTTTGTACCCCATTTATGAGCAGCGCTATTCACTGAAATTTTTTGAAAATAATTAAAATGTGACAAAAAAAATCTTCATTTGCTTTTGATTTATATATACCAAGCCATGTTGCATTAAGAGTCAATACGTATCGCAATGCAGACGCAACGAACCACGAGTTCCATAATGTTTCATTCAGAATGTACATTGGCATCAGTGTTGGTATTATGAAGCAAAATGTTGGCATCAACAATAAATAATATCTATAGAAGAAGAACATGAAAAAGGACGATTTTTTTTATTAAATTTAAAAAAATTAGTCTTTACTCACTTTTTCTGGAACATAACGATTGGATCGCGTTCTAAATCGCTCATATCTATAGTGGCACCTTTTCGAAGCACATCTGGATGTTTTCTCACTAGCAACCAGCCCACGTGCGAGAAAAAAAATCCTCTACGCGAATTGTGCGGGTCAGCGTCAGTGTCGGTGAACTTGTGATGTACCCTTAATGATAAAAAACACATCATTGAAAATGTCATGCAAAATGATGCGATGATTAACTTGAATTACCTATGATCACGAACCTAACAATTGAAATTGACGGACGAAAGAAAGACAAATTGATTAAATTAAAGACTTTCAATTTTAAGTCGTTATATTTCAATTACCCATTCGAAGATGGAATTTTGAAATGCGATTAGATTTGCAATGCACAACACAATTCGCAACTTATAATTGGCTCGATATGATCGATGTGCCCATAAACGATGTGCGCCAGCCGTAATTCCCATGCCACCCAATGAACCGTACGCATATGCTAGAACGAACATCGATTTTTTTTTTCTTCAATTTTCAAAATCAATTCACTTTGAACAGAAATGACCAAAAAAAAACGGTTTGCAATCACACAATTTCAATCAGATGCACTTACACAAAATAAACGTAAAAATGCTAGCTTGTCGTGTCACCATTAGATATGCTCCGTACAGCGCAAATAAGTGAAGTGAAGTCATGATGGCGACATTTTTCCACACAATATCGGTTTGAAAATACGGTTTTCGCTGGAAGAAGGGTGGAAATTGATCATTTTTAGATGATTTGATATTTTTTTTTTTAGAAAAATTCACAAAAACCAAAAAAACTCAAATTATATTCTTTTACTTTGTGTATTTTTTTGGGAATTGGCGTTCCAAAATCCGTACTTTTTCGCTCAACAACTGCATCGGCCAGAAGTAGCGATGAATTACTCAGAATACTTGGTGCCATTTGAAAAGTATTATTCCTTTATTCTCAGAACAAATTTTTTTTTTTATATTTTGAATGTAAAATCAATACAAAATCTATTGAATTTTAGAGTCACAGAAAATCATTGTTCACTTGCACAACATTAATATTCGGTAACACATGAATATATCAAACGGTTGACCAAAATGTTCTAAATGCATTGAAAAATTGAAATGGTCATATAACTTAATTTGAACAATTCGATAGATTTTCATTATTTTTGCTGGATCAACGACTTTTTTTTCGCTGCAAAATGAAATGCCATCATATTTTTTTTGTTCCATACTCTAACGTCAACGTAATTAGCATTTGAAAGCAAATCCAAAAACAACGGGATCCAGTTTCATGGAAACGTGCGCAACCAACCAGACAGACAAAAACAATAATTGTGCGATGTCAAAGAAATCACGAATAAATTCTCTTTAATTATTACATTCTTTGTTTTTATTGAAATTTCGGTTTGGGTTCCCTGACACCAGTCATTCGAATTTCAACATTGTTTCAATCATTGATAAATACAATTACAGTATTCTCTTCAATTTCCATTAATGTTTTTTTTCTTAAAAACTATTCTTTCATCAAAATAGCTACGAGATAATTTATTAAATAGGTAGTATTCATTGGTTGAAATTAATTTTCAACTTTGTGAAGAATGGTTGCGGATTTTTTCTCGCCCTCATCAAAATCAGCATCGTCCCAACCCTGAATGAATGAATGAAAAAAAAGAAACAATTAGTTTGAAAATATAAAGAAGATAAAAATATTCTTATGATACGAAGTCGAATAATCATTTGTGTTTTTTTTTAAAGAACTTACCCAGACTAATTCCTTTGGTTCGACTGGTTCATCGTGTTTGGCGGCTTGAATACGCATCAAATCATCAACGGTGGCTTCACTGTATTTCACATTGAGATCACCACAGCGAGCCATACGCTTCTGAATAGTCTCTTTTGATACGGTTTTCAAATCATAGGCCCAACCGATTTTGGCAAAGAAATCAATGAAGGCAGTCGTAATGTTGTAACGGTAATTTCCCAATTCCGCGGTTTTATAATCCCATGGGAAGACGTGATGAAAGTTATGCCATCCTTCACCTTGTGTCATGATACCCAAGAGCCGGTGGTCGGTTGGTCGGATGCTGGCATCGTATGGTTTTGAGCCGACGGCATGAGCGTAGCTGTTAATTAAAAAGGTGTCGTGCAATGTGTACAAGTGTCTCAAGACGAAACCAACATGCCATGCAGCGCTCAATGTTTCACCGAAAAAGTGGCACAAAATCCAAGTTGGCAACACAATAGATATCAATGGCATAAGGTACCAGTAGTATCTGAAAAAAAATGACGATTTCAAATTAATCGATTGCTTTGAACGTTCTTCAAAAAAAAAAAAATGAAAATAAATTTACTTTTTCTGGAACATAACGATTGGATCGGCAATGCAATCGCTCATGTCAATGGTTTGTCTCTTTTGATCGACTTCTGGACGTTCCTTAACCATCAACCATCCAAAGTGCGAGAAGAACAATCCACGGCCTATTAACCAATTTAAAAACATAAATTAAAATATAAGTTAAACGCCACTTAAATTTCAACATCAAATCTAGCTTAGGTCAATTTTTCTTACCAGCATTGTGTGGATCGGCGTGCGTATCTTGATATTTGTGGTGAACGCGATGATCATGAACCCAAACCCAAATACCTGTATATTTTGAGAAAGGAAAAAAATTGCGAAAATTCAATTAACACCTGATAATTGCATCTATAGAATGATTCGCTAGACACTGTATGAACAGTTACTTTTAACACTTTCAATACATCGATTATACTCAATTGTCCATTATCACTTCACTTCATTTCTTTAAATGTTTGCGAATTTTAATTTTCAATTTTGCGAATTTATTTGAGATTTAAAAAAAAGGCCTAAAAAAATGCGGCAATCACTCACCGTTTTGATGGGCAATGGTGTTGAAGAAAGCCAAAATCAATTTCAACTGCCAGGTTGCTTTGTACCCTTTGTGTGACCACAATCGATGTGCTCCGGCAGTAATACCCAATAATCCCCAATGAACAAGCAAAATGGCTAAAAAAAAATTGACCAAATAATTGAACTTAATTTTTTTTCTTTTCAATCCATAAACGACTATAGCTGTTGACCTTGAAAATTCTAACATTCCACTGCAATTCATTCACATGCACTTAATTAATAGTCAATAGAATAATTACCCATAAAAATGGTAGCTAATTTGCATTGGCCGGTGAGAATTTGATATATTCCATAAAATGAACCCAAATGAAGGTACACGAAGAAAGCGACATTTTTCCAAACTAAATCCTTTAAAGTCCATGAAGCATCATCCGACTGTATGAAAAAATAAATAAATCCAACCGACACGTGTCCATAAAAAATCACTTGCATATAATTGGCGAATTTAATAAAATAATGACTTACGCTATTATAAAAGTTTTTCGGTTCAGTCTTTGTAGAATCATTTTTGTTAGCGACTCCGGCACTGAGACGTCGAGCAGCCTGAGATCTTTGTTTGATAGTCGATTCATCATCGAAAACGGAATTTTCCGCATCAATTTTATCTGTTTCAACCATTCTGAATAGTGGCAGCTATTTGGATGCTCGAATCAAACACACTAAATTCACCAAAGCAAGAGAGTGTGTCAAAATTGTTTTCGGTTTCAATCTGTCAAAACTCCGGCCACACTGTCTTATCCACACTTAACGAACACGTGATATTATCGCTTATTTCTTTTTCTCACTTTATCCGCTCTATGTTAATAACCGGTCATATGTTCTCTCTTTTTTTTTGCTTTATTGCCAAATAGAGTTATTGTTGTTGTACAGTTCAGAAGCTCATTTTCGCTCTAAACCGAACGTTCACCTTTTTATTTGCAATTTTCGAAAAAGACGTTAACGTTATTGATTCAAAAAATTCACTGAACAAGCCACTTGGCATCCTCTCAGCTTTATATATTTCAATTCACATCGAGAATTGATAAGGCGTTTAGTGTTGTTGTATTCACTTTGCAAGTGATTTTTTACTCGAGTTACGTGTTGCTACTTTATTTATTTTTTTTTCTCTCCGCTTCTCATCTCATTTGTTGCTACTGCTGCTGGTTTGCTTTGTTTTTTGAATTAATCGGACGATCGCTGTGTACGCATGTAAGTTCATTTTGAACATTCGATTTTATTTGTGTGTCTCTTCAGTGTCGACCGAGTGATGTACATCATATATAATTTTTCGTTTGCAAAAATGCTCACGTAAATGTAAACTTATACATTAGTTTAGTCGTGCTTTGTATGCTTCGCCGATTTATGTAATCATCTGAGAAATTGTGACATTATAAAGGTGGAATGCTATTCATAAGATTCGTTAACGAACGAACGTTTGTACGTAGGAATGAATCTTTTCTGAAATCAATACTTGCCAACGCACATACACACAGAGACACGCACACAATTTAATACGGATGCAACACGGGATTGAGATGAGATTTATTTTCAGAAAATACTGTTTACTTTAGAATCTAACACTCGAGCTGTGCACGACCGTTCAAAACGCTTAACACTTTTTTCCTGCTTGCAATTCAATCGATGCACATGCGGCGTGAAACATGAGCTCATACCATTCGTATGAATATTTTTTTTTTCAATTCAAATGCGCATGCAAAAAGTGCAAGTAAGCAACGAATGAATCGAGTTTTGCATATCTGCAATCGAATCGTTTTAAATTTTTTTCTACTTCTTCTTTCGTTGAACGATTTCAAATCGACGATTCGTGTTTGTAACAAGTTCACAAGCACATTTCATTCATACTTTCAGTGCATTTGCACTGAAAGATATCTGAATGTCGCCTCAACTGGGGCTAAATCTTGAATCTTGATTAAAAGTAGTAATTATTGGAACCGTTCAATAGCAATCATCGTTTGACGTTGCCACACTAGAGTGTTGGACGACAACAAACAATTTCTCAAATTTTGGGCACTCATTTTGCACGTGACACAGTTGAACAAACGAGGTAATTCACCTCTTAACAGATAATTGGATTCGATTGACTTTCTCTGGACATTTGCTTCACTTCCCAATGAAAAAACGTAGACTGGGTCTATAGTTCTGTTTTGCTTGTTCATATGGTCTAGGCCAGGTTCAAGCCGAATTTCCGCCGAGGATAACCGAAGCTGGTCTACGCTTATTCATGGTTCTTCTTCATTCCAATAACGATTGCTGGCATCAGAATCAAAGGTTTACCAACAAAACCTTATCAAAGCCAATTGTCGCACGATCATTCTATTTTTGCCTCTTGCCTCTGATCCAATCAGAAAATCGTACGTTTCGAAAAGATGATAAAATTTAATTTGTTCTTACGAACACAACAGCGAAACGGAAAATCTCCGTTCAGAATTAATTGGTTACTTAGATGAATC
Organism: Sitodiplosis mosellana; assembly: GCF_009176505.1. Taxonomy (NCBI): domain Eukaryota; kingdom Metazoa; phylum Arthropoda; class Insecta; order Diptera; family Cecidomyiidae; genus Sitodiplosis; species Sitodiplosis mosellana. The sequence continues at coordinate 5,822,383 of NW_022601467.1, read as the reverse complement.
AGATCGCATTTCCTGATTCAGCCACAATGAAGGTGCATGACTGACCTTTGTCGTTTCGCTAACAGAAGCGTGAAATCGAATCATCTGTTTGATGAACGCATTCATTATATTCAAGTGATAATAATTGATGCCTTGCGCCTATTAAGAAGCCATAAATCAAACGGCACTGCAGTTTCAAAATCAGATCGATTTTTCTTACAATCGCAATTAGTTTTGTTTCTCTCCTCATTGATCTGCATTCGTTTTTCTCGTTCAGTACTTCAAATGACGCGCTGCGTGGGATATTCGTGATATCAATTCGTTCACAGGCGTCGTTCGTTTTATATAAAAAAAAAATAAGAAAACAAAAAACCAATTGAAAAGGAAGAAAAAAAACCGCATGTATTCTGTCCGCTCAGCTACTATTATCAGCAGCAACAAACGCGTGCACAGAGCATTTATACGTATAAAAAAATGTGTCATCATACGATCATGCTTAAACGAGCATATGAAACACATCGATTCACTTCGACTTTCACACGATCCCATTGTCTGACTATTTTTGTTTTCATTTTTTTTTATATATATACAAAATGTAATCAACTTCTATCCTCTGTTCTCTCTCTTTCACTGTCAAAACGGGCACACGGACCATGATAACGACAATTACATTATTTGTTCGTTCGTACATTTCCTTTGGTCACACGGGGCAATAAATTCATAGATTATTTTAAGAACTTGAGAAAAGGTAGTATCCAACAGAATTCTAATCATCAATCGTGTGTCTCGTGCTAGCATTTGATTAAAATGACACGCTCAGGGTGGAAGTGATAGGATTTCACACTTGAATTCTGGAAAATGGTGATAAAATCTAGAATAAAATGTAGATAACGACGGTTGATTTGATACGTTTAGAAATTGTAGCTCTGTTTATGAAAGTCAAAGTAGCCCATGGCACAGGTATAGTAACTGTACATAGTTATTATATAGAATGATATGTCTTTTTATGTCGCTATATATACTTTGTCTCTCCCCTACATATTCAACGCTTTTATTTAGGGATATTATCATTTTTAAATTCAATTCAATTCATTTCAATTGAAAAAAACAGTTGGTTCATATATACTGGTGAAATTCTATTCTAATTGACATATTTTTCATTATGAAAACCGTTTCAAGAGTTGGAAATAAAATTCTAATTTTTATTTTATATTATACATACATAGAAGAAAAACAATATTTTGCAATGTTTCTTTGTGTAAATTCGGACAAAAATCGGAAAAATTCGATTTTACTCTTACGGTGTCACGCATAACACGTTTATGGTGCCACTGAGTGGTATGATTTACTTGAAAATATTCAAGAATGTTGAATTAAAATCACAACCAATTCAAGTTTTTCCAGGAATTTATGGTTTATTCTCGAAGGAAAGATTAAAGGAATAAATATTTAAATAAAAAAAGTAGTTTCCAATTGAAATTATTTTGATTTTGTTTCCAATGATGCATGATTTACACATGAATCACACTTTTTGCTTTAAAAAAAATCTTCTCGATTGGAGACTCCAATTTGGAGTAATGCAAAAACATAGTCGCTAGAGCGGAGAAGAAGATATTTCATTAGAATTAAAAAATCTATCATGGAAATACGGTGAGTATTGATATGGAATTGTTTAATAAATTAACTTTGAATTTCCAATAGTCTATGCCTCTTATTGATATATGATTGCATTTAATATTTGAGGGCAAATTATGATTGAAAAAATAAGAATCGATAAAGGGTTTCAATTTAATGCTGATTAAAATTCAGAATAATCATTTGGAATAGTTGCGTCAATAGTGTTCAATCGAAGAAGGATTGTATTGCAATCTTAATTCAATCAAACTAACAAAAAAATATGAACCAATGAGAAAAAAAATTGCTTAGTGCCATCTATTGATAATATGGTAAAACTATTCGACTGGGTATTATCACTAATGACTTGTCATCTTTCAAAATCAGCTGGAAAAGTAATTGCAAAATATACACAAAGCGATTCGATTTTTAGTTTAATAAATTTCAGAACAAAGAGGCGAAACGAAAAAAAATAAACAAAATTTTTCGTCTACATCGTTCGAAAGGGGCAGACCAAGTCGATGGTTTATAATAAAAAGCGGTTGAATAAATTATCATTTAGTTTTATTCGTCAATAACTCGCCTTATATTAGTATTATTGGTGTTGATTTGATTGTTTATTATTAATGAAGTAGTTAGTGCGCTTATAAATTAAATGGAATCGGCAGTAAAATGCAACTACAGCAGTTCTAGTAATTACGCGAGTGGGCCGTCTTCCAAAGCAAAACCATTGCAGACAAATGAATCCACAACGGCGGAAAAATATGTGTAAGTAAATTGGATTGGAATTATGGTGTATTAGTCCTGATTGAACACATAGTGTGTACAAAAATGTTGAACTTTGGAATGTTTATGTTAGTTCGGAGTGGAGGAGTCTTTCACGCTTATCAGAAGATCCACATTTGGTGCAGTTACGGCAATCGGCCGTCAACGGAGGGCTGAAAACATCAAAATTTCGCAGCATTTGTTGGTCATTATTGTTGGGAGTCTTGAATGGACGATCACAATCGTGGGTAACACAACGAAAATGCGATCGAAGCAGGTTTGTATGCGAACGATTTCGTTGCAGTGCTCTTTTTTTCTTAGTCACAATGACTAAACATGTGCCAATGCGTAATTCAATTTGCAAATGTGTAATTTTCCGTTGCTCCAGATATGTCGAACTAATCAAACAGTTTTATATCAATCCGCGAATGGCGGCCGAGGATGACCCGCTTTCTCAATCTGATAAAAGTGTGTGGAATCAGCATTTTTGCGATAAGGAACTGTGCACGGTTATCAAGCAGGATGTTATCCGTACATTCCCTGGCATTGAGTTTTTTCGAAAGCCAAATATACAGGAGATTATGATAAATATCCTCTTTTGTTATGCACGTGTCTATCCCGAAATGTGCTATCGCCAAGGTATGCACGAAATTCTTGCACCCATCATATTTGTTATGCACTGTGATCATCAGGCATTGCTGCACATCAATGATATTTCGGCTCACAATGTGGAGTAAGTAAAATGCATATCTCAATTGGTATTCTATTGTAACGGAGTCGAGAGTTTTAATTGGATTTCTTTTTTGAATTTTCAGCCTTGAGCTTCGCGAAGTGTTGGATCCAAAGTACTTGGAAGAAGATTCATAGTAAGTGAATATCTTTTGACCAAAATCAAAACTATGTTGAATGTGAACCATTCACATGTTCATGATTTTAATTGGAAATGCTCTTGTCACATTTTCAGCTTCATTTTTACAAAAGTAATGACGGAAATTGAATCATTTTATCGAATTCATGACTTGCATCCAACCGCAACCGGGTATTTCCCATCGACTCCACAGTGCGCTGTAATTAATTGAATCCAATTCGCTTTTTTCCTCGTAAATAATGTGTTTTTCATTTCATTTTAGAATCACGGCGAAGTGAATACCGTGTCCGATTTGGAAGTGGTCAGCCAACTGAACATGATTCGTACGTATTCGTTTCCCGCTATCTCTTTCTTTATTCATTTTGCATTCATTTTCCAGGCGATAAGATCCTTGCCAAAGCCGACAGTCAACTACATAATCACTTGATGCAATTGGATATCCCATTACCACTATTTGGCATGTATGTTGTAGATCTTTTCCTATTGATTTTTTAAATACGGCATCGCCGTAAACGACGTCAATGCAAAGGTTTTGGCCTTCCATAAGTCAAAACTAATCAAAAAACTAAAATCTATCTACAATTCGATAAAACAATATTAATTTTTTACATCAACAGACGATGGCTACGGTTGCTGTTCGGCCGTGAATTTCAATTACTCGATCTCTTGGTGCTTTGGGATGCAATTTTTGCGGAAGGTGCTCATTTTGAATTGACAAACTACATTGTTGTGGCCATGTTGATAAGCATTCGCGAAGAAAGTATGTTATCATCATCATATAATATAATTAGATGTGAATATTTTCAACAGCATGATTCCAGATCCTAACTACAATTTCATTTGTTTTTTTCAGTGTTACACAGTGATTATACAACCGGACTGTCGTACTTAATGAAATATCCGAGTAACATTGACGTTCTGCTAATAATTCGACATTCGCTGCACATGTATGCACCTCACGTAAGTTGTCCGATGCTATTCTACTACTGATGAACGTGAATGTCACTTGATTTCAACGCCAATCAATTTCCTCAACAATTCCTATAAGTAATCTTATTCTTCATCTTATCCAGAAATACGAACGACCACCAAACACGTTCACTGTGTCACCGAAGCATCAATTTGCCAATAAGCAATCGGCGCATACAAGTGGTAAATCTGCCACGCTGCCACGGAATAGTAATTCAAAAAATACTGCGAATCATTTTGGTTCGCAACCGAAACGGGTTAATGATGATTTGTCGCATAGAAATCATCGAGTCAATCATCATGAGTCGAATAAGCTGAGCCAGTCACCATCGAGAAGTGATCTGCTCAGAGAGCACGTACATAGTTTACAGAGTAAATCAACGAAGGCTGCCATGCGTGTGGTTAGTCCACCGCAGCTGAACAACGAACCGGGTATTGTCGACGGTTATTTAGAGAACGTAAGTTATTTCGAACATGTTCAGCTCTTTTGATCAAGCTATTTCATTAGCTTCGTTCGAAAATACGTCCATAAATTGTGTGTGCTTTTTTCCTTCCAGAGTTCAGAAGTATTAAAAATTCAATTGCAAAATGCCCACACAGTGATGACAATAGCACGCCTAAAATTGATACAGTATTTGGCTGTATTTCGGAAACATATACCGGGTGATTCAACGCATACACTTCATCAGTCAATGGATGGCATCGAAGAAGTAAGTAAAAGCCCAATCATTTTCGCAACAAAGAAGCGTTGAAAATTTTTCAAATGAATTGCCTCTCTTCCATTTGAACCCATTTTTTAGTTGTGTGAATTGTTGAAAATAAAGGAGAAACTACCGTACACATTACCAACGCCCGTTGAACCAGCGCTCGAGGCGAACGAAGCGAACGAGGCGGCCGTCTCATCACATCGCCGTAATGTCGATAAAAAGATTAAATCAAATGAACGAATACGTCCAAAACTGGAACAACAGACATCAGATGAAGCAACACCAAAGTTAGTAAGAGTACCGGCTGGTTCGCTGCCACCACTAAAAATATCTCCATCGAAGCAAATCAATTCGAATAGTAATGTTAAGAATAAAAAGTATGCCGTTGACATTCAACGTGATGATTTGGAATATGTCGGTAAGACAGACACCCAGGCAAACTCAAACACTATGGCAAATGTGCGGTATGAAATTCCTGAAAGTAGCCTAAGTCGTACAGCGACACTGATTCTGGGCAATCGAAAAGAACTGGAAATGCATGAATTTTCCTTCTCGAAATTGGCCAATGATCCGATTATTGGTACGAACAGCGGTCGGCGTATTCCAACGATGCCAGAAATTGATCCATCTGGTGATCGACAACCACTTGAATAAACTAACGGTTCCATACACAAACATTTCTATACGACAAAATGATTTGTAAATTTTAATTTTTGCCCACAAATAAACACATTTTAAATTCTATACACAAAATGAAATGGCTTGTGTTTTCAATGAAGGCGAAGCGCAGAACATAGATTTATCGTTGTTTTGTAACATAATGTATAGTGCTTTTGCAGCATTTATTCAAGGAACGCATAACAAGTTAACAGGTTTTTTGTTGTTGTTGTTGTTGCTGTTGTTATTAGATTGATTTGAGAATAGAGAGAATTGAAAATAAGTCCCAGCAACAAAATTTACTTAAACAGTGATTAACTATAAATTCATTTGTTTGTCAGTGATCTAGATAAATTTTGTTCTTTCTTCAAATAATATATATTTTTTAGTATGTGCGACTATTCATTTCCAAATAAATTGTTTTTCTTTTATTATGTAACCACATATAATACAGTTTTACATATAGTTGATCACTTTGTATTCATCTAATAACGTCGCAATCAATACACTTTGTGTCATCTGGAGATGTTATTGAAGTGAATTTATTCAACGTTTCTGAAATGATGAGAAAAGAAAACATGGCCAAACATTAATTGATGAATCAAAAGGTTTCGCTACTGAGCTTCATATAATTGAATTCAAATTGAAGGGGGATGCCATAGCAATGTCACAATAGCAACACTTACACAATGCGCATAGTATTGGTGAAGCCTGAGCCTTGTTTCCATCCGGTAACAACGACAACTGGGTCACCGCTCTTGATGAAGCCACGAGCTTTACCGAAACGAACACCAAATTGTACTCGGTCATCAACATCCTTCATCCAGTCAGATCCAGGTTGAACTAAACAACACAAACAGAAGCGATTGTATTAGTTTAATTGGTTCGTTAGATTTGATTAACAAAAATCGACATCCGGATTAAATGAATGGACCCGAAATGGAGCAACAACAAAAAAGACGAGCAATTTCATAAATAGAGAAAAGTGACCTACCATCATAAGACAATGGCAGAATACCACGGTACAAATGACATTGACGAGCTGTTTGTGGGAACCGTGTGACGGCGATGATTGGGCATTTTGGCTTGTATTTGGAGACCAAATGAGCTGAGCGTCCGCTTGTTGTGATAACTGTAAAATCCAAGCAATTTGGTTAATGACGCAATGATGACGTAACATTTTGGATAATAAATGAAAATCGATTGATATTATCAATGATGGATAATGATCGAAAACAAAAATGAACCTTACCGATGATAGCAGCAGCTAATGTTTTGGCTGCAGCTTCGACTGATGCGATGGCAACCGAGTGGGCTGCATCGATTGGTGTGCCCACACTTGATACCAAGTCGCTGAAAAGATTGCGTTGCCACAATGCAGCTTCGGCTTCTTTGGCGGTCTTGGCCATGGTCAAAACACACTCAAGTGGATATTCACCTTTGGCTGTTTCACCTGACAACATGACACAATCAGCACCATCCAACACAGCGTTGGCAACATCGGAAATTTCAGCACGAGTTGGACGTGGCTTCTTGATCATGGACTCAAGCATTTGTGTTGCGCAAATGACTGGTTTTCCTTGACGATTGCACTTGGCAATCATGGCTTTTTGTGCCAAGAACACCTTTTCTGGTGGAATTTCAATACCCAAATCACCACGAGCAACCATGATACCATCGGATGCTTCGATGATTGAGTCCAAATTTTGCATACCCTGTTGATTTTCAATCTTTGAAATGACCTTAATGTTCTTGCCCTTTTCGCCCAACACTTCACGGATTTCCTTCAATGCCGCAGCATTACGGATGAACGAAGCGAAAATGATGTCAACACCTTGTTCAACACCGAATTTCAAATCGGCCTTATCCTTTTCGGAAACGGCTGGCAAATCGACTGGTACACCTGGCAAGTTGACACCTTTGCGTGAGCCCAATGAGCCACCATTTTCAATGGTACAGGTCAATGTGTCGGCTGTTACGTCGGTGACAATCAATGAAATCAAACCATCGTCGACGAATACACGGTTGCCCTTCTTGACCACGTTCACAATGTTGGAGTAATCGACGTAGACAATGTCTTTTGTTCCTTTTTCGGCATAGGCTTTGTTTGTGGTCAACTTGATGGAATCACCACGTTTAAGTTCGACTTCAGCACTGCCGCCACCTTCCAACAATCCAGTTCTGATTTCAGGTCCCTTTGTATCTACAGATTTATAACGGTCACATTAGTTAGTTTCATGGAATGCATTTCATTTATGCGTTAATAAAAACGAATTGATTTTCTAGCAATACAAATTAAATGAATTTAACCAAGAGAAATGTTTGGTCATACCTAAAGCGATGGCCAATGGATGTTCCAGTCCCAACTTAGTCGAGTAGTTCTTGACAGCTTCGCGAACGTTCTTGATGGTTTCACCGTGGTATTCGTATGAACCGTGTGAGAAGTTCAAACGGGCAATGTTCATGCCAGCGCCGATGAGAGTCTCAAGCACTTCTGGGCTCTTGGATGCCGGTCCAATGGTACAGATGATACCTGACAATCGGACGAATGACACCTTGGAGTCAATGTCCAAGTTGCACAAATGTTGGAGATGGGTACCCTCATCATTTTGTTGGCTTGCGTTGCTCATCTGTGGAATACGTCACAATTGCATTGTTACATCAAATTGTTAGTGATAATCGAATAGAAGAAGTAGATAGAAAGAAACACACTTCACACAAATGGTGCTACAAATAAACACACAGAAAGAGAGAACTAAATTGAAAACACAGAAATAGATTTCCGGATTACAGGTTGGTGTGTATGTGCAATATGGGCAATTGGTTTATATATATATATATGTGTGTGTGCACACTCGGGTTTTCGTTTTTGCAGCCAATATATGTGTCATACATGCTTGTAATTCAACCAATAGATTTATTTAAATAATAAAAGTTAAGTCACAAACAAATGGGTTCTTATCATGTTATGTAATACTTGTTCACGTAGAGAGAGTGTCTCTGTTTCTCTCAAGTTTTTTTTTTCTTTTCTCGTGTTTGTCTTTCATTTTCGCGTGTAGGAAATGCAAAAGCAAAAAAAAAGGGGAACATTTCTTTTCAGATTAAAATACTCAAATCACACACAATCGAAGTCAACAGTCAGTTGATTCGTGCTCTTCTCATGAAATCGGGTGACCTTGAAAAGGTCATATCTCTTCTATGTGCTTATTTTTGACATTTGTATTCCACCATAAATGCCGTTATGTACTTATGCCAAAAGCAATGCTGGTGCTGTTGTTGAGGTCATGTCAATGTAATATTCACCAATCGATTCAAAGATGGAAAAATCAGTGAATTGTATAACAAATGCAACAAAAATTCTCTTTTCTTTTTTTACGTGTACGTGAACAAATGGCATCTAGTGTTGCAAATACAAATCGAGAATAATAAGCATATATATTAATGTTAAAACAAAAATCGTCACTTCACACTACCTCATCGGATGCTTTGTCGTATTCGGTTGGCCAAACCATTTTTTTTTTTAAATTTTGTTCTATTGTTATTTAACTAGATCTGATTTGATACTGTTATTTCCAAGAAGAAAACAAAAATCGATCAAATATGTAAAATACGTACAATTCAAATCAATTTTCAATGCACTAAACGAGCCAATTGGATTTTATTTTATAATGAATTTTGTGTCCGCGTTAAATTTGGTTAATATCCACAGTTAAATTGATTAACACTTCTTAGTTGTTTGGGGAGGGAAGGAGGTAGTTTATTTGTTTCGCTCTCTTTCAGTTGAAAAATGAATTTGTATCACGGTGTCGGTGTCGGTTTCAGTTTTTGGTAGCTGTTTTGACTTGAATGGGTAATATATGTTAATTGACAAGCGGCTATAGCACGGTTCTTGTGCAATCAAAACAGGAAGAAAAAGTCGAACTAACCAATGTAGCCGAATTGGAAGTAGATACAAGCAGAAGATACTCGTAATTTGACTTCAACAGCGAAGAAAATTCAACGAATGCTCGTCGAACGTTGCCGATTCGCATGTGTGTATCGGGCTGTATGTGATGGTGCAGGGCGATTCGACGCAGATGAAAATTTCTACAAAGAATTTTCATTACATTTCGTGTGAGTTATGTGTACGTGTGTTTGTGTGTGTGTGTGTGTGGATCTGTGGTTTTGTGTCTTGGTGAAAGAAGAAATGAATTTTTGTTCGTTTCATTTATGGCCTGTATGTTTACAACAATTCTCGCTACTTTTATTTTGAAACCGCAAAAACGGTTTCTTCCTTCCATTTGTATACCTTTATGACACTACAGTCTTCTTCCAGAAAATGAATTACATTGTTGTTATTATAACAACCATTAATTGTTTATACCAATCATTGCGATTGTGATAAATATTGAAGAAAATATAAAATTGGCTTTTGTGAGCGGCGTGTGATAATAGCAAGAGAAACAAAATTTTTTAATTTTAGATTGCTTCAGTTTCGGTCGGTGAAATGTATATAATCAAAGTGTTGTATATTCGATGGCAGTTTTTCAGCCATTACGTCGTCTGTCAAAAATAGAATTCGATGAGGAAAACATGCATTGTCATAACAATCCGTATTATCCATGTAAACAATCATCGAATTTATTATATTTGATTCGTAATGGTTTTTTTAAGCGATTTTATTCGTTCGATGAGTGGACTGGACACTGATTTCGACAAAGTGAAAGCTTATCGCCAACTCTTTTTTTCTCTCTCTTTAAAATGAACTGCAACACGGTAGTGCGCATTCTCGCTTTTCATCCAAGTGACATAACATTGAAACTGAATCCGTTTGCAGAATTTTTCAAAAATATTTCCATCGGTTACAAACATCAAACGGATTTTGAATTGAGTTTTTTGGTTTGATTGAAACGGCACGTTTTACCGATAACCAATTCTATCACGATTGCAACATTGCATTTAATTCAAGGGCCCGTCAATTTTATGAGTGTTTACAATGAATTGCATTTTGAGATGTATTCTCTCAACACATTGAAATATGCAGGCGATCGCAATATCTTGCACGAATTGCTTGAAACGGAACCCACTTCGATAAAACGATTATGATCACCTTAAATCATATCTAATCAGAGCGGAAAATGCCATTGAATTGGCACGTGATTTATCACCGATTAAACCATAAATTATAGTAATGCGTAGAATAATCAAAAACTTAGCTGTGTGATGTCAGAGGCCTGTGTCTGACTAACACGCATGATTACATTTAATCGAAGACACTTTTTGCGTCAATTTTTTTTCCTTCGTTTTTTTTTCTTCTTAATTTAAAATGTGGAATTTTTCCATTGTTGCCGTGAATATGGCAAATTCAAGATGTTACGACTTACAAGACAAAAAACTTACACATCGTCACGTAATTTAGAGGTGACATTGTGCAATAAATTCTGTGTTAAACTAAGAAATTGAAAAAAAAAATCCGCTCCAACTAATGGGTTTGTTCTTCAAATGTAAAAAAAGTGTAAATGGATGAATAAAAACTTACATTGGTTTGTTTTTGTCAGTCGATCGTCAAACAATTCAAAAAAACAAATTTTTATTTATGGTAAAGCTGATTGAGAGCAGGTTACTTTTATTTTTCTTCTAAAAGAGATTCCAGCACCGGCAAGCAACACGAACTTCAGTGTAGCACTAGTACATCGTATCGATACGCGAGTTTAGTTCATGCGGCGGCAACCATACTTTTTTTTTCTTCGCACTTCGTACTACAGAAGGCCTGCAGAATTAAGCATGTGTATGTAAATAATCAACTCGTTAATGTCGTTCACACGATGAAAACGCAACAGGCGTGTGTAGCATTTGATTTAGCCTATGTATGTGTTACGATGCGTGCAATTGAAAACATTGTTGATTGTATAGTTTTTTTTTTGCAGTTTTGCACCGTTTATTGAAATTGTCAAGGTCATACAAGGGTGTCTCTTTTGTCATTCCAATTTAATCGCCGCGCTAAAGCCGAGAGTAATGAATTTTGCGGATTGACTGCATCTCAATACGTTGTGTAGCATGTGAGAGTGTTGATGAGTTTCACTCATTTTTTGTCAGATGTCGCGCAATGCTAACTGTCAACTGTTGACAGGATGAGGTCATTTTAGCTTGACATCTGTTGAATGCTCAGCTAAGCTCTGAGTCATATTCAATTTTCAGCTGTTTACGAGATGTTCGATCCAATTTTATACACAAAATGCATTGATTTTGCAGCCCGAAAACATCGAGATCAAAGGCGCAAAGATCCGGAAAAAACACCATATATCAATCATCCAATTGGTACAGTCATATTTACTCACTAAGACCGATTCAAATTTATGTGTATTTGGTTTTATTTTTGTACGGTTTCCGAATGTTTTTGTTCTCAGTCTAAATGTGTTTGATGTTTCAGGTGTAGCTTATCTACTCACGGAAGCAAATGTGGTCGATCAGAATGTGTTGATGGCTGCAATTTTGCATGACACTGTGGAAGATACGAAGACGACATTCGATGAAATTGAAAAGCACTTTGGGAAGGCCGTTCGTGACATCGTCGACGAGGTGACTGACGACAAATTGAAACCGAAGCAGGAAAGAAAACGTTTACAAATCGTCCATGCAAAAGGTGCCTCACATGAAGCCAAACTAGTTAAATTAGCTGATAAATTATACAACTTACGCGATTTGGAACGAACCACACCAGCTGGATGGACGCAGGTAAACAAGCTTATTCACAATCCGGCCCTATTCTTTTGGTTATGATAGTTATCATATCGAATTAAAATTGGCATTTATTTCCAGGAACGTCGCGAAGATTACTTTGTGTGGGCCAAAGAAGTTACCGACAATCTACGTGGCACCAATGAACAATTAGAAAATGCCTTAGATGAAATCTACAAAAATCAAAATTTGGTGTAATCGACTGGTTTTCTAGTATTAAAAAAAAACTAAACTTTTATCGAGATTATTTACTTTATTGATAGCTTTCGATGGCCAATGGCAATCATATTATAGAAAAATAAATTGAATTTATAAATTCAACCGGAAAAAAAACAAATGGATTTCGTTTATTGTTTGTGCTTGGCCAAAAATGCGTCCATGTGCTTAACGAGAGTTTCGGTGTCATCGAGTGTGACGGCATTGTAAAGAGATGCACGAATACCACCGACTGATCGATGTCCCTTCAGTTGGGTCATCTTCAATTCTTGGGCACCTTTCAAGAATTCCGCTTCCAAAGCCTCATCACCACCTCCAATACGGAAAACAACATTCATTCGGCTTCGATATGGCTTTTCAATTGGACAACTATAAAATCCACCCGAATTATCGATGCGATCGTACACCAGTTGCGATTTCTTTTGTGAATTGTCAGCCATTGCTTTGATGCCACCGGATTTTTTGATCCAGTTTAATACTTTGCCAACAACGTAAATACTGTAAAAATGATTGAAATTCAAATTAGATCGAAATGAGAATGAATAAAAATAGTGTTTTTTTTTTTGGTCACATACATGAATGTTGGTGGTGTATTGTATTCGGAATCAGCAGCGAAGTTGTCTTTGTAGTTCAAAATTGCAGGTGTAATTGGCAATGCATGGTTCATGAGATCTTCACGCACGATAACAAGTGTTATGCCTGCTGGACCGAAGTTCTTTTGTGCACCGGCGTAAACAATACCGAACTAAAAATGGTCACACACATGAAATTAAAATGTCCATCAGGATATGACAGGTTTGATTTTCTTCAACAATATTTGTTACCTTAGTGATATCGAATGTTCTTGAGAAGATGTTTGATGACATATCAACAACCAATGGCACGCCATTTGTTTCTGGAATGAATGGGAATTCGACGCCTGCAATCGAGAAAAAACACATTTTGTTGCAATCAAAAAAGATGTGCAAAGAAAAAATAAGACAAAAAAAAAATTACCGTCAGCAGTTTCATTGTCGCAGTAGTATACGTACGATGCATTCGGATCTAAGTTCCACGTGGATTGATCGGGAATGGTTGTGTGTTTGCTGACTTTTGGCAACACCAAATTAACTTTACCGTATTTGGCTGCTTCTTTTGCTGCCTTTGACGACCAGCCACCTGTCAATTTGAACAGTTTTCATAATCACAGCTCGATTTCGTGTGCAGGCTTTCACAATCACCTCCAACTGTCATATTTATTTACTCACCTGTAACAATATAATCGGCAGTGCCGGTACGACCAATCAAATTCAGGGGAACGCCAGCAAATTGACCTGTTGCACCGCCTTGCAACAATATGACTTTGTAATTGTCTGGCAAATTTCTACACAAATATATTTTAATATTGAATTAAGAAAGAAGAAATGAGAAAAAAAAATTGTTCAAAGTGGCAATTTGTCGCGTGTCAAAAAATGATTGATCAAAAGAAAGAGAAGTCTTACAAAATATCCCGAACTGATTGCATGGTTGCATCATGCAAAGTGATATAGTCCTTTGCTCGATGCGATATCTCCATAATACTCAAACCGGTATTTGCATAGTTGAGCAATTCTTGTTGCACCTCAACAAAAACTTCTTTTGGCAATTTAGCCGGTCCAGCACCAAAGTTAATAACCATTTTTACGTTGTTTGTGGCAAAAATTTCGTTTCAAATACAAAAATTTCTTTTGCAAGTCACCGCTGCTGTTGTTTTTTTGTGAGAAAAAGAAAGAAGTAAAATGTTTCAAGTTCTGAACGATGATAATGCGTTGAACAAAAGTTATCACTTACGTTTCTTCGTTCTGGTTTGGTTACTTGAACTCAATGAACTGATATATTGAATGCTGCTTTCAATGGAATATATTCACTTTGTCTCTTTCGCCTTAGTCTTTCTTTTCTGTTCATCTATTCAACCGCAGCACTCGTTCTCTGTCTTGAATGTTTTTTCGTTGTTCTGTGTACGTTTGACGTGCGTTGGGCGTTGCGATTTATTCGTTGCTCGCACTCTGTTTGTTTCTCTCTCTGGCTTAATAATTCTTTTTGCCGTTTTTGTGTTATCACATGCATTCTTTTATTATCTTGATGTTGGTAATCTGATGCGGCTGCTGTTGCCTCACTACCGCTGCTGCTGCTCCTCTGTCGTTGTTGTGTGTCGTGTTTTTCAATTCGATTCGCTCGTTTATTTGGACTTGTTTTTGTGATGAATATTTTGTCGTATGACTCGACGGTTTACGCACAGAACGAATAATAAAGCCAATTTGGACACATTCTCACTCGCTCCCGCTCATGTGTGTCTTTGCTTTTAATTTTGTAAACGCGTCATAAAATGAATTTTTCATATTTTATATATGAATTGGTTGTTTGGGGTGTTTTTTTTGAATGAAAATTGTTTCCAACGTTGTCCAACGCTTGATTAAAAAACTGAGTGGAAAAAATGTAGCGATCAAGTGTTGTTGTTTACTTATTTGTAATTGAAGTTCTACTCTTCCCACCGATAACGCGTAGTTGGAACTAAGTTTTCAATAAGGTATAATACCTCGAACGCATTTTGATGAGCTCAATTAAAGAGGCAATCGGTTGACAAGTGCTGTGTTCTTTATCAACTCATTTCATACATATTTTTGCCATTGATTAGCTTAAAAATGTATTCGCTGCATGTGTACAATGTCCATGCTATGCATTTTGAAATATCATTCTGTTTCTATCCATGATTTTTTTTCTTCTCGTTTGTGATAACCGTTTTTACATTGATATTTTCATTTTATTGAGTATAAAATGACTGATAACACAGTCACAAATCCACGCAAACCATTCTAGGCAGTGTGAATTTCATTTTCGACGATTCGATTACGTAATGTCGTTTTTTACACCGACAAATGCAATAATAATCAACAAGTTTATTTGCTGGTGGCTATTTCGAACAGACAATTTAGAGCACTTTATCAAACGTTGGACGAACGATTAATATTATAAATATTCATTTATCAACGACATGAGGTCTTGGAAAAATGTGCTGTATGCTGTCGTTGCCATGATCTATTATGATTTGTTTTTTTCCGGCCTGTCGTTTCTAGATAACATGTTCGTGAGGTAGCACGATTTTTTTTTCTTCAAGCACGTCATATATTTCCATGTTTTTTTGCTTCGATTTCTATACCTATATCAAATTTTGAGTTGATGCTATATGCGACATTCAATTCGATTGCATTCAAAGTGTCTATTGTATTGTGTAGTGCAACATCTGGTTCATTCACTCTTATAAATTTTCAAATCTCAAATATTAAGCCTAAATATTAATGTTTCTTAAAAAACATACTGAACGTACGGATATCCTACAACCTACGTCTCGATTAATAATAGGCTATCAAAATACTTTCGGGAATTGTCATAAATACTAGGAACAATCTTCGCTTTGTACATTTTCCATTGAGAAGACGGAACTTATGTTATTATCTTTGATTCTGAGTAGAAATAATATTCGAAAATAAAATTTATTCAATTGAATATAAAAATAGAATGTAAATTTCAATTAGCTGAATTCTTCTAGAACCACCAAGTAATAATTTATTTAATAATCTATATAATGTTCCTGCACTCAATAGTCAAGACTTCGACGAATCTCGTTTAGATTGATCAACTTCTAAATTTAGAATTCCAGTTCTCACTCTATCCACTTGGGATAATAAAAAATATAGCAGGAAACTTCATCATATATTTATATATAAAGGCTCAGTAATTTCAAATCATTACCCAGTTGTTGTTAAGCTAGACTCAGAACAAAACATATTCCATAAATATTACGATCGCAACTCCCTTCAGCATCAATAAAAATTAGTTGAGATCTTGACATGAGGTAAGAATCGAAATATTTGATTCAAACATTGGTTGCATCTTTTAAATCTAATAAAATACCCTGTGGAAGTCACAGTCCGCATCTCGGTCAAAAATCAAACCAGATCTTCAATAAAAACACGTTTCAGTCACAAAGAGAAACAAAATGTCAAAACATTCGGTTAAATTAATTTTTTATCGATTTATTTGTAATTTTCGCTTTTCTTCGACAATTTTGTTTTTTTTTCGGTGCCTGGACAATTCAAAAATTCCATTGAATTATGTCAAAAGAAATGATCGGTTTGTTTGTTCCTTCATAAAATTAAAGTGTGTTCATCTCTGATAAAAGGGGATTTTGGCGACGACATCTGACCAAAAGGTGGAGTAATTTTTAACGATGGATCCACTGAAAAAGAAAGAATGACACAACGAAATGAGACAAGTGCTTTTATGAATCTGGCTATACAAATATTCAGTTCCATTGAAAGAAAACCCAAATGTTCATGTTAAATTCCATTCGACATTTCAATGTGGAACTTTGAAATCGAAACAACGAAAACAACAACTCCAAAAAGGTTTTTTTTTCTCGGCTTGCATGTACAATTGAAAAAAAACCTGCTTGTTTTCAAAGTATTTATTTTTTTTTTTTCAAAGAAAAATAATCACATCACAGTGCATTAGACGGGCGCATAGGAAAAAAAACCTCGACAAACGTTCGAAACTTTTGGCGAAGTCGAAGATGTTTCAAGGCAATTCGATATAATCAACATTCACATAACTGTTTTTCAAATTGCCGAGTCATCTAAAATATCATTGAAGTGAAACGGGCAACTTTTAAAAAAAGAAACATCAACAAAATCACTCGAACTTATGAATAACACACGAAATTAGCAGCAGCAGCAACAACAACAGCCACAGCAATAGCAACAAACGATGGCGATGACGACAGAAAACGATGGAAAAAAATTCGAATTGAGTTACAAATCGGGCCAAATGTATTTCATTGCCTTTGAAAATCGTCACTCGTAATAACATCGAAAATTGGCCGTTGTAATGTGAACAATGTAAAGTGTGTGTATGTTTTTTTTCTCCTCTCTCTCTCCCTCTCTTGTTGCAAAGAGACGCGCGCTCCATGGTTTTTGCTTTGGAGTTAAAGTTTCGAGACATATATGAGCATGGAGCATTTGAATTCACTTTTTTTTTCGAACAACACAGACTTTTCGATGACTTGACTATTTTGCCAACAATCTGAACATTTGAATCTTTGACCAGAATCCCGTTGCTCTGTGCGAAATCTCCATTAATTACCGTATAATACGTTTGTGCATTGGCCAATAGTGCTGTAGTTTGCTCTAGCTCGGTTGGTTCAACTTCTTCGGTTACGAAAAATTCGAGAGATGAAGTGACGACAAGATAAAGAAAGAAGCGAAGAGAGAAAAAAAACGCACAAAACACATGTGTTACATAATTGAATACAGATAGACAAAATTGCGAGCTATATACGCGCCATGCTATTCAATTGATTGAATTAAGAAATCCGTTTGGATTTGCAATGGACATTGGTGCAAATGAATATACGGAGGAAAAAAAAGAAAGAGAAAAACAGTCTTCAAACAACAAAAAATCGTTGGAAACACATCTATGAAAAATAGACACTGAAATCGACTCGTTGCAAATTGCGATCGACATTTTTGTACAAACAGTTCGTCTATACACACCAAGTGTGTGTGTGTGTGTGTGTGTGTTTGTGGTGGTGAGCCACTCTTGGCTAACATGTACTCTCCATTTATAGTATAATTAAGCATTTATATGATAAAAATCGCAAAATTGTTTAATTTATTTGCCATTAACTTGCCATGATTCAAAGATCCGAGATATAATACTAAAGTACTCACGTGAAATAAACTCGACCACTCTTATGCTGTGGTGCATTCCAAATAAGATTTGCGCCTTCCTTATCACGATTGTCTGCATGGGTGATTGATGCACATTCTGGAATTGTTTTTGTATTTTGGCTGTCTTGCCATGTGCCAATCCATTCGTTAGTTTCGGCATCTCGCGCTTGTATGAAGAATCCGCGGAAATATTCGGGACCACGAACGGTGACTGCAGAAAAAACATTGAGATGGCAGATTTATTGGGATAGTCAGTATTGCTTCAGTCTTGGAATTTCCAACAATGTGGAGAAATGTTGAAAAGTAATCGAAATACGATTGGAAATGACTTACTTTGAATTTGTTGTCCTGGTTGATATTGATCAGTGGTGGCTACCACCTCGTACGGCAAAGTGCCAATTGGCTGAGTTCTGGCTTGTCCATGATTTGGCTGATTGAATCGTCCAGGCTTGACACCTTTTCATTTGAAAAATAATTTGATTTACATTTTAATTGAATTTAGTTTGTTGTTGAATGCAAAAAAAAAATCAATCGTACATGTATCCGCTGGACCGCCATCAGGGAAACAATTGACGACAACAAAAACAGCACACAACAAAATGGCCTGATTTATTTGACGAAACATTGTTGCCGAAAAACACTCAGAAAAATGAGAAAATTGTGGCACAAAACAACGAACACTAAACAAGCCAAATGCAAATGGAAACTTGTTGGTCGTTCAACTAGAGATCATACAATGAACGCAACTAAAATGATCTGTGAAAATGTAATGAACTATAAATAAGACGACAAATACGCAGCGATCGAATGGTAGGGATTGCCTCACCTTTGGTAGGATCGCTGAACCCTTTCTCAAATTCTTCCTCTATCTCTCTCTCTCTCCGGTTACACTGCAAAAACGAACTCGCTTGTACTTCGTTTGAAGAAAGTTTTGGCACACATTCGTGGTGTGCTGAGAGCGCGCGCTACTCACTGCATCACACCATAAATAAATCGCTTTTTAATTGTTCGCATCATTTTGATGTAATATTGATCTCTGTAATGTGTGTAGCTTTGTGTTCAATTTCATTCAATAGTTTGGATGGCGATGTTGCATCAAATTTATGCTTTGAATCTGCAGCGGCACAGCGATGATGTGTGAGGAAATGATGAAAATGGCTTGATAACTCATTTTCGTTCCCGCTACAAAGTCGAATGTGGTGTGGAAAAAAAGTCGTTGAGGTTTTTAACCGCTACAATTTGAAATTTGTAAACCACGTGACACATAGTATTCAAACGCGCTGTCGATAACTTTGTAGCAGCATCGGTGAGAAATTTCTCATTTCAATGAAATTGTTTGCAACCATATCAAAAGCTGCTACTTTGGTTTTCGTTGTGGTTAAAACTTTGCATGCCACACACGTTGCCAAAAAGTTTATTCCAACCGAGAGTGAGGGAGAGAGGGAGCGAGAGAAATGTTGTCCAAAAATTCCAAAGCCAAAGTATCGGGATAGAAACGAAAATAACTCAAATTCAATCCGTTTGAACGGAGTGTCGGTTGTGTGTGCCAGGGTACAATCTATACTTGTGTGTTGATTTACGTATATGAACGGATTTCGTGCACACACACGATGGATGGTGAAACGCATGCGTTTGCTAAATAAATAATCATTCTCCAAAGCCATACATGGAGAATTTTCTCTGCAGTATTTCGTGTTTTATCCCTTTCTTTCATCCATTCTTCTCTGTTCTTCTCTCTCTATCGAATCGTGTTGTTTACTGCCTATTGCCGTGTTGGTATGTTGTGTGTATAGCACCAATATGAAAGAAAAAAACGAACTATCAGACTATTCCATGTCAAATGTGGTGGCGGCAGCCCCTCCATGTGGATAATCAGGACATGAATCCTGTTCATTCCGACATTTCAAATGGAATTGCTCGGTTTGTGCTCATGCACAGTGACATAAGCAGTCATTTATTTTGCCATTGCTTTATTATAAATTGCGACGTGTGACGCTCCATCACGTTAGTGTGTGCTTTTGATTTTGGTATTTTGGTGTGCTTTTCGAAATATTTGGTTATTTTTGGCGTAATTATCTACATTCGCCGTACCCTTTAAGACTAAAACGAACGGAAAATTTTATAGGAACAAACAAAAAATTGTGTGATACATTCGAATAGTTTTTGGTTCGGTTTCGTTTTTTTTTTTCTTCATTTTTGTGTGATTTTTTCGGCAACGACGCGTAAGTGTGAATACACCAATTTTGAGAAGAAGAAAATTAGAAACCAGTTAAAAGTTCTATGTGCGTTACGGGTATAATTAGCACAAATTCAGTAATATATCAAAAGAAAAAAAAATTGATCAAATGAAATTAAACGGCGACTACAGCGAGCATAAGCAGAAACAAAGGAAGGGAAAAAAGCGCAGAGAGATGTTTTCTTGAATTGCTTTTGAGCCATACATACACAAAGCCGTGTGTGTTCGCCTTTTTTCTCTATTTCTTCTTTCCTTTTCCATTTTTCTTTTGGCTTTTTGTAAATTCGGAAAAAAGTCGCTCTCGCTGCTCTCTCTCTCTCTCTCTCTCTATCCACCGCATACAACATAACAACAATACACGGAATAATATCGGATCGGGTTTGTTGCGGTGCTACAAAATAACACATTGTGTACAAATATTTTCAAAATGACTAGTTTCACCACACATATCCTCTACATTGCGGACATACAAATGCAAATCAAATATATCACACGTGGTTGTTTTCCTACATTTCCTCTCATCTCAGTTTGTGCCTTTACTCTCTCTCTCTCGTAATTAGTCCTCTATTCATTTGGTGGTGCTGCTGCTGCTCGGTTTGAGAGAGTATTTGCGAGAACTTTTTTTCTCCATACGTTTATTTCGTTCGTTCGTTCTTTCACACAGTTTCAGATATAAATGAAAATTCGTTCATTCCCTTTGTGTTTCTATTGATTCTTTTGATTCGTTTGCTGTAAGAAAAGTGGCTTTGCTCCGCGGAAGTGGTTTACATGCATAGGAACTTTTGTGAAAAAGCAGCGAAGAGAAGAGAAGAAATAGACAAGAAAATTGGTGCTGACACTAGATTTATATCCTTTTCATAGGTGTGTGTGCTTGTTTGTTGTTGTTCCACAGTGTATGCATCCTCATTTTGGTTTTCGGTGCCTTCATATTCGATTCGTTTCAATTCTCAGCCAAGGGATTTCAAATTAACCAGTTCGATTCACACAGCCTGTTAAACGATGCGAGAAATCTGAGAAAACGTCAGAAATCATGAGCAATTAAAATTAGTGTGCATATTATGTGCAGTGCAGTGCGGTGACTTCAACACGAAATTTATGCAAATTAATGCGAACAAAGGTCATCGAAACAATGAACAAGAACTTTTAACGGATTAAATGGAAAATGTTCGCTGCAATTGTGTGAGAAATTAAAAATAACAACCACGATGTCACAATATACCAAATTAGAACAGTGTTGATATAATTTGCATTCATGTGCGGACACCATGTGTGAGTGTGTGTGTGTGTGTGTATAATATCAAAGTGAGAGACTGATGTTTTGCTATTGATTGAAATTGATGAATTAACGGATTTGAAATTAGGTGCGATATGATGAAATTTGGTTTTGCTCTCGGTGTGGCCTCGTTTTCGTTTATTACCAAATTGGGAACATTATGACTATATTTGATGCGTACAAATGTGCATGCCATTGCTCCCCATTTGTATTTTTATTCGCTCGCTCGCTGGCTCGCGCACTTCTCACTCTCTTTCTCTCGCCCCGTTCCTTTCGGCTGATAATTCATTGATTTTCAATCAATTTCGGGGCTTCGTATGCTGTTCAATTCATTTAACGTGATGAATATTTTATTGCATCGGAAGAACCACTTCTCTGGCATTGAATTCATTTCGATTTGACTATATTTGTAACTGGGCGAAAATGGCACAGCATTAGCAGCAATAAGAAGAAGAAGAAGAACCCCCAAAAAAGCCATAAAGCTGCTCGAACTATTTATCCACTCGTAACGCGTTTAGAAAAGATAACGTAAAGCCGTGCACGTCAATCTTTTCAATTTACCAACCAACCACCCACCGTCCCACCGAGAAAAAAAACCAGTTTCATTTGAACCATATCCGATTTTCCCTCGTTCAATCTCTCTCACTCCCTCGTTCAACAGAAATTGCAATCGCTTTTTTCCTATTGCGTCTGCTGGCGCATTAGAATATTCAACCGCACAGCTCGGCTAAAAATATGATATGAAGTCATTTTATCGGTCGTTTTCTGCTCTCAGATCATTATGGTTAACGCTCTGAATATTACTTGATAATTTAATGCAGCGAATTATGTGCTTGAATGACGTTTAGTTAAATATTTATGATGATATATTTTTATTATTACACATTTTTGCATGAATGGCAAGTGAGACTGAGCGGTTGTTTGGTATATTTTTATCTTTTTTTTCGCTGTCTCTCTCTCTCTCTCCCTCTCGCTCGTTCGCTCTCTTCATGACGCATATATATTTTTCAGATTGGCGAATTCTGAAGAGTCGATCCAACATGTTGGATATACTCGAAGTTGCGTCAACATGAAACCAGTCAGGGCTTCTGCGGTGCGTCGAGAAGCCCGATTCACAATGCAACATTGTGCTAAACAATTTAACTACGGTCGCATAATGGAAATGAGTGCATCCACTTCAGCTCGATCACGGCTTCATCGGAAGAGCCAACATCGAGTGCAACGACAAAAACAACCAGAACAACCACAAAATCAACAGTCATTATTGTCAGCAAATGCATTTACAACGATGCTCCATATATTCTGTATATCGGTATTTTATTTGTGCTTCGTAAATGCCATTCCATTTGTTGCTGCAAATAGTGTGTCAGAAAGTGGTGGCAAAAATGGAGTGAATCTCAACACTGATGTACCGACAACAACTGAATTTGGTGAGTCATGCAATTTTATGATGGTTGCACTTCATTTTCACGTTGCACAGATGCAACAGACACATAAACACACACACACACACAGCTGCGGCCGCAGCGGGCGACATGAAATTCCACTTTTTTTCATGCAGAAAACATCGGTAATTAACTTGTTGAATCGCTTCATTCAAAATGATTTAATTAGTCTCGAATACTTTTTTTTCATTTTCAATTCAATTGCTAAAGCTGTGTGTTTGTTTGTGCTCTTGGAAAACTTAATAAAAAAAAATGTCATGTTTGGATTACAACTGCCATGTTAATTAATGGGGCACATTAATCTATTTTTTTTTTCTGTTTTTTTCCCTCTTTTTTTCTCTCCGTCGCTGTCTGTATCTGTGTCTATACCAGATTATGGAAACCGAGGGATCAAAAAGTTCGGCGACAAATGCGAAACAACACAAGAATGTGGCTTTCCGGGCTCAATTTGCGATTCGAAAAAGAGGTCGTGTCAATGTGTTGAGGCACTTCCCGTTACTAATCATATTGATAAATGTGGAAAGGGTAAGTAATGTCATAATTATGTTTTGACAGTGTTTGTCGTTTGATTTTGTTGTTGTTTTTTTTCTGCTTGCCATCGTCAATATGTATATATTCAACATTATACTGTTTAAACAAACAATAGTTGCCTTGAACCGGAAACAGCGCTTCGACCAAATCACAGCAATATCCGAAAAATATACATACACACACACGATAGTGGCAACAGCCACACGACCCCAACGTTCTAAGTTGGTTCATATCCTTTGGTTTGAAGCCATCCATATAATCGAAGCTTAAAAGTGTTCGAGCAATTACAATCGAATGGCTTTAACCTGTCATAACCATTTGTTTAGCCGAAAAATTGGGGGGAAATTTGCTTAACAATAACGCAAATCATGCGAGAATGAAATTTCTCCCTTTCAACAGAATGAACCCAAATTTTTATAGCCTTTCTTAGAATCAATTTATATTGTTTGAGCTTTGGGAATGTGATAAGCGCACAGAGTTCCTTTATATTCCCTCTCCGTCTTTCTCCTTTTCTACCTCTCTCTATTTCACCCACACTCTCCATGCCATCTATGCATTCAAATTCATGATAGTGAATTGTAAGATTCAACAAAAACATAAAACCATGGTTCCATGGTTTTTGTTTTCGCCGTTGTGTGTTTGTGTTTTTTTTCTCGTCTTTGAACAAAAAAATAGCATTTCTGAATCACAATAATACGAAAATCGTTATTTATTTTCGGAAACTAAAGAGAGAAAAAGTTTGAAAAAAAACCCAATCACCACATTGCTTTTGCCCGTTAGAATGTCAGGCAATGGTTTTACGGTTCTTATCTGCAAATTTTACGTTTGCGTGGAAGTAACGAATCTAACACCGAACTTTGAACCGTGAACCAGCCACACACAACCACAGAGACATTGGCCACGCATACTTTTTTCTCTCTCGGTGTGTGGCTTCCAAAAACAATGGCAGTTTTGCATTGAAATTCGCTTCGATGAAAAAATTAAAACCAGAAAAACCATTAACAATTAAGTACAAATGATTTATTCAAAAGCGTTTTTCATCATTTTAAGAAAAAAAAAGAAGCGGAAAGTAATTATCACACACAGGAAAATAAAATGAAAGAATATTTTGCGGTTAATTTGATCGATAAATACACTATGTGTGAGTGTGTGTATGGTTTACAATGGCTGGGCTGAAACAGTGCAGCAGAATTTATTTATTTTTTCCCTGCTTCAGGTGTATGAACTATGTGCGTGCCATTCCAACTATATAGGGAAAAAAAGGGGGCAAACATTGTGACGTAAAAACAACGTCTGAACTAACACACAAAACATTTAAGGATAACAATATATTTAAATTGGCGACTTCATGTCGGCTTATTGAAACCCCAATGAGTTTCTTGTTATTTTCCTCCCATGGAACGATTATATCAAAATGCTGTACAATTCGAATGTAATGCGTATGAGCAGAGGAGTAGTAGGCGAACGAACGAGCAAGCGAGCGCGGTGCGGCGCGTTACGTTCAACGGAAATCGGGAAAATCAGACACTTTAGCTCATAACTTGGCTGCTAGCCACTTGTTCATTTCCATTTTTTTTACTTCGTTTTCGCTATAATTTCCTTTATGCGATGGTATGCTGTGCTGAGAGAAAAAGAGCACAGAGAACGAGAGATGATGTATAAACTTCAACACAAATTTCAATGAAAGCTTAGTTGCTCGTTCGCATGCCCAACAAAGCCCTTTCATTTCTTTCATTTTTTTTTACTGTGTATATGTGTGATTTAAGAAGCCAACGCGCGCCGTTTCGTGCATGCTCTCTTTTCCAAACTGAATGAATTCTGAAACGCTGTTCCTTTTCTCTTTTGTATCGCATTTTACAGAGGCGTCAATTAATGAAAGCTGCTTTTTCAATGAGCAATGCGAGGCGTTCAATTTCCTAACGGAATGCCGTGATGGAAGATGCATTTGCCGTTTCGAAATGTCACCAATTCCAAACAAAGACGGAACCATTGAATGCAAAGGTATGAATATAAAACACTTACTTCTTCCGGCAGCTTAACCCATCAACTACCAGGGTTCTTATTTTAAAATGCACGAAACTTTCACATTTTATTACTTTCAATTCGCAGTATTGAGGGAATCCGGTCATTCTAACTCCAACAAAGTGAACTACAGTCCATATCATGTATTTCTCCCTCTTCTTCTTCTTTATTTGTGCCGCTTTTTTTGGTTATGAGTGTGTAGTTTACGCAATGAGTTTGTATCGCAATGAGTTGTGGCTCCAGCGTCATAAGAAATAAAGGATAAGGTTCGACCACACATCTCTAAGCATCTGTATCATAAACAAAAATTGAAATAAACACAATTTTTTTTATTGTTTTATAAAAAATGGACTTTTCATTTTATTTATTTATTTTTTCTTATTTATCATTGGCATAAAATATTTTTCTTTTCTTTTTTTTTTTGATAAAAAAGAGTCCAAAAGTAGGTTTCCGTTCCCAGACAAGTTGAATTTTTTCCATTTATTTTGTATTAATTTCATTGGGCAATACTCTTATCAAACTACAATTAAAGAAAAAGTCTAACCGGATTCCCTATCTGGAAACGGAGTTCGAAGCATGAGCCACATAGCAAAATTCACTGATTGAAAAATCGATCAGAGGTAGTTAATGGGTTAAGGGCGACCGACGACATGAACATAGGCAATGTTCGGGCTGCGGTGTAAAATATTATGTAGAAAAATGCTAAAATCATTTCCTTTTACAATTGAAAACATGCACACAGTCACGCGAGAGTCGCGAGAACCGGAGAGATACGTTGATCCAGCCATGATTGGGATACTTGCTGGAATGGCGCTAATGTTTGTCATTATTTGCGTCGTTTTACGTCTATTCAGTCGGTTAGTAAATTCGATTCATTTTGTTTGTGTTCTCTCTCCCTCTTCTCCATGTTCTTCTACTAAATGGAACTGTTGACGTTTTTGTTTTCGATTAGCGGAAACAAAGCATGTTGAAAATGAACTTAAACATTGATATGCCCGTTTTGTATACTTATTTCTCTCCCCTTTTTTTTCTCCCTTCAACAGTGCTCGATGGCGTGAAAATCGAACTATTTTCAATACGCCAAATCCGCGCCTGATGAACGTATCTCTGCTTCGAGATAATAAGCTAATGCATAGTCAGGAGCGTCGTGGTTCGCGTATGTCAATGAGGATGCCATCTCGTCAACCGAGCATGGTATCGTTGCGTCCGCATTCGCCCAATCCATCGATAGGTAGGCAAGGTATTTATGTAGCTGCAAATCACTCAATCGCTTTTAACCACTACTACCATCACCTCCTCCATAATTAGAACACTGAACCATTCAATTTTCGTTTAAATTCCTGCACCTAACCGTTGCTATCACTTTTCTTATACATTTTTTCTGTTTTGAATGACAAAATTTACAACAAACAAAATATGTTTTCATCTCTACAACTGCGTTATTGTGTATTTTTATTTGTTGCCACATTTGCTTAAACTCTGATGAGCTTTTTGCCAAAATTGTTTTGCTGCCGAAAAAAATGTCAATGTGAAGAACATTTCATGAATATGGATTTCATTCTTACTGCTTTTAGTTTTCAAATCAATCCGTTTTTGTTACGTTTACAATCAAATGCACCCGCCGACCGAGCAGAAAATTTATGTTCTACACATAGCAAGGCCAAATGTCGACTTTGAAATAAATCAATGCCATTCAAGTGCAACAAATTTAATTTAAAACATATTTTGATCGTTACCGTCTTTGCACACAATTTTGGTTTTTCGATCTCTATGCTCAGCTACTACTCTACTGCTAAATCTCGCCTATTTGAAACAGAATAAACAAAAAACTTTTTTGACACTACTTTGTTACACATCATAATGACAACTTTTTACTCAGCTGTATCAAACAAGCAAGCGTTTATTATTTCGAATCAAATATATATACAGTTCAAAACAAACACTATTCACTTATCACCAATGTACATAAAACAATTATTTCCTATTTGAATGTTTCTATCTTTCGGATAACTTTTGATTTTGTCAGTTATCTATCGAGTTGTACATGTAAATTACAAACAACATAACAAGCACATAGTGAACATTTTTTCTCTCTCTCTCTCTAAACTAAAAAGTCTTTCAAATGGAACTATTACTATTTTGAAACGAAGGTGATCGAAGCCATATGGTCTCGATTATTATTTTGAACTATTCAAACTGCAGGTCATCCAATGCGATTGGTTGATATGGGGCTACTTCAAAATAGTAATATTTTTTTGGAATGTTTCCTTTGCAATTCAGACTCAACAAAACCGTCTTTTTTTCTTATAAACACACACAAATTTTTTTTGAATTTCTAAACAAAAATGAGAAAAAGTTGTGCGTTACATGTTAATCAACATATGTGGATTTTGATGTGAAAATTATTTGCGTATTTTCCATTTTTATATTTTTATAGATAATGTCGATGCCATGCAAGAGACAAAACTACAACCAAACGATTGATAAAAATGACCCCCTCAAATACTTTTTTTTTTTTAAACAAAAGTGAATGTTTTTGCATTCGAATGATACATGAACACATTCAACTGTAAGGAATGAACAAAAAAGACTCACACAGAAAATAATTGAAAAAAAAAGAACAAAACCAAAAAACTACACAGAACATACAAAAAAAATGATCCAATTGAAAGAGATCCTGAGTAAAATATTATGTGAGAAAATAAAACGGTGAAAACTGACCACGACGACATTTGTATTTGAAGAGAGACAAATCGAAAACGAAACGGCTAAAAATAAAACAATATCAATGTGACTAAATTTGGACAAATGACTATCTTGGTTAAGAGTGAGACAGTGGGCTGTGTTTATCCATTTGATTGTTAAACAGAACCTCGATTCGATCCAAAAGTAATTTTTACATTAGAAGTTACTGAATTTGTTACGCTTCATTTTGATAGAGGTTATTTTTTCGTTTCAATTTGGTTTTGTGTTTGATATTTTCGTTTTAATTCACAATTTTTTCCTATTTTGAATTGAAGAGCCTTTCACATGAGTTGTTACGATCTATTTTTGATATTCACTACCAAAACCAAACCAAACCATTCCGTTGCAATTACTATCCACCATCCGAATTATGCTCTAACCCTAATTCAAAAAAATGTATTCAAAGGTTCACGACGATGCTCTCGAAACAATAGCAACACATCGGCAGCGTCGACCCGATCAAACAGAAGTGGCAGCACTGCTCACAGCTTGTCAAACCGACAGCATGTAGATGGAAAATATCGTGTTCCGACAACATTGTTAGAAACCAAATCATCGTACAACTCATCGACCGATCGAAATGGCAGCGCCGATATCAATCATGATCCGAAAGTGACCAATGTCACGTTGCCCATCAGTTCAAGTTCGCACTCATCCACTGGCATGGTGAACATATAAGAAGACTTGTCACCACATTAACTGGATTTGTTGAACAGAAACAACACACACTAAATGAACGGAGAATTTAAAGAAATAAATGACACGGGAACCAAATTGCGTGCTATCTACTCAAAAACCGATCAAAGAGAGACAAGTAGCCATTTGTCCTTTTTTAACAAGTATACTTCCATATGAAAAGAATGGTATGATCATCAGTAGTGCTTAAACATTGAATCAAAAGAAGAAAAAACGAAGTCAATGCTCTCTCTCTCTCTACCTATCTACTTTCCGTTATCCAGTGATAATGATTAAGCACGTCGTTTGGACACCAAACCAACAGAGGAAAAAAAACCTCATATTTAAAGAAGAAGAAATAATACTTTATCCCAAAAAAATGCGTAGAAGTTTGACACTGATGAAATAATCTTCGAAATTTGGCCCAACAACTGCCACACCACATTAACACACGCACATACACACCATTCACCGAATACAGTGGCACACAGTTTTGTCTGTAATGGCGTCAGTCAGTTTGAATTGAAAGAAGAAAATAAGAAGAAAATCGATATTTTTTCTGTATTCCATAGTTCCGAATACATCTTTATTAGTCCTAGTATAGCGCTGGAGAATATAGTTGAAAGAAAAAAACGAAAAAAAAAAATTTTACTCGAGCAATTTTCTTTTTAAAATTGTTTCTTTCAAAACACCTATAAATATATATAAAACTATGAACACACAGATTATGTCTACCATCTATGCAGCTATTTGGGTATATAGAGAAAATTACGAAAAAAACACAAGCCGCAAAAAATGTTGGAAAATTCTTTGCAATATTATAGGGACCATCGAAACTCTTTTCAAAACAGAACTATTTAGAAGAAGAAGAAGACGAAGAAAGGTGCAAATTTAAAATGAAAATGAAAAGAAATAAATTAACGACACAGAAGAAGAGAGAAACAAGTAAATAAATATACGTATTTAATAGGATTGTATGAACAAAACAAACCGAATAGCAAAAAAAAAATGCATTTAAAATCGTGACATATACGCAGCTAGATTACCGTTTAAGGCGGCAACGTTTGGAAGCTTTAAAGAGCAATATTAGTTAAACGGCTAATTCAAAAAAAAAATTGAACAATCATTAGTGCAAGCAAGATTTCAAATACAGCCAAACAAAAAAAAATATTCAACACATATATATATATAGAAAATAGTGGAATTTTTTTTTCGTAGATTTAAAGAACATCAAAAAAAAACTAAACAAAGAAAAAAAAAATAGTTGAAAAATGCAAATCGATAAAGTGACTACTAGAGTTCGTTAGAAATTATTAATCAAATGCGGTCAGCTGTAGATGAATTGTTCCAATTTCAGTGCGATTCGTAGTCGAGCAAGCGAGCGTGATACAGACCGAAAAAGTAATTAATCGAAAATTGCTTATCGATTGATAAATTGGCAATGGGAAAAGTGAAGTGTACGCGCGTATTTCAGAACGCCAGAGTATTCTTTTTTCGAAAAAAAAATCCTACATTGCGGGTTCAAAATGTCGAGTGTGGCGATAACAAGCGTATTCTAAAATGCCTTCAGTTTTATGTCTGCTGCATATGCATAATTCTCAGCTGAAAAAAAAACATACACAAACACACGTACGTCTGATCTAACACGGAAATTTGGAGTGATATTGTGGGATTTTATTTCCACAACAGAAAGATGACAAGAAAAAATCGTCACACGTACAAGCTGATCAATTTTCTTCACAAATGAGCTGGGATCATATTAATCTAGTTATAAAATTATTTTCACCTTTTTAGATGTAAAATCAAAACGCATACCGAAACGCTTTTTTAGCTAATACATTTTTTTTAGAATTAAGTATAAACAAAATGAACGAGACATGATGATATTCCTTTATATTAATTTTTTGACTGTCCCCCCTGAACTTTATTCGAACTTTTTTAATTCGACTGTCTAGACTTTTTTAGGTGTTGCAATTTATTTTCGATTTATTACCTTTATGATTAAGAATTCGTTTTTCTCACCCATATTTTCTATTCATAGCTTCGTCAATCAACGTTGATTTCCGGACTATTGCTTTTCGAACGACACATTTAAAGAAGAAAACACACAGAGAAATGTGCATTTTACCTTCTCTCCCTCACAAATTTCTTCATAAACATTTCCTCTTAGTTTCGAATTAGTTCACATGAAAGGCGTCGTCAATTTTACAAAATGCTCAACCAAATCAAATAGGAAAGAGAGGAAAAAAAACCATTTAGATGTTGCTTATAATTTTGGTTATTTTTGTGTATTTTAACATATGCAGCGAGACTATCGTGATACTTAATTATTTTACAAAAATCAAATGGAACATCTAGAAGAAGAAGAAAAAAATCAGTAGACGACTATTGTCGATTATTCATTAGAGTTGCTTAGGTTAATCATATATTATATCCGGTACGATGCAAATACGCAGCGGTATGTGGATGATCGTTTTTCGCTTGTTTGTTGATATGACCAGATTCCGCCAAATTAATATTGACACAATTTAGAAATCTGATTTAGACATTTGATTTTTTTTCCCTTCGATTTATTGAACATATTTAGGCGACTTAATCAAAAAGCAACAACTACAATGAAATGTATATGGCGGAAAAAGTTTGCGCCAAATTTTTGGTTTTATTCGAACATTTGTTGTTCCAAACAATTTGTTCACCACACATATTCTTTTAGTTGGGTCAATGTTACTCTATTTCCAAGTGATATCTGCGTACTATACGGCAATGTTGTTTCCTTTTATTCTTGATTTGGATTTTTTTTGTTATAATTGTTGCTTTTTGCACTAAGTTAGATTAGACTATTTCCGATGGTTCATCCGATCGGTTCCTTTTTTGTATTACATTATGAATCGCCCTCTTTGAATGAGGGATGCATTAAACATAGTTTCCATTAACGACATCTTTTCTAAGACATTTGAATCTGTTCTCATTCTTTCTTTTTTATCACCGGAGTTGTGCCATTTCAATCTATTTTTTACTGCGCCGTTTTCGTGCAACTGCGACAATCACAACCAAATGAAGTAACGAATCTCTCTGGCACACTTACACACTATGCATCACCAAGTGGTCAGCTTCCGCCTGAT
Organism: Sitodiplosis mosellana; assembly: GCF_009176505.1. Taxonomy (NCBI): domain Eukaryota; kingdom Metazoa; phylum Arthropoda; class Insecta; order Diptera; family Cecidomyiidae; genus Sitodiplosis; species Sitodiplosis mosellana. Next base: position 5,790,098 of record NW_022601467.1, on the reverse strand, counting down.
ATTCGCAACGGAAATCGAACCAATTTCCACATAAAAAAAACGCAACCAAACTAACTGTAACTCAGAATAATAGAATTGCTCGATGCAGAGACGATTGTTTGATAATAGATTCTTAAAATGAATGGATTCGTAGAATGGAAACGACTTGGACACGGCAACAGATTGAGTCCGTCAATTTTCATTAGAAAATTAAAATGACATCATCAACATATGAAAGCCATTCACTTTGTCATAAAGTCTTTGTGCACATATAAAAATTTTCATTCGCCAAAATGAACCAGATCGTGGAAGATGGCAAATTAATGTTTCAGTATGATATCCGTTGCCCGAAAAAAAGTTTTTCGAACGTTTCTTATCGCGATCCAAGGACACTTTCAAATAGTGTTGGGCCGATCAACGACGGTCAACTAGCTTCAAAATATCAATTCACACACACAGAAAATGTATGGCACATATCGAACTTAAAAAAAAAACAAAGTTAAAGTATGCTACGATTTATCATGGAATAGCCCGGAAAAGGAGAGCGAAACAATAGAAAATCAAATAGACAAAGTTATCTCTGTGTTATTCGATCATTGAATTTTTGCCTTATTTGCAAATACGAAAGCTACAATGTTTGGTGAATTACTACCAAAAAATTCTCGGTTTTTCCCGTTTTTATTGGGATGCGTTACACATATACATTAGTTGCTTGTTTGTGTACTTATTTCACGTGAAACGAAATCAAAACTGAACAAAAGAACAAACCAAAAAAAAAACTTTAAAAAGTATTCAATCTCAAAAAGTGCGACTTAAAAAAACGGTGCAATTTTATATATACAAAATTTTAACTCTTTTCTTTTAATGTCTCTTTAAACAAACAAAAATACAACAACAAATTGAATGAATCTGACCAAGAAGAGACTTGCCAATACTACGACTACTTTTCTACATGCAAATTATTATATTTAGGACAATATATAAATTCACGAATATCTCTAGCAAAAAAAAATGGATTCTTTAATTCTACTATATAAGCGATAGACAACAACAAAAACTAAATAAAAAAAAACACAAATTCTTCTACGAATGCTCGGAATTTTGTATAAATTATAAACGAAAATCAATAACCGATTGTGGTGAAAATTGTATTTTATCTTTGGTGTGTCGGCTTCTTGGCATGTGCATTACATTGCGCTTGGTGAACAAAATAAAAAGAACGACAAAATCTATTTTTTACACTTATCGATTATTAGACAGTTGCACCCCAAAAACTAATAACAATACGAATAGATTGCACCTACCCAATATTCGGCTTCATTATAAACAAAAAAAAGACAACACAAAAATAATGCATTCTAATCAACTGTAGTGTTTAGGGAAATGCTGATTTTCGGGTTTCAGCCGCCGCAACTAAACTATGAACCAAAACCAAATCCAAATGGAGTGTTTGTAAAGCTTAGAATGAAGATTTTTTTAAAATCATATTTTAATATTTCATTCAAATTTGATAGTAGATCTCATTTTCAACACACTGACTTTAAACCTATATATGTCATATATTACCAATCCCAAAAAATTGGAGAAGTGGAAAAAACATGCAAACGGTTGTTTCTCAAAACTATTTATTCTCTATGCTCTTTATAAAACGTTCATCCACATTCGCTACACAATGAAATGCATACAGATAAATCGGGCATGGAATGTGTAATTGGGTGTGGGTGATTTATACTTTTTGCCAATAGCAAAATAAACAACAAATAGAGAGCAATAAAGAAAGTTGTCTCAAGACATTGGCTCCAAATCCAATTCGTTTTTTCTTTTCGTTCGATTTCTGCTTATGTAGAACACTTGTTTTTGTTGTTGAACACAACGTTCCATTTTATATTCGAATCCAGAATTTATTGGTGGCGCGCAATTGTTGTGCGAACAACCTACATACAATTACCCAACTTTATTGAGCATAACGAAGAATGTTTTCGATTTAAATGGGGGAAAATTTATTGATGAAACATTCTTCCGTTGAGTACTGCTATTTTGTTTTTTTTTCCTTGTATAATGAGATTGTTCTTTTTTTCATTCAACTATACTATTTAAGGCGACAAAGAAGAGAACCCAAAAGTCTAAATCCAACTGAATGACGTTGATCATAAAGTAGTTTACTAGTCACTTGAATAAAAAAAAATCCATGCACAAGAAACTCCTTGTAGTGATCTAATTAACGAATAAATATGAATAATATACATAAAATGAATATCGCCGCAGCAGCCACCAAACAAACCGTTTTGAAAGAATCTGGGAAGAATTTCAAAACGGCCACTCCACAAGCGTTGCATAATTCTACTGCATACTGAACAACTGAACATAAAAATAGAAACAACAAAACATATTAAATAAAAACCATTTTCCTTACAAATAACTCTTAGCCGATAAGAATATCTGCAGCTAAACTCCAGTGAATAATGCATTTTTTGTTACTGAATTAGAAAGCAAAAAATAGTATTTAAATCGAAACTATTTAGAATAATCACCAGCAAACAAGAAACATGTCATGGTTTTTACAAAAACAACAACAAGATGAAAATAAAAATGATATATATATATATATATATATATATATAGCCATATAGACAACATCAACAAAAATGAGAATATACCAAACGAAAACAACAACAAAAAAAAAAACAACTCACAATAATTATATACTATTTTAGTTACACCAAAAACAACTCTAAACTCACGAATCAAAACAATTTTTTTCTTGATCTAGAATGATCTTATCTGATCTACCTAAATAAATATTTCTACGCTATTTTTATTCCGAACAAACATTTCAGTGGTGTTTTATTCTCATGACCATTTCCCATGTGATTGAAGCCGGTTTTTGACCAATTTTCATTCCATTTTTATTTCCTTTTGCAGTAATTTCTTCCCCAATGTTTTTGTATTGGTTTTGAAATTCATTGGTAAGTGTGAAAAATGCGCTTAGAATTATCAGAGATATAATTTGTGTGAAATTACGTAAAGAATCGAATCCGCAGCAATTGAAGTCTGTCACATGTCTCGGAATGTAATGCAATATTTTTCCTAGTTTTGAACCAAAATATTGATCATATTCAATGTAGTTCATCACGCATGAGCGAAATATTAACCGTTTTCAATTCAACGAATAATAATAATAAAAATACCAAAAAAATGACTTCAGTTTAGAACACTTTATTTATAAGCTTTTTTCGATCTCCAATCCAGATATTCATCAATATCGTCGACTTCATCATCGCTTGAGTCGCTTTCTTTCTTTTCGATTGTTTCGATGATCTTAATTTTTGTTGTCGCTTCGCTGAGCACCTGTGTGTTTTCGCTGTCTTTCACCTTCAAATTCACATTCTCCTTCTTTTTCTCCAGTTCAAGTACTCTAAAATCGGACGAATTTGCCAGTTAGATCAACATATTCACATTAAATTGATTGATATATCACGAAAAAAATCAAAACATCACTTATTAAAATTACCTGTTCCAATTCCGTATCTGTTCGTCGATTTCATCGATCTGCCGTTCAGTGATTGCTTCCTCTTGATCTTCGGCAATAATTGCATTGGAAAAATCAGATGCAGCTTTAATTTCCTGTTGGAATTTCTCCCATTCTTCTTCGACTGGATCTTTGTATTCGGAGTGCCTGGCTTTGGCATCTTTGATTGGATCGTCGAAGAATCCTTCGGGCAGTGTTTCATCTTTATGCTGTTCCATCGCTGCATCGACGTTTGCTTCCTCTGAGTCAGCATTTCGTTTAATACTTACTAAATTGGTTTTGATACTAGTCTTTGTCAGCGTTGCTTCGTAGAAATTGGTGGCATTTTGAGATGGATTATCGAAAAAGTTGTCGGGTAATTCATTTTTATCACTGGCGCCGGAACTAGTGTTTATCTCTTTAGTAGAATTGTCTGTGACCTGTGTTACCGTAGCGTTGGTTGGTTTGCTGCTGTTTTTCAAAATACCTTTCGGGATTTTGGCCGGTACATCGTGAACTGGAGGTGGTGCCGCACGTTTTACCGGAACAGCTGGTGTTTTGAATGACGGCGGTGGCATACTACTACTAGCTAACGCAGATTTTTTCGCCAGTTCAACATTTTGTTTATGAAGTTTCGTGTTTAAGTGCACCTTCCAAACATCCTCTGAACGAACGACCGATTTGCACAATATACACATCAACTGACCTAAATCGTTGTACGTGTTTACGACAAGGGAAAATGATTGCAATTTTTGGTTAAGGAAATAATGATTAAAATAAATCGAAATTTTGATCAAATCAATTCATTTTTAAGCTGTAAATAAATATTGGGTTTTGAAATAAGTGTTAAAAATTTGAAAAAGGATATTTTGCCAGCGGTGAATTTATGGTGGTTGTAGTGGTTTTTGGCGCAGTTTTTGCCTTTTGCTCGGCCATCAATCGTCGCAAATCATTTTGCGTGTACTTCTTTTTCAAACTAGACGCCATTGGAATGTGTTTTCAAAATACTTCCCAAGAAAAAAATAAAACGTTTTTCAATCGCTGAATATTTTTTATCGCGTTCGGTACACAACTCATGTAAATAGATGAACTGTCAATGTTCGGTGCGGTAAACGAAACTTTTGTCGGTAGAGGTGCTGCACATCGTGTCAATCAATGACATTTCAGTACTTCGTACTTAACGATTGAGCATTGTCGTATAATTTGATTGAACGTAAACTAAAAAAAAAAACAAAGCTTTGAACATATTTTTGGGAAATTTTCAAAGGAAAGAAAGAAAATCTATTAAACATCTTCATTTTTGTCAGTTCATTTTGTCCATTTTCAATTAGTTTGATCGATAGCAGCTCCTTTCCGTGTTAAGTACACACCTTGAGCACACAAATGACAGATTAAAAGTCAGAAAGCGAAATCTCGCTTAGTTGTTGTTGCATTGCATTGAACATCAGTAGTCAATAGTTTTTTTTTAAATAATTTGGTTAGACATACACACACAATGGACGAAAAGATTTCGCAAAACGGCACCGATGAGGCCCAAGACAAAAAATCGCAGAAGAAAGTAGCAAAACACGATGGTGGTGTTGCCGATTTGGAACGTGTTACAGATTATGCCGAAGAAAAGGAACTCTCATCAGCGGATATATCAAATGTAAGCGAGACCCCTCTTATTTTAACCTCAATTCTATTCATCGTGTTTTGTTTGTTGTTATTGCACAATGTTGAATGAAACTTGAATTTTGCAGGCAATAAATATTTTCGGAGACAAAAGAAACAAAGAGGCCGCCGAAAAATTGGCAAAGGAACAAGAATTACAAAAGATTCACGTGAAAAAAGAAGACATTGACATTATTGTAAGCATGCATCCATTTGTATCATCGATTTTATTCATTTGTTATACATACACATGTATGTGCATATCCAATTGAAATTGCAATTGACTTTTCTGTCGTTCACACAGGTAAACGAACTTCTCATCTCGCGTCAACAAGCCGAAAAAGTGCTACGAGAACACAGAGGCGATGTGGTTAATGCCCTTATCGCACTCACCAACTAAAAATATTATTTGTAATTTTCATTTGGAGATTGTTCGACACATCGCAGAGAGAGAAAAAACCCGTACTGATTAAGATCCAATTAAATAAAAAATAAAATAATCCATTTTTTTCGGTAGAAAGCGTGAGGCATTCATAAATGAGTTGTGTTTTTAATGATTGAATATTCCCGAAATTGATTTTCGGTAGTGGTTTACATGTTCAATGGCACCTGCCAAACAATGAGTGTCAGTCAAAAGTCAACAAACAAGCGCATTCACATACACTTAGCCACCATCGCACGCATACTTAAAGTGTGATGCACAACGCCTTTTATCTTATAAGTATGCGAACATTTACATTAACATTAGGTCTTGCATCAACTGTCAAATGTTGACGGTTTTATCCATCTTCCGAATATATAAGGGGTTAGTCATCAATTTTTCTTCCCTATTTGTGAAATTAAAGTTAAATAGGAGTGAATGCTGCAGTTTTTCTTTTCGCATACTAAACAAAAAAAATTAAATATGGCAAGTTCAAGTGTAACATCAAATAACAACCAGCGAATGAATATTGAAATTCGCAATAAAACTATATATTATATTTGCCAATGTGAGCAGGAATTCGATAGCGAATCTGCTTTCAAAAGTCATCGTGAGGCAGTGCATGGTGACCAGTTTGGAGAATCAAATAATGAAAACAACGAAATCAAAGAATTATATTGTCCGCAAAGAATTTCAAAAAATGAAATTTTGGAATTGACGAAAAAACTCAACAAAGAACAACGCACATTGGTTATGCACATCTTAAAATGCATTAAAACCGGAACGAATTTAGCACTTCGTATTTTCTTGAATGGTTCGGCTGGAGTTGGCAAAAGCTTTGTCATCAATACACTTTACCAACTGATTACAAATTACTATGATACGTTGCCAGGTGCAAATCAAGCGTCAATCAAAGTGTTATTAACCGCATTAAGCGGCAAGGCAGCTAATAATATAAGTGGAATGACGATTCATTCGGCGTTCAGTTTACTTGTTGAATCCACTAAAGATCGTATGGGGGAAAAGACTAAGAAAGCTCTAAGGAAACAAATGCAGGATTTGAAATTTATCATAATCGATGAAATATCATATGTTAGCGCTAGTTTACTAGAACGAGTCAATAGACGATTACAGAATCTATATCCAAATTCATCGACTTTCGGCGGATTCTCTGTAATTTTTGTCGGTGATCTACTTCAATTGCCACCAATTGGGAAATTCTCATTTTTACCACAAAAAGAAGGTATCAGTGAATCTGATGACAAAGGTTTCAGGTAAGATATTGTGTATAAGTCATGTGTGTTATAACATCCGCCAGTAATCGTTAATGTTCACTGTATTGCTCGCATTAATGTATAGCTAGTGCGGCTACAATAAATGTTGAATAGTCTACGAAAATAAACTTCTGCGCTGATGTTTTACATTTTTTTTATTTCACAGTGCCTTATGGAGTGATTTCAAGTACTTTAAGCTGAATGAAATCATGCGGCAAACCGGGGGACAAGAGAACTTTATCGATGCTTTAAATAATATGGCACATGGTACAATGACTGACGCTAATATAGCTTTGATAAAATCATCAGAAGGAAGAGAGGCACCAGCAGACGCTACTTATTTATTCAGATACAATGCGGATGTTGATAAGCATAATAATGCGAAAATAGCGAACCATAGAGAAATTGGAGTTGATGTATACTCTACAGATCAAGTAATATCACGGAATGTTTCAGAAGAAACTAAAAGAACACTTTTAGAAGAAATTAGGAGAAAAAAATATCAGGAAACGCGTGGTTTACCTTCGAAACTAAGTTTAAAAACCGGGATAAAATATGTTATTACCACCAATCTTGATGTTTCGGATGGCTTAGTCAATGGATCTGTTGGCGAATTGAAACATATTCTGTACAATAATCAGGAACCACCAATGCCTGCAGTTCTATTTCTCGATTTTAATTGTGGTTCACAAAGAAATGTTGGGAATAAAGCAAAAACACAGTTGTCCAATGAAGAAAGAAATGAAATTGGCTCAAATGATTGGGTGCCAATCAGAATGAAACAAGTCAAGATGCAACATTCAAAGGTATCTATTAATCGTGAGCAATTTCCATTGTACCCAGCCGAAGGGCAAACAATACATAAAGCGCAAGGTCAAACATATGATGGAGCTTGTGTAGCGGTAGCGGGCACTTCTCGCCAAATGAAATATGTAGCCATGAGTCGTGTAAGAAAATCTGATGATCTGAGTATACAAGGAGATTTTAAGGCTCCAGAACCACCATCACCAAATGATCCAACAATGAGATTTTTGGAGGAATTAAAATCAAATAGGAATTTGGAAATTTCCTTCAATAGCTTAGAACAGAAAAGCGGACCAGTAGTCGCTTTTCATAATGTAAATTCATTCCTTGCCGCTCAGCCGCATATCGCGTATGATAAATGGTATGAAAGAGTTGATTTGTTAATTCTTTCTGAAACGAAAACGATGAAATCAGACAAATCCTCGTTATCGTTACCATACTTTAAATTGATTCATCATTCCGAATGTCTTGGAGATAGAAACTCATTCGGTGTACTAATTTTTGCAAAAGACACCATAAACGTTGAAATCACACAGAATATTATCCGTAAAACAAATAAGAAAAACTCGAAGCCTCATCGATCAGAGGTTATTGTATTAAAACTTGACGATTATTATGTTATGACTGGATACAAATCACCATCCACACTTGACTCAATTTTTGTAAATCAAATTGAAATAGCAATAAAAGAAACGTCAGGAAAACGACTATTGATTGGCGACTTTGATAATAATTGGACAGAAAAAGATTCATTGGCACAACTGATGGAAAAGTGTGGACTACAAAATAAGTTGCCAGTGCAATCTACTGTTGCATTCGCAAATTTTACTGAAATTTCATCGGGCGAGTATGTTAGTTACATTTCCGATTACGCACCAGTATTCTGTGAACTGTTACCTAATGTCGATGAACAAATGGACATTGATTGATTCCTTAGTTTTAGTGTCGTTCATATTTTTGACTTGCCAAAATTAAAATTGGTGCAATTGAGAACATTGAACTTGATATGTTTCAACTACCATAAGAGCAAATGATTTTCAAGTTAGAGTGAACATTTTAATAGAAACAAAAATCATGGGAATAACATTGGCTCTTATGGAAGTGGAAACAATGTTTCTGTATTCATGTTACCATTCCATAACATTGTTCTAAAAAAATTAAAATAAAAACAAATCAAAAAGCAAAAAACCAAAAAAAAACTTTTTATAATGAAAAAAATGTCCATTTTGTATTATTGTTATCAAAATCAATGAAATCATTAAAAATCTCATATTTTTTTCATTATTTCAGCTGTCTTCTTTGTTAATTTTACAAGATGTCACAAAAACCATCGATTTTATCAATTCCCCTAGTAAAACTCTCCTCTGTGTGTGTACTATTTGAAGATTGATGTTCTTTTTTCTATAAACAAATTCAAGTCTCGCTTTTACATAAATCTCAATAAGGTTTGCTATTTTTTCTCACGGGTTGATGTAGTTTTTCAAGCATAAAATTGAAACTTTCGAGCATCAATTTACTGTTACGTACTACCTGAATCGGTTGGAGTGAAGTTTTCAGAAGGGGCTGTCATCACATTTACCTCATTATTTGATAGCGATGTGGCATTCGCCATCGATGCACACAGCCCATAAATGTCTATTTACCTCTTCGAGAAGCCAATTTTAGTGGCCGAAATGGTTCGTCGAATTATTTTCAATTGAAATGGTTGCTTTCCCTTGTCTTGCAATTGAACGCATACAATATTGATACCAAGCCTACAATAAAAAAAAACCAATGGATAAATAAGAAACAAAACTATAGCCGCCAAGTGTCAGATAGACTAATCCATGTATCATAGTGCACAAACATTCATGAACGCGTTTCCACTCGATTGTACTTGTCGTACAAATATTCGACCAAGCATTCTATTGACTAATAGTCAATGACTATTTGCCAAATGCCCTGTTAATTGGGACATGGAAAATCCTTGATCGAAAAAAACAACAAAAATTGAAAACAAAGAAAAAAACAATGGACAAATTATTAAAATTTTAGTTATCTATTTATTTGAGTTCCAAAGAATACTTATAAAATCTTTTATTAGTACTTTCTTTTATTTTATTTTTTGTTTTTTTTTTTAAATTTTACTTTATGCGTCTATTTACCAGCTGGTATAAAATAACTGCTAAAACATCACACTGTTTGGTTTTGAACAAAATATTTCGATAAGAATATTACCGTGTCATTCAATTCATTTTATATTTGTTGACTGTTTCTTCAGATGAAAAAAAAATTGTATCTTAACTTTCCCTTTTTTTTGTTTGTTTGATTTCCATTTGGAAAAAAAATCTCAATTCTGTTTGTTATATTTATTCAGTATAACCTGGCGAGCGTTCAATCAAAAAGATGACGACGACTACGACGAACAAAAAAAGGTTTTAATAAGAAGATTTATTCGATTCTCTCACTGCAAAATGTCATAATAATGTAAAACTACAATGCTCAATGCGACATGGAACAGATCAAACTATTTACACGAACAATATGTTCCGCCCAAAAAAAAAACTTTGTGAACTTAAAAATTGAACTTTGCCTTCGATATAATAAATCACTGTGTTCATCTCTTTTCGGTCGATATCAATGTCGAAGTTCGATACATATTAATTGTACACTTGTTTCATTACTTAGAAGATTTGTATGTTTTACTGTTTATAGTTTATTTGTGTTTCTTTGTTTTTTATTTTTTTGCAAAATTGGTTCATCATTCGAAACCCTCAAAAGATACAATCATTTGTTAAATGTTCTTGAATCTCATCAAAAAAAAAGAATTAAAATAAATCATGTACACAAAGAAAAATTTACTCTCTCTCCTTTTTTTATGAAACTTGTTCAATTTTCTTTCTGTTTGTATTTTTTTCTTAATGCTGATTTCAATTTACAGACAAATCGTAGTTGCGATAGTAAATGAATAAAACAACATTCGATTTGGATATAATGCATCTCATCAATGTTTCATTTCTACATGAGATTCAAATGGTTTTCTTTCTTTTCTCGTTTGAATTGTGGAAAATGTTGAATGGCGCATCTGGCTTCGATGCTTTGTTCCGAAGGATGGTAGGAAAAAAATGGTTTGGTTTCACTAATTTAATGACAATCATCTTTCAATTATCGTATCTTTTGTATTTACATTTTTTCTTGTTTGCCACAATTTTATTTTTTCTCTTCATTTTTTTTTCTTGTATTGTTCTTTCCTGTCTGCATTTTTTTGTTTTTGTTTGTTTATGTACAGTTGCTTTGTGTATATATATGTGTATATACCTAATATTGCTATGTTTTATTTTCGTTATTTATGTTGAAACTTTTATGGGGTCGTTTTATGTCAAATATGGTTGTGGTTTTTTGTGTCGCTGAGCTATATTCATCATTTTGTTGTTGTTTCGTCGATAATAGACTTGTTGTGTGTATAAGTATTGTTTTCATACTCCATTTTCTTCAGTTATTTCCGTTTTTGTTCTGTGTTTGTGTTTGTTTTTTGTTTTTCTGTTAATGTCTTCCTTTCGATCGACGAAGACGATTCAACCATTTGTATGGAGAGAAAGAGAGAGACAGAGAGAGAAAAATGTGTGTATTTTCACTGTAAATTAAATGTTACACTCTTTCACATTCACATTCACATTATCTGAACTACTTGAAATATCATAACATATGATTTGAGTGTGACATTTGATGCTGTTGATGATGATTTTTAATGATGTTTAGGTAATTTAGTTCCACCGTGTGGCATTGATGTGTGTGTGTGTGTGTGTGTGTGTGTGTGTTGTGTTGCATTAGAAATTGCCACTTTCGGAGTGTTCAGATGATGCTACTGCTGAAATGTCGAATTCACCGTTGATATTCTCTTTAGTATTCACATTGTTGCTGCTATTGTTCTCGTTGTCGTTGTTGTTGTTTTGTTTGATATTGTGATTGTAGGTAGACGCTATTAAAGCTTTATTTCAGCTCAGCTTAACGCGTTTACGAGGTGGTCCAATTGGCGGGATTTGTTGTGTTGCTAACGCTCCATAAGCCTCAGCTATGAGATGTGGATGACTTGCTATCATATTCTTCCATCCTAGTGTTTCTGTCACATCCGTCGGATGACTGTTCGATTGGGAAATTGAAATAAAAGTCAAAATGGGCAAACTAACGAACTCCTCCAATAGAACACAAATCACTTACGTGTTGATAAAATCTATCGTTTGGGCTTTTAATTGGTCTGCACTGTGTAAATCGGCCAATATCAGTGTGTCGGCGGCGGTTTCTACAGAAAGGTTAACACAGAGTGCCTCTTCGCACATCACCTTCAGTTTTTCCAAAGCATACTGTTTGCGAAAACACACAGACACATATTTCATTTCATTAATACCATATTTTCCATGTTGCCTTGAGCGCATTTTAAAATGCAGCTCCGTACGTGTTGAATTGATTGAACGAACCTTGTCAGCAGCCGCAAGCAGATCGTCGGCCATTTTTTCCAGATTGGGTGCTTTACCGGTGTAAATGAATCGCAGCATTTCCTTCAATACTTCATGGTCAACATCTGAAATAGCCACTCGATTTTGTTTCCGCTCCTCCATTTCGTGCTCAAACATCGCCGCAAACACGGGACTTCGTGCTGTTCGTGCCAAATACAAAATAAATGATTCGGAATGAGTTCTTTTTTTTTCTTCTCTCGATTAACGAAACCAAATGCATTTGACACAACTTACCAGCCAAGATTGCTTTGTGTGCCTGGAATTCTCTACCGCCTACAGCTAATGTAACATCACTGAAGCGCTCATTATCAAACAGATTGCCCAGATCTTCCGATAATTTGCATTCGGGAACTTTGAATTGGATTATATTACTTTGTCCGGAAATATTCACACTATCAGCTACAACGCTAACTTCACAAAATATTGTTAGTTTATCCTCTGGCAACAATCCATTTGCTTCATCCAGCAGAAAGTCTCGTCGGATGAACTTCTTGAAACCCCAATCCTTGCCTTGAACAAAACGGTAAGCCCTACACATCGACGATTAAATTGGAGGATAGAAAAAATTAATGGATTAAAACAAACACAGTTTTGAGGCCGACAATGTATGCCGACGGCAGGGTTGATGATACGAACCTTTGTGATTCCATTGCTTTGGTTTCCTCTCGTTTCGCGTTCAATATTGAAAATTTGAATTTGGCTCTGACCTCGGATTTGTTACACGAGACTAATAGGAGATACAGTGACAAGTAATCTTTACTTTCTTCATCTAAGCCTTTTGGATTAACTCGTAGGCACCTGTGTGTTTAATTAGAAACAAAAATAAATATTATCATTTTGCGCTTGACCCGAAATGAAATTGAACGAAAGAAAAGTAAAATAAAACACAAGCACTGCCATACATACCATTTAAGTTTGTCATTAGCACCAGCTGAAAACGTTGATGATTTTAAAACTTCTCCCATTTCTTCTCTACAAAAGCTAAAGTTATTTATTGTCCACATGTAGCTGAATTTTACAACTTTGACCTAGAAATGTGAGGGAGAGAGAGAGAGAGAGAGAGAGAGACAAAACAATGCGCGTTAATAACGTTAAAATCAATTTCTCCCAATTGGCAATGAGATAGTCGCGGCCAAAATTACAACTACTACACCACCACCACCAACAACAAAATCTATAACAATGGGCATGATACAACCTCTTTTTTGTTTCGTTCGTAATTGGTTCGATTTTATGAATGAATGAATGGCTCTCGCATTTTCAAACAATGACAATTTGATAGCAAGAGAAAAAAAATAGATTATAGAAAGAGAATATTACGTGGTCTTCTGTCTTTAGCCAAGCGAAAAGCATTCCAAATGCTTGACAGTTTTTCATTCGACGACATGTATATCTATCATAACATACAAGAACTGTTGTGTTCGAACAACCCGAAAAAAAAGAGTCCGCAGTCACTGTTCACACATATGTTAAATGAATATGATAATTTTCAATTCGGAGTATCCTTATGCCATGGCAAGGATAGTATGTATGTCATGGACGTAATGTTTCCTCTTTGTGTCCAACGAGCAACATTCAATTCATGTCGAATGATGTGTTTTCTTCTCTTTTTTTCTCTCCCCGAAACCAAACCAAACTGAACAGCAGCAGTAACAACAACGGAAACGAGAACGAATAAAGAAATAATAGTTTGAAGATTTTGCTACTCTCTCGCTACGACGAGGAACTGATCTCTTTCTACTGTGTGCGTTGCTTCAGTGAGGAACAAAGAGAAGAAGAAAAAATATTGAAACGAAATAAACTGGTTCGAACGGTGCTGACATTCGTCAGTGTGCACATGTCGTTCGTTTTTTCGTTCGTCACATGGCCACAAAGCATTCATTCGCACAACACAATCCACGACCATGCGTATTGCGCACACGTATACCGCACATACACACACGCTTTCACTTCTACGGCGATTTGAGCGTTCTGCTCTTAATGTCTCTTGTTCGTTTTCTGACTAAGGCTCAATGGTCTAGTGGTATGATTCTCGCTTCGGGTGCGAGAGGTCAGGAGTTCGATTCTCCTTTGAGCCCAACAGTTTTTTTTTATTTTTTTTTTCGACTTTTTCTTTCATTTTCCACCCCAGCCGCATTTGCAAAATGCGTTTTGCCTATCGAAAATTATTTTTAAATTTATTTTCAATATTTTTTTTATTATTCGTTCAGGCGTCATGTATAGAATGAAGTGAAATTGTACGAACATACGCTTGTGGTAGCGGCAATCGAACCAAGCCGATTTTTGTTCGCATTTTGTCATATTCAATTTCATTACCTGCTTGAATTTCATCATTTCATTTTCAGAGGCAAATGACAGGTGTGGTGCAGTAGGTATATTGAGAAATTGGAAATGTGGTGATTAAAATTGAACGAACAACAAAATTCAACTCAAAACAATCCAAGTTCACTATTTTTACTGTAACTAATGAGCCATGTTGAATATTTTTTTTCTGTTTTTCATTATTTTTTCCAGAAGAAGAATATAAATTCGCTTCGAACAAGTGAGGAGCGATCACCACTACTATTTGGTGGAAACTGAGTAAATTTTCAGACTATAATGGACCAACTGAACTAAGCTCAATATAGAATAAACAAATCAATTGGCTATCATAAATGAGAAGAAAAAATTGAGCCAAGCCAAATAAATGACTAATTCTTGGTAATAATTTGTGATTCCGTTTGAATTGTTATGAACAGCTCATTCAATTTATTATCGTTGACAGTTTGTTTATCTTGTGTTTGGCTTTTCGTCCGAAATACTGCTTCTTTCTATCAAGTGTGAGATTTTTTTTTGTTTGCGTTCGAAATCAGTGTATTGTTCTTCGGATCGTGCATTTCACGGGAAAAAGGGGGCCAATGAAAAGATATGGCGACGATAGTTAATCACATTATAACTATGTCAAATTGTTTAAAATTGTTCGAAAAACATATTGATCTACTAGGTCAAAATGTGTGACCAGCTAATGATGCTAATGGTTTGTGCTTCGTTTCGTTTTTTTTCCAGTATCCAGTCCAAGGTGTCACCCAAAAATGACTCCAATTTATTATTGATGAAGAGGGCTGAAACTCGGACTGATTTAATCAATGCTTCGAAATGATTTTTTATCACATTAATGAACCGTATACTGATGACTGTGTGCGCGCGCGTTCGTAATTCAAATACGCCGTGTAGCTTGAATAAAGTGTAAAATGTTCTACTTGCCTGTGTGTAACACCAGTTTTCTGCAACTGGTGTATTTACTTCAGGGAGTGGTGGTGACGGTACACGACTCACTGCCATTGTACTACTACTTGATGGTGAATGTAGATTAGACGCAATTCTTTCTGTTTGACCGGCCGGACAGTCACTTACAATCGGCAACCTAAGACGAAGAAAAATAGAAGAAGAAGAATGATATTAATAAAAATATAAATATGCATGTTCCGATTCTTTTACACGATTTTTTGTTTGTTTATTTGGTTTAGATTGATTTACAACAAAATGAGAGTATGAGCACTCGGTCTCAATCATTGTTCTGAATTTTGTGTATATGTTAACGACGAGATAAATTAATTACTTAATTAAGGCGGGCAAAATCACAATTTATTGTTTCGTTCCAAAGCTGCTGCTGCACCAGTAGCAACCGCAACCGCAACCGCAACCGCAACCGCAAAAACAACAAGCAACAACAGAAAATAAAATCGTATTTCGCAACAATATAATAAATAGTTCAAAATTACAAATTATTTCACTTTTTCATTCATTTAGGCATGTACTATACATTTAATAATATTTTTATTTTCCTTCTTTCGTGTATTTATACTTGTTAATGTGTTTCAGGGTCGGGCCAGGGCGCGCGCTGGAACTAATTTCTATTGTAATCGCTCTTGATGACAGTTTCACCATTCATACGAGAAACTGTCGACCGATTGGTGGCCGTGCGGGTGGATGATCTTCACACAGACACACACAGTATAGTTTTCCAAAGTGACAAAACAATAAAACCTATAATCAATTCACAAAACAGACGACAGCGTCGACGACAACGATGACGATACGACTGTTAAACAAAAACAAGAACGCTTCTACCCGATGACATCGAACATTTTTCTGTGTTGTTTTTGTGTGTTATGTTTTTTTTTTTTCGTTTTTGATATACAAAACAACAATTTGATCAAGTTTCGATGTCGTTTAAAGGTCATATGGTTTTTGAGGAAGCCATTCATTCGTTTATTATTGCCAATGCCAGGAAATTGACTTATAAATAAATTCTCGCTCTGTGTTTGCGTGTGTGTGTGCGCGCGCGCGCGTGATTGTATGCGTGTGCTTATGCATTTGAATAATTCTTAGTATTGAAGCCACAATGCAATAATCCAAAATAAATATCAAAAAAAAACATTCAAATCAAAATGCGTTGGACAGAATAAAATAATTCTAGTTTTATACGAGTACATTGGATTCTGTCAAGAGTCAAACCGAGCCGTGCATTGCATTACTATTCTTTTGTACATTGTTATATTTCTTTTGATTGCTCTCATTGGATCTGGGATTATGTCATTCATTCTCTCTGCTCCGTCTTTTGAATCATATACCATGGATTTTGTTACCATTTGAAAAGTGCCAACGATGAAATACGCCGAAAATGACGAGAGAGGAGAAAAAAAAGAGTATGCTTTCCAAATTCGTTGTTGATTTGTGTGCACTCTAATTTCATGTTATTTCATAAACAAAGTCAAATGAGCACTCACCAAAGCGTATGTGTGTTCGAATGAGTGTGTGTATTTATCGCAATATCGTGTGCCCAAGAAGAAAAATGCTACGAAGACCACGTGTAAGCAAATGAGAACGACATTTGAACTAAATAAAATGTATGTTGCTCCACTTACTTCGTTTTCTTTTCAATTCATAATTATTGTATGTATCCAACATAGGCATTTGTGTTTGTATACAAAATGGTTATGTATTATGTGTTTGGATTTGAATTTGTGTTTTCCGTAAAAAAAAATGAGAATAACGACTGAATACTTTTCACCTAACTCAAGCGATGTATTCAGTTCAGTATCTTTTCTTTCTAGCGCACAGCATAACACATAATGAATAAAAAACGAAACGAAACGATGAAACAATGCAGGCAACAGCGACAGCAGCAGCAGCAACAACATGTGCGCGCGCGCACACACACACGGGGCCACATTAAGAAAAACTACATTAAAGTACTACTATACTTAATCTTCAATTTTCATTTATCTCCGTTCAATAAATGAGAAATCTCTGTATTTTTTTCTCTTCCCGCTAGCAACTGTATTCGATTATTATTGCCCACACCAACACAAACACGGACACACACTGCACACACAGCACCGTGGCGTGAAAGGTTGTGTGTACGTCTATTATTATTATTTCACCGATTTTTATTTAAATGCTGTAAAGCCAAACACGCACATATTCATTGCCGCTCGCTCGTGCGCGTGCTCAATGTATCTCAATTCGAAAATTCAATGCACCAAGCACACACACACCGTATATTATGGTGTTTTGTTTTTTTTTGACATTTCGTTAGGCAAATCGCTTTGGTGAAAGTTGAAAATTGCGAAATTTCGCCCGTAAAACCGAAATCGAGGAAAAGTAGTTGACGCCGTTTGCCAACAAGCATTACACCATATAGACAAAACGAGCTACAGCCAATATGCACTAGCATACAGCGTCGTCATTGCCGTCAGTACATGGTCCTACAACTTATATCATGAGTGGTCACTTATTATCGTGCCTAATAAAATATTATGACTGTACTTTTCATTATGAAAATAGTATTATTATATCTAAACTCAGAAAAGAAAAAAAAAATTTCAGAGCGATGACTTTTTTTTTTCACTCCTCTAGTTTCAATTCGAACTAACTGCGTGTATGTCTGTGTGTGTGATCAACAGTTGTCATATGCACGACTTCATTCTCTCGTACAAATGGGCACGTTAAAATGTTTTAATTTCAATTTACGACCACAACATGGATACTATATTCAAATAGCATGTATTTGCTTATCTTCTTTGCACGATTTCAGAAGGCAAACACAATTTTATTGCTTTGTTTGTGCCATCCAAACCAATGTCGATCTCATGGGGGATCATGATATGTAGATAAATGGGAAAAATCATCGAAATACCAACATCGTCAACCATGTATCTCGTCTTTTGTCGCGAGAGAGAGAGAGAGAGAGAGATGGAACACAGAGATGACACATGCGCCATTTCCAATTTTATGAAAATTGTTTGCCGAATTTCCATCTTTAAGCGTATACACACAATCTATATACCACATCTTTTCGGCATCTTCACTCAATTTTCCCGAATTGCTTTCTTCTTCTTCTTCTTCATCTTCTCTTCGCTCCCTCCGAATGCTGTATGAATATAATAACACATTGGGAGAGTAGTTAGTGTGTAGCGTATATACGAAATCCATCAAATCCATCCAAAGAAAAGAAAAAGAAATTATCAACACAGCACACAAAGTTGCGCAGTGAATACACAAAATAAACGAAAGGGAAAGGAAGCCCGAACGCCGAGAAACCAATGGAATAAAAAAAGAAATACGAAACGAAATGATCTGTGGTCTACTTTTCAAAAGTAGAAAGTTTTTCTTGTGTAATTCCGTCGATTCGTTTACGGTTTCATCTTAATTTTCGTTCATTTGTCTTTGTCTTGTGATGAAAATTGATGTTGGAGAGTACTTTGTGTTTGTGTGTATTTTGGGCTTCTCGTTTTTTTTTTTTTGGAACAGTCCCTTCATTTTTCTTCACGAATTTTTTTTTGTTATTGTTCATTTTGGTTGATCGTTACAACGTATGATTTTGTACTTTACTGTTTCTGTTGTAGGACAGTTTCATTTCCATTTGATAATTGTTTCGATATGTTTGTTGTTTTTTTTTCTCGTCAAATAAACTTCCGTGTACAAAATCAACTAGCAAATGACTAAACATTTCAGCAATGCGACAGCAGTGGCAGCGGTAGCATTGGTGGAAGGTGGCGGCAACAACAGTGAAGGCTCGGCTCATACATACACACTCATACAATAAATTCGGTGTGAGCTTGATTAGAGATCGAATAGAGAAAAATTCACACACTTTCATTTAATGAAAATTCAATTTTTCACAAAAGCGTGTCGACACATTGTGGAATGCTCGGCTTGAAAACTTGATTTTGTAATTTCGAACAGAAGTCGGAGAAGAAGATGAAAAAGAAATGAATGAATGAATGAAAAAAAAAAACACTACAACAAACCAATAAACAATACAAATTTCTTTTGGCTATTTAAAATGTTTGGCTCTTTCGAAACCGCTGCTCGTGTCTGTTTCTTCGCGCTTCATTTCTTGACTTTTGGCAGCCGAAAAATTCCGAGATTGAATTCCAATCATGTCAATACCGAAAACGATTTGGATTAAGAGTATGGCTTATTTAAATCCTAGAAAGGTGCGCAGTAACGTTAGAATTAAGATCTTTCTGTACATTCTCTGTTTCTTCTCTACACGGCTAAATGTGTATATGTGACATTTGTTTGGGTTTATTGTAAAGATGTCTCCAGACATCACTGCGAGATTCAAGTGTATGGTGCGCTCTTTTCTCTCGGCATCAAAAGGCCGATTTATTTTATTATAAGAGAATGTTTCAAGGTCTGATTGATTTTATATATCAAAAAAGAGAAGCAAATGCGAGTAAAGGCTGCGGTAAATTTAATATTTAAGCCCTGAGAATTGCAACCGTATTATGAGGCAGCAGAAAAAAAGCTAAAGGTTGAAGGATCGTATATTATTTACTGCATAAGAACTATTAGCTACTCTCACGCTATTTAAACCAAATGCACGTGTTTCATTATTTTATTTCTTTTTTGGAGGTTGCGTCTCTCGTCGATTTTCATTGTCGTCGTGGTCATCGTCGTTGTTGTCGAACGAATGAATCTCCATCAACGAAGTTTTGAACCGGAATATACATAAAATGCAATGCATGGTGGTTTCAATCCAATTTACTCAGAACTGATAAAGTTGTCGCGTTATTTATATTGTCATTGATGTTGTTGTTGCTGTTGCTGTTGATGCGATTTTTTTCACTTGAACTGTACACATAATTATCAGAACAAAGGAGAACGATTTCGCATTGAAAATAAAAAAAAAAATGAGGCAAAACCAGCATATAAGGCTCATGTTTCACTTTTGGCTTTGCTACTTTCATATCGACTATATTGGCCTGGCCAATCAAAACACAGTGCCATGATTGATTACCGAAAAAAGGTCCTTTTCATCGCACACTTTCTATTCATCTCCTCAATAGCAATCCGGCACTAACATTTTGGCTGTCCGCATCATTGGAGCACCACACTAATTTGCTGTTTTGTTGTTGTTGTTTTTTCCTTTCGTAACAATCTCACCAGTACGAATAAGGTGAAAGAGTACACTGTTTATTTCGCAAATTTTTCACTTGAGACGAAGAAAAGTTCAGTCACGACCAATTTATATTCCACTCAAAAACCGTCAAAAAGATCCATCCATGGATTTTCGAGCAATGGATTTTCTTTTCTTTTCTTTTAATGGAGAGGTGGAGGAGTTCAAAGCGTTGTTGGCGTCGTTAAACCAATTGTTCTTCAACACAATTTTAGCACACAAATTTGGCTTGGATAGTTTAAATTTCTTTTTATCCTTTTTTTTAGCCACAAAACTATAATTTGTTCAACACCAGAAAGGAAAATAAAACACGAGCAAAATCCAAAGTGAGCTTGACGATGAAACTGATGCACATGTTTTCACATTTACAACTAACTAGTATGAGCTAGAGAGCAGATGAAATTGACTGAATCGAACGGCTCGAAAAATAATAAAAAAAAAAGAAATCATTGTGAGCCATCTCTTACTCGCGATTGTTTCGTTTTCTTAAGGCTCGCGTCACTTTCGCAAGTGCTCACACACTGTTGATGCGGCGGCAATGAGAACGGCTCAACGTACACCGTGTGTATTCAACACAGAATAAAAAGAGATGAGTTTCGATTTCCCTGGATATGTTGTATTTTGGCGCTGGCGTGTGTTTTGGTTGTGTGTGTCCGTGTCTGTGTGTGTTTGTCTCTTTGC